>NC_090192.1:8109036-8441536 GCF_024679245.1 Pseudorasbora parva
ATTGCCTCCTTATTTCCCTCATTTGTCATAGTTAAACCTAGTGCAACACTTTCTGCTCTACTGGCAGTACGCAGAACCCACAGACCATTAACAAATCTAATCTATTTGAGAATCTAACAAATAACCTGCAGTGAACAAGGTCTGAGTCATTGCACTCAAATTCAATTGCACACTGACTGATGTGATTTTTCTCTCCGGTGTTGATGCAGTGGACAGGTTTGGGTCTTGTTTTGTTCTCCCGCCGCTAATGGACTAAACTCTTAAGACTGGGATAAGATGGGTAGGGCCCATTCCTTGGTCTGATTTAGTCCAAATTTATTGGTTAGAATTAGGTATTACAAAGAGATTTCTCAAACTTGTCAAACGTTTTCTGCTGTTCATGGTGATCATCTGAGCAGTGTGAAATTGTTCAGTTAACAGAACACATAGTAAAGGAGAAGACAGAGGCTAGAATAATAAACAACACTGGTTTGATCTTTACAAATGAAAAATAAATGACATCAATTTACAATTATTTGTCAATAATAAAAAAGGTCCAATGCTGTTTGTACCCCAATATTATTCAAATGATCTTGTGTTCCACAGGTGAAGGCGAAGTCATACCTGTTTGAAATGACATAAGGGTTAGTAAACGATGACATGATTTTCATTTTTGAGTGAACTATCCCTTTAAGGATGTGTTCACACTAGGTAGGTTTGGTTCAATTAAAGGGTTAGTTCACCCAAGAATGAAATTTCTTTCATTAATGACTCCCCCTAATGTCGTTCCACACCCGTAAGACCTCCGTTCATCCTCGGAACACAGTTTAAATATTTTAGATTTAGTCCGAAAGCTTTCTGTCCTTTGAATGTAAGTGTATGACCACTTGCTGTCCACGTCCAGAAGGTAATGAAAACATCATCAGAGTAGTCCATATGTGACATCAGTTGGTTAGTTAGACTCTTTTGAATCGTCGACAATACATTTTGGTCCAAAAATAACAAAAAATACGACTTTATTCAGTTTGTTTTCAAACCTCAAATAAAGATTCAAACGGTCGCGAATCACCAGATTGATTCGTGATTCATTTCGCCAATGTCACGCGATTTCAGCAGTTTGACAGTTTTCCATCATGATTCATGACCGTTTGATTCTTTATTTGAGGTTTGAAAACAAATGCGGAAGAGACAAAAAAAAGTCTAACTAACCAACTGATGTCACATATGGACAACTTAGATGATGTTTTCATTACCTTCTGGACGTGGACAGCAAGTGGTCATACACTTACATTCAAAGGACAGAAAGCCCTCGGACTAAATCTAAAATATCTTAGACTGTGTTCCAAGGTTGAACGGAGGTCTTACGGGTGTGGAACGACATTGGGGTGAGTCATTAATGAAAGAAATTTCATTTTTGGGTAAACTAACCCTTTAAGGGTATGTTTACACGGCAACGATGTACTAAAAACAGGTAACAACATTGTCAAAATAATCCCAGTACACACGGATCTGTGACAATTATTAAAAAGGCTGAGTTATGCATGCTAGGTCAGTAGTTGGCGCCTTGGCGGTCACTTTGTCAAGAAACGCTCCGCAAACACGTAATACACATGTGTGAACGTAATATGTGTGAAATGCAATTTTCAAAAATTCACATTTGTGTTGTTGACATGGAGACAGCAAAGGCGTTGTTTTTAAAACCTTCCACCTTCAAAATCCGTTTTCAAAGATTTAGGTTTTCGCTACCATCTGAACCCTGATGCGCACCAAAAAGGCAGGCCGAGACTTCCAAATGAACTCTGGTGCGGTTTGACTGAAATATAAAAATAAAAAAAACACAACATGGACCAAAAACATTGAAATTAACTAAAAACACGACGTGATGTGACAAGATGCGACTCTAAAATGGATAAAATGCACTTTCTAAACTTTTCTGGATTCCTTGGTAAAAAATACTATCATATATTTTCAAATACCACTAGCGAAATTAACACAGCACAATGTTCAATAAGTTTCGCCACAAAATATATGTTAAAATGTACCCAAAAAAAAGCCTTTTGTTTTTTTGTTTGTTTTTTTGGGATCTTAAGGTTCGGTCTTCGATCTTAAAAATGTGAATGCTTAGCAATCCAGGACTTAAAGGGGACATATTATGCCCCTTTTTACAAGATGTAAAATAACACTAGGATGTCCCTAGAGTGTGTATGTGAAGTTTTAGCTCAAAATATCCCACAGATCATTGTTTATAGACACTTTTTGGGCTGAGCAAAAATAAACCGTTTTTGTGCACGTCCCTTTAAATGCAAATGAGCTGGTTCTCCCTGCCTGTTCTTTAAAGAAGAGGGAGGAGCTTCAAGAGCTCATGCCACAACAACAACAGAACATGTCAGAAACTAACAGTGTTCAGTTCAAACCCGACTCGGACAATAATGCCTACAGAGCATTATTTGCTCTGTTTTATTTCGTTTAATTTCCTTTAACTGATAAACTTTTTTTGTTCATCACATAAAAGATGAACGTCTGTTTTCACTCCAGAAAATCAATCACCATAGGAGCTGAATAAAAGACAGTACAAGAAGTGCGCATTAAAGTCTTATCCATAAACAATCTCTCTATTAGGCATCTTCTGAAAGAGTTCTGAATCTCCTGATCAAAAACACATGTGAAGAAGATGCAGAAACAAGCGATATCATAATCATCTGCATTATGTAACATAAAGCACTCATCAACATTAAACAGCATATAAATCAAAACTGCCTAATGTTACTGGAGGAAATGTCAACCCAGGATTAGCTGCAGGACTGCAAGCATTTGGGGTGTTGATGGACTTGATGTACTTCCTCTATGTTTTGATTATCATTCTGAATATGATCCAGATGATCTTCTCAGCTGTTTGCTTAAAATGTTGCAGTTTTTATGAAACTTACCCACGTTGATAAAAAAGAATGAAGCTAGAATAAAAAAGCAGAGGGTATGTTCTTTCTTGTGACATATCGCATGGTCAAATATTCATACAACTAAATATTCTGGGTGTCATAAAAATGTTGTGAAAAATATAAAAATCGCTAGTGGTGGCTGGGAAAGAGTTAAAAATGTAATTGAAAATATTGATTTACCTTATTATCTTACATAAACAAAAGTATAACAAAACGAGTGACAAATGGAATTTGTAGTCTACTGCAAGTCGAATCATCAAAAACTCAGAGACGCAGCATCTTATGATTCAATGAGCTGAACAGTGCACTTCAATTACAACACAGCAAGGCAACAGAACATTAGAAAGTTATCAGCTTGATTCACCAATAAAATTCACTTGAAAGGAATCTTTAATTTGTGCAAACGTTCCTATGGAGACCAGGCAGTGCATGCCTGAATTCATTTGAATGCATAGCGAGGGCGTATAACCTCTTCTGACCCATGACATTTCGTTTTAAAGTTTTAATCCTTTTGAAAGTTTTTCTCATACAGAGCACTTCGACCACATTTACATGCTCAAATATTACATGCTCACATTCAGCAGCATAAAGCATACATTTTCAAGCGAGGATGAGACTGATTTGAATTATTTTACAAATATATATAAAAAATAAAAATAAACGTACAGAGGCAAAAGCAGTCTCAGATTTAAAGGGTTACTGGGGTCATCCTTTTATAATCATCTGCTATAGTTAAGGACATCATTGAGGATAAATGTTTGGATTAAAGTACCAAAATATAGCATAACAAATGACAAGAGCGAGCAGATTAGACAACATGATCTCATGGTCATGCGTATAAATAGTACGAGTGTGAAATCTCGTGGAATGCATACGCCAAAATGGGTTCGTATGTATGATACGCCATAAAGTGCGTATCATATGCATGCAAAAAAACGCGTACCATATGCACGCCAAAACTCATTTTGGCGTATACATTCCACAAGATTGCAAACTCGTACTATTTATACGCATTTTCGTGAGATCGGGCTCAATTAGAATAGCAGGAAAAGACACATGCTGCAGTTTATTCAAAGTTTTACTTTAAAACAAACTGATTACCATATAGAGAAATCCTTGTAGATGTACAAATAAAGCCTTAACCTTAATCTGGTTAAGCCTTTTTTCAATAAAGGCATTTACATTCTCTGTAATATTTTCCCCCTCTTTGGTCTATCCTTTGGAGGCTTTATCTAATAAAATTAATTTGAATACATTTTTTTAAAATAATTTATTTAATACAAATTATTTCCTTGACAAGAACTTGTCAGAGTGAGATTTTTTAATCACGCCAATAATTAATTCATTAAATGCCGATAAAATTAAATCAGTTATCGCACAAAAGAAACTGCTGTAAAAAGAAAGACAAAGCAAATGTATGCACTGACATTTAATTCAGTGTGGCTCAACATACATCTATATACACAGATCAAGCATAACATTATGATTACCTTGCTAATATTGTGATGTCTCCTTTTTGCTGCCAAAGAAACCCAACCCTGACCCATTTATGCAATGACTCCCCTAGACCCCTGAAGGTGTGCTGAGAGCAGTAGATCTTGCATTTTTGAAGATGTTCTGACCCATATGAAGATGTTCTGATGTCGTCTGGCCATCACAATTTGGCCCCTGTTGAACTTTCTCAAATCCTTACGCTTGCCCATTTTCCTGCTTCTAACACATCAACTTTGAGGACAAAATATTCACTTGATGCCCATTATATCCCACCCAATAACAGGTAGCATGATGTAGAGTTAATCGAGTGCTATTCACTTCACCTGGTCATAATATTATGCCTGATCAGTGTATATGATCAGTATAGTACATTAAATTTGGGAGGAAATTGTTTCAATTATTATTATTTTTTAATTAGACCTTGTGATTTAAAGCTGCAGTCCATTACTTTTTTGGGTTAAAAATTATCCAAAATAAATTTGATCAAGTACATAACAGCCAGTGTTTAAATCTTACCTTACCTTGATTTTTAACAGTAAGCTTGGAATAATGGTTTTAATTCCAGTGGTACTGGTGGATTTCCGCTGGAAATTTAGGCATCTTTGCATCATTACGTCACATCCGTACACATAGAGAAGGTGTCTATATTGCGTGTGAGGATGTTGGAGGTGGAGAGAGATTTAGAGCCTTTTCTCACAGCACTTGATATAATTAAACGTATCAATTTGATGGCGGATCCAGAAAGGTTTAAATGACAATCACAAGTGACAACTGGATATTCACCTGTTGTAAAATGCAAGTCTTGTGTCTACAGAAAAAAGGAGACTTCAATGGGCCCAATGCGAAAACAAGGATAAAAGGGCTTTTGAAAGGTGGCATGAACTCCGTGTTTTGAAGGAGTTTTTCAGGGTTTTTTTCCTGCTGGACAGGTAACATTAAGACATTTCAATGGCTTAATTATGTAACAGTAGCACACGTTCACTTACTGTATATTCATGCAGTTACAGAGTTTTCTTTGTTGTACCATTCTCATTTTGCTATGTGCATTATGTTATATATTAATTATTTATTTTGTACTAGCTATGAGGGAGCAATTCACCTCTACTCCATAGAAATAAGACTGCACAGAAATGGAAACTGAACTAAATAGGTAGCCCTAATACACATTAAATGTTGTCACACAATGCTGATGTTAACTAGCCTGACAAGCCAGACCCACATCAAGATGTTTGGTCTGGAAACTCACCATAGACAGGGCTCAATCCGAGGGGCGGGATAAACGGTTGTCTTTCAAACTCCCTCTGCACGCGATAGGATAGCGCTACAACCAACCAGAGCAACGAAGGTGAAACAGAGCTTGTTGACAGATTAACTGGTGCTCCTCGTTTAGGGGTTACATTGGTTGTCTTCCCGGTCATAAGTGACCGGACACCTAAAAATTAAACTTCCTCCACCCCAGTAAAACCAATGCAATTTATTTTTCTTCAATAATATTTTTTCTTTTTAATTTTGTATTTTGAGATGATTTGATGGTATTTTTTAATATTTATGCAATAATTATTGTCTATTTTTGCCATTTAAAATTATTTAAAAAAATTTTTTTTAAACATTTTATTTATTTTTTTTTTAATTGCAGTATTTTAGGTTAAAATAGAGACTAGGCCTTCAAAAAAAAAAAAAAATTGAAGACAGATTAGCGCCCTCTTTTGGCATTATTTAAGAAATTATGCAACCATGGGTGTAATCCACTAGAGGTCTCTATGGAGGGGCTTGTGAATTCCCAAGTTCACTTTTCAACACATTTAATATTTTTTTTTTAGCTGAATTTGAATAAATATATAAATATATAAAAATAATCAAATAATATTTTTATATTATTACTTTTTTTTAGAAATGGTGATTTTTTTTCTGTGAATTTGTGTTTTTGCAGATTTCCCATTCATTTCCTATGGCAAGTGGGAGTATTTTTTTACAACCACTTAGCATGCTCGAATCATGCCCTCAATTTTGTTGTGTTTACATACCTAATGTTAGAAAAGTCACCAAGTTTCATGTCATTCTGACGAAGATGTGATTTTTAATAATTCAAAATGTGGTTCATAGGTTCAGTTTTTCATGGGTGTGTGTGTGTGTGTGTATAAGTGTGCGTGTGTGCGTGTGTGTGAGTGGATGTGTCAATATCACACTCCTGATGTTTTAGAGTGTCATCCCTATACTGCTGTGTACTTTTTTTCAGCATTGTGGCCGATTTGTAGATTGTACACACAAATATCCTATAAATATTTGTGTTTTTGCAGATTTCCCATTCATTTCCAATGGGGGTCATTTTTGACCGAAGAGCACAAGTGGAAGTATTTTTTTTTATGACCACTTAGCATGCCCGAATAATGCCCTAATTTTTTTGTGTGTGTTTACATACCTAATGCTAGAAAAGTCACCAAGTTTTATAATTTTCAGATGAAGTTGTGATTTTTAAAAATTCTAAATGTGGTTCATAGGTTAAATTTTTCATAGGTGTGTGTGTGTATAAGTGTGCGTGTGTGTGAGTGGATGTGTCAGTATCACACTCTGGATGTTTTAGAGTGTCACCCCTTTACTGCTGTGTACTTTTTTTCAGCATTGTGGCCGATTTGTAGATTGTACACACAAATATTCAGAGAATTTTTGTATTTTTGCCGATTTCCCATTCATTTCCTATGGTCGGTCATTTATGACCGAAGACAATGAACGTTACTTTTTTTTTTAATGACCAATTAGCATGCTCGAATCATGACCCCATTTTTTTTGTGTGTTTACATACCTAATGCTAAAAAAGTCACCAAGTTTCATATCATTCTGATGAAGCTGGGATTTTTAAAATTTTAAAACAGAGAATTTTTCGGTCAGAAATGACCGAAGAGCACCAGAGGGTTACTTTCACCGTATCCGGTCGGCAAAACTCCTAACACATCTTCCCTTCTTAAGATTGACTTCAGTGCCGTTCTGTTCTTTTCTCAGAGAAAAGCTTAACTCCAAGTCTTCCAGAGTCGCGGTCAAAGCTGATTTGAAAGACAAAGAAAGTTTCTGTGTTTACTAGTAGCACGCAAACGCAACTCTGCCATCGTTATGTTAAGCCCCGCCCACCGTCTTGTGATTGGCCCGACTAGAGTTTACAGCTCAGAAGTATTGAGAGTTTCTAGACGACACTCGCGGCAAATTAGATTTGCTGCCGCTAGGGTGCGTCTAGATCTCTAGGCTAGATGTTAACATTAACAATTTAACAAAAACAAAGCATAATTTGCACGGATTGATGTGATATGAAAAGCGATCGTCAGATTTAATCATCATGATTTATTGCAATGCTTTTTTCTCCTTAGTTGGTCAGAACAAAAGTGGATGTTAGCTCCTTACTTGTTCAGATGGCATTCTGATGTCGGACATACTTTCATACATATACTCCATTTGTGCCGAAGTACAATTCATGTAAAGTTGATAATTCTGTGAATAACTGCAATTGCAGATTTCGAACAGATGACAAAAAAAGAGGAAAACTATGACTGCAGCTTTAAAAACGTGACAGTTGAAATAGTATCACAACTTGCATACATGTGATACAGACATAGGCTTAAAACACAAACGACATTTACTTCAGATAACCAACCTAATTAGGGTTTCTTAAGTGACTACAAATAAATAATAGAAGAAAAGATCAAAATCATTGGATATATATATTTTTTTTTTAAAGGGGTCATGAACTGCATTATTTTATGTGTCCTGGGGTGCACTATTTTAGTATGATTTTTATTTTTCATTAAAAAAGTCAATTTAAAAATAAATGGCATTCGTCCTACCCTGATTTTAGTCCTCTGATTTGAACTCTGTTTGAAGGGGCATGTCTGATGTAAGACTTCAGTGTAAACTCCCACTGCTGTGATAGGCTAACATCTCCGCACATGAAATAGCTAAGTATTACATTTGGAACTCTCTCGCAAAATTTTTGCACATTTTTACAGCTCTCAAGCTTAACTAATCGTGAAAAGCTTTGATTATAGCATTATATTTAGGTATGAAAGGTTACAGTGATGAGCATTGTAGCCGATCACAGACATGATGAGCGCACAAATGCAGTGACTTTGTTATTGCAACTTGATTTCTGCACATTATTAAATGCTTTCATCATAACGAACAGTGCAAGCTCAATGTAAATAAGAGATTAGTTGACTAACGGGAGTTTTAGCGAGATACTCACTGATAAACTTGCTCTGTTTGATTGACAAAGAGAATGCAAAGGTTCTTTGATCGCTTTCTATGTATAATTTAATCACAATTTGAATAACAGATTATTTTTATCCTACGATAAGAGAAACGATATGAAGTTGACCATTACTACTGGTCTGATTTACTAACAATAAACTATTTAAATAAGCTGTAGGCCTACATGAATCATTACATATCAGAAATCACTGGCACTGGGGATTTTGTTTAGCCATGTACACATCAGTACTTATCAAACGATCTGTAATAAAGCAATAGAGACACAGTAAAAACTTGTTTACTCACGTAATTGTGTTGCACCATTCCTTTCGGATCCAATAAGGCACAGCATCGTTTTTTAATTTCAGGCTCTCTGAATATCCAATGCAGAGTTTTTCCATAACCTTGCACTGCACAACATTTTGCATTATTTAAAAGGTATGTTTATCACTCAGTTGCTTGATCCAGTGTTAGAGTCTGGTCTGTTAAAGTGTGGTTTTAGGAAGTGTAGTTTATGAAGGGAAAGCCAATGAGACTGCAGGAATGCCATCTAGTGGAAATAAAGGGCACTCCGGCTGGTGAATGTATCAACCAGGACATGCATGGGTGGTTGACATACATATGTACTCATGAAACCCATTCCGACAGGTCTAAAATATTTACACTTATCATAGGCTTACCATAGTGAATCAAGACAACGTTTTGGAAGAAGGGTTGATGATGTATTGACTTAAAGGAAGTGTATGTAAGATTATGTCCAAAACTGTTACTGCAATCACTATCCCCTCCCCCTGACTCGAGGTTGCCAGATAGGCTGCAGGTACCAGCAGGAACGTTTGTAGCCGCAGCTGTGGTAACTAGGGCAGATCTGGCAACCCGGATGCCGAAACACTACTGACTTCATGATTGGTCGATAGGTAGAGGGTGGAGCTTCAGGCCAGAACACAACATGTCAACATCAACATCAGTTGAGAGCTGCAACAACAACTTTTAAATGACAATATCCTGGCCGGACTACTGTTGTCAGTGATATAAGTATTTGAAACTAACATAATTTCTAAATGTCTAGTGACATATCATATCAGGGCCATTTTATGATTAATTGAAATACATTTCTTACATACAGTTCCTTTAAATCGTGTTAATTTTTAACCAATTTCATTTTGAACCAAATTATTTTGTGATTGTGTAATTTCCTAGCAATAAAAAGATTAAATAAACATCCAAATTAAAAATAAATTTAATAGAAAAGTGATTAGAAAAGTGTCATATTCCATAATTTTCACAAATTAAACTTTTATATTTACCTGGCAATAGTTTTCAACTTGACTAGTTCAGTAAATACTACACTATTTGTATAATTAAAAAAAAATGTAACCAGTTACTGTAAACATAAATGAGGAATTCATTGTAAAATGGTGTCGTTTCTATCACATTTTAAAGAAATGTTGACATTTTTGTTTATGTTTTACATGAATGTTTTATATGTACTGCAGAATATGTTTGTATGTCTTTCAGGAGAGCTAATTCTCCAGCCAGGCTGTTGTTGAAAATAAGAACTTGTTCTTAGGTAACTTGCCTGGTTAAATAAAGGTTAAATAAAATAATAGTATAACATACACAATCTGAACAAAGCTAAATTAATGTGCAATTGTGGCATTATTGTATGTTGTGAAGGTGGGACAGGACAAAAATACCATTTTAATTTTCATTTTAGGTTAATTTGATTATAAATAACTAAGAGTTTATCTCACATATCTAATAATGTTTCTTACATGAACATAAGATTTGTGCCTCTGATGCTTTAAAAAAAAACAGTATTCATGGAAATTGCCTGGTGAAAACAATTCAATAAATAGTGCAGAAACAAAAGTGGCGATATCACTGAGAGTTCTCTCTCTAAACAGTATACACAATTCGGTTTAACCTTTTTAAAAGATCTATGGCTAGTCTAAAGTCTCCAGGCATTAACACACACATGAGCTCTTTGCATTAAATCAATTTTCTGCAAAATGTATGATTCCAGCTGAGTCATTTTGTCCAGTTGACTTGTCGGAATCAAACCAAGAGGAGAAATGTCACCGTGATCAGTGAGAAGCGCTGATAAATGCTTCCCTAGAGAGGCATTTTAATGCCCCATCAATGCTCCGTCTTAATTATTAATCATGTATGTGTGTTTAGTTTGCATTATCAGGCAGGCTGCGGTATGAATGATGGAAGGTTAGCCTCTGATCAATCACTGAAATGTTAGAGGGCCGCTCAAGCGGAAGGGATCAATCCATTGTTAAGTGTGGGCTTTTTTCAGCTCACAGCAGATTGAAGATTTTAAAAATGCAAAAGCAGACCGAAATTCCTCTGAGCCCCAATGATGAATCATTCAGCAAATCTGTCGGTGTCAGAATTTAAGATGGTAGTTTTTCCCCTAAGGCGAGCTTGTGTTTCTCACCCTTTCCATGATAGTGCTCCAAGGGGAGATACCATCACCAGGCCATACTATCTTCATTTAAGCTTGTTGTATCTGTTGATTTTACAACACAACTACTCTTTCTCTTGTTACTGCAGTGTAAAAGGCATATTTAAGGGATTGTTTTGAATCATCGTTCTGAAATTGGGTGCGTTTACATGCACGTTCTTAAGCCGATTATGCCTAATAAGCCGACAATGAACATGGTCATGTAAATGCGGTAACCCGTTTTCTTTTATTGGAGTAAGGTCATAAACAGCGTAAGCATAAGCCGGTCAGAACAGGTAGTTTTTTGCCGTTTACCCCGATTTTGCGTTGCATGTAAACGCATTAACCTGCTTTCTGTTGGCTTTTTGAAGTGCGCATGTGTGATAGGTGACAAAAACGCAAACTTCAAGCAGATTTAGGCTACGTCTACACTAATCAGGATGAATTTAAAAACTGAGTTTTTGTCTAAAAACACTCTGTGTCCACAATATCATTTTCAATCGTTTTCCAAAAAATGTTCATCTGCACTGAAACGTCTGAAAACGCTTACATCCCCGTACTGCGCATGTGCAAATCCAAGATGCTTCGACTTGCGTCATTACCGCTACTCGTTTATTTACTCTTTGAAATTTTGCGGCAATGTCGAGAAAAGGCACTGAGTTTTTTCAATGGGTCGACAGTGAGGTGGAGTTGTTGCTGCGAGTAACACATGAATATAAAGTGCTAAAAGCAAGTGAAAATGTAGACTGGGAGACGTGCCAAAATAAATACGGCGTAAATTGGTCATATGACTGCATCACATGGCTAAAAATGCGTCATCATATTAAAAAGCCTCCGTTTTCACAGTCCACACTACGACGTGAAGACGGCGTTTTCAAATGTATCCGCTTTGGAGAGCGTTTTCAATGTCCATGTCCAGAAAGGGAATAAAAACATCATCAGCTTAGTTCATATGTGACATCAGTTAGTTAAATCGAATCTCTTGAAGCATTGAAAATACATTTGGGTCCAAAAATAACAAAAACTATGAAATCACGTGACATTGGCGATCCGAATCATTGATCGATCCACTGATTCATGACCGTTTGACTCTTTATTTGAGGAACACAGAAGAGAAGACAATGCTGAATAAAGTCGTAGTTTTTGTTATTTTTGGACCAAAATGTATATTTGATGCTTTAAGAGATTCTAATCAACCAACTGATGTCACATATGGACTACTTTGATGATGTTTTTATTCCCTTTCTGGACATGGACAGTATAGTGTGCATACACTTGGATATGCTCTGGGACTAAATATAAAATATCTTAAACTGTGTTCCGAAGATGAACGGAGGTCTTACGGGTGTGGAACGACATTAGGGTGAGTCATTAATGACATCAATTTCATTTTTGGTTAAACTAACCCTTTAAGTCACAACTTGGACTCGAACAACTGACCTGAGACTTGACTTAGACTGGACATGGACTTGAAGACTGAGGCTGCAAGTCTTTTGGCACGGCATTCACGATTATGTTCTCTATTTACTACCTCACATGACAGAACGAAACAGCACCTTTTTTACTATTCATTCATTCACAAACATGTGCTTTTTTGTGTCATTTACTGTCGCCTAATGCTTGTCTATACACAGGTTTTGTTTCCACCGGCGCTCACTGGAAGACCATAGCAAACTACAGCAGCTCAAATATACACATCTCTCTTTATTTTTTTATTTTTTTTGTAAGACACTACAATAATATTTTTATTATTCACAACTTAAAAAAATATATCATGCTTGCCGATCTTATTAATATCCAACAAAAGTCCTATTCATTGTTTTATGTGTAAAATTACTATACAAAAAGGGGCTCTAGTTTGTTTTTGGCTAACACCTGCTCCCCCTCTTGTAACTTCTGTTTTAGGGCACATTAAATTTCAGGATTTCAGTTTTATTGGCTGCAAAGCGCTCAGTAAACGTTCAGTTTGAGCTCTGCCACCACAAGGTCAAATATAAGTGTAGAAATGGCTATTTGGCAACAGCAGGCACTTTCTCAATCAGCATCGTCTGTGTCTTCTCTCACTGGGGATGTTTAGGCCAATCACAGCTTTTGCAAAGCTATTCAAAGTTAAATGATGCAAAAGAGTCTTATCAAATTTCTGTGAAAGCAAGCAGCCGATCAGCATTAATCTCTTTTGGGAAGCTTTGGAAATCCTTTTAAGTCTTCTTTCTCTTCCTTTTTCTCCTTGACAGAGTGAAGGTGAGAGCAGGCCTCTCTGACGCACAGTTTACCGATGCTCTGGGACCAGTGGACCATGCCAGGTTCTCAAGGTGTTTTTGTTTGGAATTTCCTGCCTGACGTTTGAAGCGTTAGCATTTAGCTAAGATTAGATCTGTTTAGTCATTGCTATTATTCTCAACTATGTCAAATCATTCAGCAAATGTCTGACTTAAATTTCAATGCTTTTGTATAGGGTGTCCACATTGCCTTACAGTCGCTATATTTGACAGTGGATGTGGACAGCACAAAAATACAATGATGCATTCGTGCACTGATATCGGTTCTTCTTCACTATTGTATTGAGATTAAAGTTACATTTTGGGCTACAGTAAAAAACAAAATTTGCCATGTAAATGTTCTTCCAACTTATTTGAAGAAATTCCTTCCAAATTTGTTGTATATTTTAAGTTATATTCCCAGGTTACAGTTTAACTGTGATACCATGAGATCATTGTGCAGGTTTATAAATCAAATTTTCTTTCAAATGGCATCATTATTCTTTTAGGTGAAGAATTTTTTTTTAAATGGAATAATATTTAAGACTTTTGAATGTTGTGTCTCTTCTGCTCACCGAGGCTGCATTTATTTGCATTTATATTACAATTTGAAATGGCTGTTTTCTATTTGATTGTATTTTACAAATGTAATTTATTCCTTGGAATCAAAGCATCATCATTTCAGCATCAGTCTGAGTGTCACATGATCATTCAGGCCCTGGTATTAAGATGCGTTTTGGTTGATCGGACCACAAGTGGATGACGCTAAATACAGATGTGAACGGGGTCTAAAACATTTAGAGTTTTTCCACTTTCGATTACTTCCAGAGGTAGCCGAAAACACATTTGACCGAATTGCTTTAAAACGACCATGTGATCGAATGTGTGCGAATAGCTACTAAAGACCGCCTACTTTCCGCCCACTGACCTAACACTAAAATATTATGGGAAGCTTTGCCAGCTAAAGACCCAAGTTTGGTTTGAAGACAAAAAAACATAGCAAGCACAGTGTTCTCTCACCATTCGCCTTATTCACCTGGCGGCCATTTTAAAAACTCTAACGCCGTTGAGGGGTACACAAACCCGGAAGTTAGACTCCGATACGGTACTAATCAGTAGCAGCATTCTGTGTCACTCACTTTCTGCCTGCTGTGTGTAACAAAATCATGTCATGATTTTTCACATCACTGATAATATGTTTATGTATATAGTTTTCATTTGTTAATGTTTTTTAATGTTGCTCCTAATGTAATCTCATATGTTCTACCCTTTTCTGGTACGTTTTTCCATACTTGTATTCCTCCATACCAATAAATGTACATAGTTACCTTTACAAACCTAGACCAGTGTGCCTATCAATGTTTTTGCATGACTTATTTCTTTCTGATGTTCTGACCAGTTGTAAAGTTATGAAAGACATCATCCATGTATAATAAAATTGTACTTTATTCTGTAGATAAATGGACATTTTATTTTACATATATGAAGATCCAGTAGCTTATACACATATCTCCCACATGCAAGCTGATCACCGTTTTCTCCAGAATGACAACAGCCGAATCAAATTTGTTGCAATACTGTCCTGTTTCACACTGTGAAGCTGCTTTGGAACAATCGGCATTGTAAAAGTGCTAAATAAAGCTGACTTGACATGTCTTGCTATTGCTTGAGTCTTTCGAACTTCCTCTGCAGTAAAGTGCAGAAATTATGACCAGGATCCCTTCTGATATGTTTTATCCACTCTCGACATAGTTTCTTATCCTCTGGGAAACGGTGAAAGGTTTGTCCTCTGTATGATTTTTTCCTGTGCGATGAGGTGCACTTGGGAACACAGAGAATCCGCGGCGCGAGAATTACCGAAAGTGGAAAGTGTACCCCTCAAGCTCCGTAGAACGTTCGAGGTGAATAAGGCGAATTCCTCTGTCAGAACAGAATAAAAAAGTGATGTTCTCTGTGTTTTCCTTCATCTCTGTGCCCTTTGAAATGTAAATTGTGCAAGCTTATTTTGTCCATTAGATCTGAAAAAAACATATATTAAACTTTGAGCAGTTTATTAATAGTATGGAACAATTGACGGGAGTTTTGTTGGTTATTCACAACTATCTGAAAAAAATACTAGGATCTGGCAGCTACTATCTCAGTTTTCTATTTAAGTAAATGGTCCTTTCAAGCTTGACGGCACACATTAAGACCATAACAACGGCACCTACACTCCATTTTACGAAAAGTTGCCTTCATAGAGCACAGCTCGTTAGTATACCCGGGACAAAGTCCACCGTTCAAGATTTTATTGGTGCAAATGTCCAAGCCTGAGGAAAGGACTGTGTTTAACAGAGAAATGCTATCCTCCAGAGGAGCTGATGGCGAAAAACTATTCAATGAGGGTATATTGATAGATTTCTATTTGCGAAAACGAACATTTTGAGATGAGGGTTTACTAAGATGTGTCAATTCCATATAAAAGACAATTGCCATATGATCAGGCAACCCAAAGAATATAACTGCTTCAAATCAAAACAGTCCAATAGGGACAAAAAGTCATTTGTCACTACAGCGTCTTTTTTGTCCATGTGAATGCTGAAATCCCACAAAATGAGCATTCTTTCAAACTTAAAGGGATAGTTGACCCAAAAATGAAATGTTGATGTTTATCTGCTTACCCGCAGTGCATCCAACATATAGGTGTCTTTGTTTCTTCAGTGGAACACAAATGAAGATTTTTAACTCCAACTGTTGCTGAGTGTAGGTCATATGATCATGTGAATGGGTAACATATATGAGAACAAAAAAAAAAAAAAAAAAAAACATGCTTAGACAACACGCACAAAGAGCCCTGTGGCTCATGACGACACATTGATATCTTAAGACCCAAAACAATCAGTTTGTGTGAGAAATTGAGCCGTATTTAAATATTTTTTTTACCTCAAATACAACGCTATATCCAACTGCCTGGAACGCGCTTCACCTTACCGGAAGTGACGTGCGTCTATCCAGCGCGTGTTATTGACCTTCTTTACCGGAAGTGAGGCGCGTTCCAGGCTGTTGGATATAGCATTGTATTTGAGGAAAAAATTATATAAATACGGCTCGATTTCTCACACAAACTGATCGTTTTGTGTCTTAAGATATCAATGTGTTGTCATGAGCCACAGGGCTCTTTGTGCGTGTTGTCTAAGCATTATTTAAAAATGTTTGCTCTCATAGAACGTTACCCATTTACATGATTATATGACCTACACACAGCAACGTTGGAGTTAAAAATCTTCATTTGTGTTCTACTGAAGAAACAAAGTCACCTACATGTTGGATGCACTGGGGGTAAGCAGATAAACATCAAAATTTCATTTTTGGATGAACTATCCCTTCAATGCATAACACTGACAGCAGGTTGGCAAATTCAGATAAAAAAAAATATCTTGATTTAGGAGGTCTGTAAACTGTAACTATGGCCGTAGAGATGGAAGTAGAGACATTCAGGATGAGACACTCAAAAGATTTAAACTGAGGAACGACCACAGGGCTTATTTTGATTTGTTGATTGTACCTCCCGATGTACCTCCACCTCTGCCTGTGAATCGAACAGTCCATAACCACCTCATGTGCTGAAGAGTGAGTAAACCTGCGCTTTGAAGCACGGTGTATATAACGTGTTGTTTGCAGAATACCGACATCACAGCATAGTTCCTAAATATCACTCACTAAGTAATAATTCCCATTTAAGGTCAGCAGTTTACCAGCAGTGTACCTCAGATCCATGATGCCAAAGTCCACGCCAGCAACAGTCTTGTGGAGTTGTAAGTCCTGGGCCAGGCCACAGTATGGTTGATTCCAGCAGACATAGATCAGAAGTGAAGACAGCAGGCAAAGGATTTGCACGTAATTCCGTATTTCAGATATGTGTGATAAGAGGGGATTTCCACAGTTCCAAGCATCCACATTGACACTTGTCGCCAGCCGATAAAAAACACTATAAATTCAATAAAAACGTTTTTTTTTAAATCTATAAAAAAAAGTGTTCCCTCAGCAACCGGAAGAGGAAGATCTAAGATTGAAGACACCAAAATATACACATTATATATATATATATATATATATATATATATATATATATATATATATATATATATATATATATATATATATATATATATATATATATATATATATATATATATATATATATATATATATATATATATACGCCATTATTTCACAATTTGAGCCTGAACATTATTAATAATTGAGTGGCAAGAATAATTAATACTAAGTGAGCAGCAAATCAGCATATTAAAATGATTTCTGAATGTTCATGTGACACTGAAGACTGAAGTAATGATGATAAAAATTTAGCTTTGCATTAAATTACATTTTCTCACATGACCAAAAAGAGAACAGTTTTTTTAAATCGTAATATTTGACAATATTACTTTTTTGTTTTACTGAATTACAAATCAATGAAGCATTTGTGCACATAAGAGACTTCTTTCAAAAACTTAGTTCATAAGAGTCTTTTTAGTAAGCTATTTGCACTTTACAATGATCATCCCTGAAGGCACAGTTAGATTCCAACATTCAAACAGTATTAGACAGAAAATTCAACTCGAGATGGTGAATGTAAATCATTAAAACTGTCTACAAAAACTGAAAATATTGCAGACATGTACTAAAACTTGACCTTTTCAAAGTGAAAAGTGCATAACATGACAAATTTTGAAATTCTGTTATGAAACAGCATATAAGTGATGACAGATTTCTTCGACTATAAGGCCAACACAGTCAGCTATTAGGAGTGTATAGAAACTCCGAGGGAACAAAAGCTTTCATTTGTGACTTGAACACGCAAAAACCCTCCCACAGTTTTTGTGAACTGCACTGTAACATTACTGCAACAATTGCTGCAGCTGGCAGATGATTAGTGGTAGTACAACAACATCAACATGAAGCGCTTCGGAACAACAGCGCAGCAGCACCCCCGTGTTTGCGAATCTGGAAACTTTTCTTGGGTCAGGTAATCTTCAGATGAACTCAGATGTCAAATTAGCCTTACAGTTAAGATTTCTGAACTGTCTCTGCTCCATGCGTCTCCAGATGCCCTTGGAAAAATTCATCAGAGCGGTGCAGAACAGATGAGGCTGCTGAACTATAATCATGGCGGTTGATCACGTCTCTGTGGAGGCAGAGATGGGTTCACTCAAAAGCTCTTTTGTTTTTGATCAACATCTTGTCTCATATATCTGAAGCACGGTATAAGCATGCAATGCACCGCTGATGCAACAACCGCGCAACAGGAAGCCTATTGAGATCCCATTGTCAGAGTTAAGCCATTGGTGTATTTATCCGGATTATCTCGCAAATGCTTATGGGAATTTAAACTTCCCTGTAAATGAGTGAAACGTGAAATTACTGAGTAATTAGTGGGTCTTTCGTTTGATTAACTCTATGAATATTGTGTGCACAATTAATGTGACATCTAAGCGTTGGTAGCAGACATCATTATTTACAGTCAGACTTGCATTAAATAACACAAATCTTCTTGAGCTTTAGATTTAACCTCCTGCAATGTCCTTTTTTTAAAAGTGATGTTTCAGTGCAGAAATTGTTTTTGGTAACACTTTGTTTTAAAGTCCCCTTGTTACATGTGGTAACTATAGAAATAACTATAAACTATGCATCACGTTCCAGTCCTCTGCTGGTAGAAATCGCGTTTGGGCACTGCGGTGTGATCGAAAAGGGCTTTTTCACTTTCAAAGCGGCAGGGGCAAGTGTAGGCATATACTTATTTCGTATATTTTGTAATTATTTTGTTAATATTTTTAATTGGTTAAAGAAGGTACAGTAAATCAAAAGACACTGAGCATGTTACTGGTTTTAATTGTTTCAAATAAAAGTCATGCCTACCTCAGCACCCACCTAGCGCTCCCTCTGGTGGCAACCGGGAGAGTGCTACTTCGGCGAACAGACCGGGGGACCTGAGGATTACATTTTAGGCTTCCCCACTGAGACGACCTCTGCGGACCCCTATTCCCTCTAGCACACTGCACCCTATGCCAGTAGAGCGTGGTGATCCCTCGCATGAGCGAACATTCGTCTCTTTCAATGCACCTGCTGTCGATTGCAGCATCGGACGGTAAGCTGTCGTCGGGAGATGATGACTCAGCTGTGTTGCCTCCTTCAGGGAGAGGAGCCTTGCCCGAGCCAGATTCCGACTTGGCAGCTATGCTTTTCCGGGCCACCAAGCTGGTCGGGCTTGAGAGGAACCATCCACTGTGTCCCAAGCCCTCTCGTTAGGACGATTGGTTTCTCTGGGTGGCCCATGCTGGTTCTCAGTGCCCCGTACCGATACCATTCTCATCATGAGAAGGTAACCCGGAGGTTTCCGCGGATTACCCCTCCAAATGACAGCTGCATCGTGACAGGGAGATGGAATCCGCGTTTTCCAAAGGCCTGTAAATTCTCGTCCAAACTAACAGACAAGGCTTACAGAGCCTGTGGACAGGGCACCTCTGCTCTCCATACCATGGTGTTGCTGCAGGTCTACCAGGCCAAGGCACTCATGAACATGGCCCAGGGTGGTCCTGATCAGCTGCTTATGGACGAGCTGCACACCGCCACTGACATCCACCCTAGTATGGTGACGTGCACTCCGTTGGTCAGGCGATGGCCATGCTTGTGATCCAGGAGCGCCACTTATGGCTCAACCTGAGGGCAACCGACAAGTATCGGTTCCTAGACTCCCCATGTCACATGTGAGCCTATTCGGTAATGCGGTGGGCAACTTCACTCCACAGTTCTTGGTCGCACAGCAGAAAATGAAGGCAATCCAGCACATCCCGCCCCAGCGGTCTGCTCCTTCCTCCACCCATCCTCCGGTCGGAGCTCCTCCACCTGCTCGTTGCCGAAGGTGCCCATCCACCTCAACCTCCACCCCGTCAGCAAAGCAGCAGCCTCCACCCAGCAGGAAGCCGGGTGCGGGCATGGTGCCCACCCCACAGCCAAGCCAGGTGTCAAGGCGACGTTGAAGACACTGATCCCTCTCCCGGAGGAGGGCTGGGTGAAGAATCCTTTGTTCCCTTTTGTTTTTGTTCCACCACTGGACTCAGAGGAGCCAAATTTTCAACAAAAGAGCAGTTTCCTATTCCTCCATGTCCCAAGAGGCGTGTCTGGCGCTGTGCAACGCTATGCCTTGCCACCCTCAGCCCCCTCTCACATCGCCAGCTGGCAGTGCTGTGTGTGTGCAGGCCACGCTAACCAGCTTCACTGTGGAACCAGGCACGCCAGCACGCAGACCTCACTTCTGGCCACTCCGGCGTCTGAGTCGGGTCTATGTGTTCATATGTGTGTGTGTGTGTGTGTGTGTGTGTGTGTGTGTGTGTGTGTGTGTGTGTGTGTGTGTGTGTGTGTGTGTCCGAGTCGGGTCCCTGTGTTATATATGTGTGTGTTTTTTTTACTAGTCTGATCTATGTATAGCCTGATAAAAGACAGCTGATGACATTCGATAGATTTAAAGGTTTCTGATATTTAGGTGAATAGGAACATTTGATTACCATCTGCTGAAATGCCTTTTTGTATTTTACTTTTTGTATTTTTGTTGTTTATTGTAAGTACCATTCAAAACACATTCAAACATGTGAAAAATCATTGCATTTATTTGTGCAGTATTGTTTTATATTTGGGGTCTCAGAGACCCAAACAGAAGTAATTTATATTTGTCATACATGATGGTTAAAATGTGTTATCAAGATTAGAAGTCAGTTATGATTTTATATAAAAATGTGGGACACTGGTTCATATTATATTTAGTCATTCACTATGAATTAATAATTTCAGTAATAAATAAAGTCAAGTCAAATTGTTTAAAAGCAGCTTAAGAAAAAAATGTGATATTAATTTTTATAATTTAATCATGTTTTATAGTTGCATTTAGCAGATTAGAGTTAATATAGTTAAACATTTTATGAAGTGAAGTGAATAACACTGATTATGTCTTAATCACGGCACCTGTCAGTGGGTGGGATATATTAGGCAGCAAGTTTTTGTCCTCAAAGTTAATTTGTTAGAAGTAGGAAAAAGGGGCAAGTGTAAGGATTTGAGCGAGTTTGACAAGGGCCAAATTGTGATGGCTAGACGACGATGGTCAGAGCATCTCAAAACTGCAGCTCTTGTGGGGTTTTCCCGGTCTGCAGTGGTCAGTATCTAAGTGCTCCAAGGAAGGAACAGTGGTGAACCGACGACAGGGTCAGGGGTGGCCAAGGCTCATTGATGCACGTAGGGTGGCCCGTGTGGTCCGATCAAACAGATGATCTACTGTAGCTCAAATTGCTTGAGAATTGAATATGCTGGTTCTGATAGAAAGGTGTCAGAATACCAGTCAGGGGGCCCACACCTTCAAAGCTCTAGTTGAGTCAATGCCTTAAATGGTAAGGGATGTTTTGGCAGCAAAAGCGGGACCAACACAATATTAGTGTTGCCTGATCAGTGTATATATTGTATGCATGCTGGTAAAGTAAGATGTATTACATATCTGACTTTTAATATACATCATTGGGTGATAATATAAAAAAAAAAATTGACAATAAAACAATCAAGCAGTTGAGATTTGCTAGTATAACACTTAAGTGAGTTATTTGATTATCAGACCAATAGGTTATGTCTTTTACTATTCTTTAATTATGAACTATTCTAAATATTATGTTTTTAAAAATGTTGTCTATAAGAACTTTGAAGTGGGAATAGCCAAAAAGAGTGTATTTAAGTGCATTTGATGTGTTTAAAAATGAGCTACTTTTCATTAGAAAAGTAGTTAGTATGTCTAATATATCTAGTCCAATAGTTCTTAAAAAAAATAACCTTTTCAAATCGGAAAACGCATGGGATTTTTGCTGGGACAGCATTGTGTAATTCATGGTCAACTTTGAATAGCATCCACTATGAAAAGAGTAAAAAAACAAAAAACAAAGCAGAGAATGGGGTACATAGACAATGAAAGATTGACTCATTAAAATGTAAGGGCTATATAAAATGTCACCTTTAAGAAACAGCAGCCATGAGCAGTGATTTGACATGTTGTGCATATGGTGAAATACAGCCCACATGCTGATTGTGTGGCTGGAATGTAATACTGTTCTTCACGCCAATCTATTGTGCCTGTGACAGCTGTAGGGCCGACTGCCATTGCACACATGATGCAGATGATACAATTTTTTTTTCTTTGTGCAATGCTCAAACAGCCTGCTCATAATGAAATGGCTATATTTCCACCGGCATGCAGCAGAGCTGTGAGTCATTTGCACATTTGTAGTGGGTGTACGCTTTGGGCAGAATACACAATGTGAACCATAGGAGACCCTGACTACAAAGTACAGTGAGGAACCGGTACAACTGATCTTTAACCAGTGCAAACGGGCACCGCCACAATGCTACAAAAGCTCCAGCTACAAATCAAACACGAAGTTCCCAGCGGACAGTTGCATAAACATATCCATTATGTTAAAGGGTTAGTTCGCCCGGAAATTAAAATGTGATGTTTATCTGCCAGTGCATCCAACATGTAGGTGACTTTGTTTCTTCAGTAGAACACAAATGAAGATTTTTAACTCCAACCGTTGCTGTGTGTAGGTCATATAATCATGTGAATGGGTAATGTTCTATGAGAGCAAAAAAAAACATGCTTAGACCACACGCACAAAGAGCCCTGTGGCTCATGACGACACATTGATATCTTAAGACACAAAACAATCAGTTTGTGTGAGAAATCGAGCCGTATTTATATATATTTTTTTACCTCAAATACAACGCTATATCCAACAGCCTGGAATGTGCTTCACTTCCGGTAAAGAAGGTCAATAACACGCGCTGGATAGACACACGTCACTTCTGGTAAGGTCAATATCCACACTCTGGATATGGATAAGAGCCAGAGCATGAATATTGACCTTACCGGAAGTGACGTGTGTCAAATGAGTTTTTCTGTATTCATCATCCTAAAAATACGTCACGCGCAGAAACATTGCACACAGAGTCTGATGCGTATTAATGAATACAAAACCAATACAAAATGTCTTCAAGGAGTGAAGATGAGTGCTGTCCTCTCTATTTTTATAGGAAGTGTATGTAAGATTGTGGCCAAAACTGTTACTGCAATGACTATCCCCTCTCCCACTCCCCCTGACTCGGGGTTGCCAGATAGGCTGCAGGATCCAGCAGGAACGTTTGTATCTGCAGCTGTGGTAACTAGAGCAGATCTGGCAACCCGGATGCCCAAACACTACTGACTTCGTGATTGGACGATAAATGGAGGCTGGAGCTTCAGGCCAAAACACAACATGTCAACAACATCAGTTGAGGGCTGCAACAACAACTTTTAAATGACAATATCCTGGCCGGACTACTGTTGTTAGTGATAAAAGTATTTGAAACTAACATGATTTCTTATTTTATGATTAATTGAAATAAATGTCTTAAATACAGTTTCTTTAAAAATAGAAAAAGAAAGAGGACATATCCTGAGATTGGGTAGAGAGAAAGAAGAGTTCCACCTCCTTATCAAGGAGCTGTGGGATTATCCTGAGTGATTCAAAGTTTACTTCAGGATGTCAGAGCCTCAGTTTGATGCTTTGCTAGCGATACTGGAGCCACATATTAAAAACTTACTTTGTCATACAGTGCTTTGTGCTGCGAGACGAAGAGGATCAACTTTTCAGACGCTGTTCTTGATTTTGCCATTCGCTTGGACGGTGGCTCTGAAATTTCAAAAGAGTTATAAAAATGCTTGCTACAGATGCAAAAAATGCAGAAAATTTAACCCGATTCAAAAAAAAAATTGACAGACGAAAGTTTCAGAGGCAGTGTATAAACGTATTTGACACAACGTGAGGTTGTATTTATTTTTTAATGTGAGAAAATTTTGGACAAAAATTTTGGACTCTGTACTAAACAATTCCTTTATAACAGAAATATTTGACCCAATAGTTTGTGTTATTTTCTTACTATTGTGGTGGATTATCACATAACCACAATGTGGATTATTGACTGTGTTGCCACAATTAAATGCAATCCCCACAGTTATGAGTTAAAATTACAGTCTGTAGAGTTTTACAAATCAATTACTTATGAGGCAGTCTTTGCTTAGAATGTAGGCAGTAGACTTACTGAGAAACTCTAGTTTGTTTGGGGAAAGCCCATGTCTTACTTTTGCATATTCTTTTAAATGAGAACACCTGCATCACGCATTCTTTGCACACAATTGCAATTTTATAACACAAGCATCTAGTGGAAAGCTTTGAGAGACTGTCAAGTTCAGTTTCATCATCCTGTCCTCAGGGATGAGAGATGAGACCTTCAGACATTGATACTGATACACCGAAGCCTGCAAAGCAGGCACAATCTCATTCTTGCCTTTAGCTACCACGCATATTGTCCATGGAATCAATAGTAATAACGGGAAACCGTGGCCTTGTTTCGTGAAGGGCAGTCGACCTAAAGAGACACGCCACGATGTAAAAGTCAGGCTTAACTCTGAGACTTTCTCAGACTGAAAGCCACAAAGCGTAACGTTCAAGAGAATAGGTGTCAATCAACAATGCATTTGTAATCTCGGGCTAATAATAAATGAGCACAGACATGAGCTTTTTTCAGACATTATTTGTGGATTAATAGCATCATGGTAGGAGTTTAAGTGGAGCTTCATCTGCTAAAGAGCTTCCGGTGACAGTTCAGCTAATGGAGCCCTGAAGCTCATTAGCACCAGCAGTAAATTCATCATCTCAACCAGGGCTGCTTTCAACTTTGCTTTTTTATGCCTTTCCCTACCTAACATGCCTCCCTCTTGATGACTTGGATGTATACATCATTGCTTGCGGTGCATGAGTGCCCACTACTATCGGAACTCATTCAGTGGGTTGAATTGGAACGTCTTAAGCCCTTGATCACTTGGAATCTGCTATGGAGCTGATTTATTATGTACATTTTTCCCTTATGAATTTGAATGATGCACCATTCTATGCCTTTAGCCATATAGGCATATAATGAGCTCAGATGTTTTGTTTGTTTCATGCGGATTACATACTCAGATATTATTTGTTTTCATTTGAATTGGGTCATCGAAAATAGACATTTCACGGTTTGTATAAATATATTTGTCATGTCTGTGTGAACACTGATTTCGGTCCGTTTTGTAACGTGCTTCAGAAAGAAGTTCACCTAGACCGAGATGGTAAAAAGCTTGCATTTCTTGCCCTTATTTTACTAAAGCACAACGTTGTTGATGTGAGTGTACACTAATAAAAATACTCTTTACAGTTTTGAATGATGCCTAACTCTAGCCTGACGTGATCATACTCAATTCAAGTCAGAATATGAGTCTGATACTGCTCCATTGGGCTGTAATTATGGGGTGTGTTTAAACCGAACCAGAAAAGACCTCGATTGGATAGACCTTCAACCAATCAGAGCAACGGAGTAAATTATGGATGTTCGTATCATTTTACAGACTTGGATCTTTATGTCATCATTTTAATGAAATGTCACATGTTAAATACCCTAACACATCAAGTACTTAGGCAAACGTTGATCGCATTTGCAATAAAAAAATAATTATCATCTAATGCAGCCAAGGCAAAACTTTAAGAAATGATTCATTAATTGTTTAGCTGAGTCTTCAGGCTTTGTAGTCTGTTAGAATCCGAATCCTCACCTCCGAATCAGAGTCGTTCTTTCTTTTGTCCTTTTAATCACGTCTGTTCCCTGGAAAGATTATTAGTAACGTTACTTCTCCTTGTCTTCGTGTTCAAGTCGACAGCCCTATGAGCAATGTGTGCGGTCCTGATAACAGAACTGATTCACCTCTCGAGTCTTCGGGCTCCAGTCATTCGTTCTCACAGCCTCAGGCTGAATGCAGAAGATCCTGTACAGGAACGATGGCCTTTAGCGCATGCACAGTCAACACAAAATGAACAAATTGCTCTCTGAGACAACTTGTTGTTCCTGAGTCATATTTAAGATTAGTTCAAAAAGAACGAAACGTTCATGAACGACGCATCACTACTAACGCATAACTTAGTTGTTAACAGAACTCAACTGCACGCATGCTGGAAGAAGTAGATTATTCTTCCCGCATGCGTAATCTTCCCAGCAAGGATAATCTAAGAAGTAGATAATCCTTTGCAGATTATTTAAGGATAACTAACACAATCATCATTTTTCAGAGAAATAGCAAAGGTGAATGCATATACGAACAAGCTCTCAGTTTAGGATTGGAACAAATTCAACCCAAGCGCTCTTTGGTGACGTGGATGATTAAGTTGCATTATTTGTCAAGCATCATCGTCTAAAGTCCGCCCTGACAATTTGATTGGTCCAAACAGTTTCTGTCCGGGCATAGTTACTCCACAACAGAGCAAGTCCAGACCGAATTGCCTGACCTTAAATGTTGTGGGTGGGGCTAAGTTCGGCTGGCATCCAGGCTAGCCTTATTAGTGTGTTTTAACAAGAAATGGAGTATGTCAGAAAATAAAACGAAGAACAAAAATATTTATAGATTTACCAATTTAAACCTAATTATTCAACTTGGGTGAAAGTATGGTGTATCATAAACAACAAAAGTAAACAGTCCAGGAATATGATATATCAACTTTCAGTCCCACTTATATTAGGTGGCCTTAACTACTATTCTTACAACAAAAAATAAGTACAATCTACTTACTGTGTTCATATTGTATTGCAAAACACCTGATATTGAAGTTGATACAGGTAAAATTAGGGAGAGTGTGGTGGTAAGTTTAAGGTGTAAGGGAAGTGTCAACAGTGTAATTATAAATGTAATGACAGAAATGATTTACAGATGTAATTACATGCAGGTAATTTTTAAAATGTAAGTACAATTGTCACAGACACGCCAGGCTCCCACGTCACCGAATCACAGCGAACGCTCTCACCTGAGTATTAACCACACACACCTGCAGCTCATCATCACCCCAATCACCAGCAGCACAAAAGACACACACACACACACACACACACACACACACACACACACACACACGCACACACACACGCACACACGCACTCACACGCACTCATTCACTGCCCGGTCTCATTTGTAAAAGGTACTAACCCTTCTGCTTACTTCAAGGACTCATGCGATGTTACTTACCTATCTCCAGCGTCTACTTCCTAGTCTTCAGCGTCTTCCTGTGTCCAGCGTGTGTGTGTTCCGTGTCTCCATCGCCTGAGCTTCACTACCGCCATCTGCAAGTACACCCAGAGTATCAACCCAGAGAACCATCACCGGCAAATCTGCACTTCAGTCAAGTTACTCACCTGTTCGCTCTACTGGTTGCACAATAAACCTGATTCACTTACCATCTTGTCTCCGTAGCCTCTGTACCATAACAACAATGTAAAAACATATACACAATAAGTGCATTGCTTCTCAGATCAGAATTGTAATTCTCAAAACTGCCTGTTCAATCTTCACATAATTGTGTCACTTGTGCACATCCAAAAAGCAGTTTCTCATTTCTTTGAACAAGTTGCAAATGCTTTGGTACATCCATGCAAATTATTATTTACTATTCTCTGCTGTTTCCTATATTATCAATTGTCATGTTGATCAAAATGTATAATGGGTCTGTTGAAAAGTCTCACCCCCCACAACATTTAGGCATTAGTTCATAGCACAAGTCTTTACATGTAAAATGGCTGAATGAGTCGTCATAATACGTCAAGCATATTTCTGTACATTTCCATTAGATGTTCACATTTCTACTTTTGTTATTTTTCATTGTGGTCTGTCTTTTCCTTTCTGTATCACAATGACATGGTCTGTCAACAAATTACAGTACTAACAGTAAAAGCATAATGTGAATCTTGTCCAGTCTCTTGCAATCGAACTCCCACATACACTAAGGTGTAACCTACAATTTACAATAATTGTCATCAAAACGTTCGCCAGTTTACATCAGAACATCCCTCCGGAGTAGTTATATTGACAACATGTCTAAGCAATTTGACTGTCTTCAAGGACTTGTCATTCTGATGGCACTGACATGTTCATTGAAACAGAGATTAACTAAGGATTTTGAGCAAGAGACTTTGCAGGTAATCCATGGTGTTTTGCTATGTGTACAAATTGTTTTGAGAATGTCGAGGATGATTCGAGAATTGCGAGTTTTTTTGTCCGCAGTTTACTGTCTAAAAAAACATATCAAAGTATGACTGAAACAACATTATTGGAGCTGAATTCTTGGTTGTGTTTGATGTTTACCATTACATTTTTTTAATAAAATTTTACATGTGAATAAAAACATATCCAGATATCTTTGGAGCAGCTGCTGTTACATTTACAGGTACCAGGAACAAGATGATGACTCAATAATAATCAAACATAAACTTTAATTCTAAAATAGCTGAATACAGGCAATGGAAACTTGGCCTGACATAACAGTTAACACAACAGTGACTGGACAAAGATAAGGTGAACAAAATGAAAGACAGATACGAGATAATTAACTAAACACACCTGAACAGAACTTGACTAGCAAGGGTAACCTAGGAAACAGACAAGTGGCGGGAAACTAAGACAAAGGAACATGCGACCGGATAAAAACAACTGAAAGATCAACTAAACAGACAGACGGGACAGCTGCTGTGACTCTGTACAAACTCTTCCTTTTTCATGTGAAAGATCAGGCATAGCATTATGATGGTGATAATCTCTTCATCAAGGCACCTGTTTCTTGGTGGGATATATTAGGCAGCACGTGAACATTTTGTCCTCAAAGTTGATGTGTTAGAAACCGGAAAAATGGGCAAGCGTAAGGATTTGAGTGAGTTTGACAAGGGCCAAATAGTGATGGCTAGACGACTGGGTCAGAGCATTTCCAAAACTGCAGCTGTTGTGGGGTTTCAGGGTGACCAGTCAGGGTGCCCCCCTGTCCACAGTGCCAACCGTGGGCACGTGAGCATCAGAACTGCACCACGGAGCGATGGAAAAAGGTGGCCTGGTCTGATGAATCACGTTTTATTTTACATCACGTGGATGGCCGGGTACATGTGTGTTGCTAACCGGAGGAACACATGGCACGAGGATGCACTATGGGATGAAGCAAGCCGGGCAGAGGCAGTGTGATTCTTTGGGCAATGTTCTGCTGGGAAAACTTGGGTCCTGCCATCCATGTGGATGTTACTTTGACACGTACCACTTACCTAAGCATTGTTGCAGACCATGAACACCCTTTCATGGAAACGGTATTCCCTGGTGGCTGTGGCCTCTTTCAGCAGGGTAATGCCTCTGCCACAAAGCAAAAGAGAGTTTGAGGTGTTGACTTGTCCTCCAAATTCCCCATATATCAATCCAATCGAGCATCTGTGGGATGTGCTGAACAAACAAGTCCGATACATAAAGATCCACCTTGTAACTTACAGGACTTAAAGGATATGTTACTAATATCTTGGTGCCAGATACCACAACACACCTTCAGGGGTCTAGTGGAGGGGTCCATGCCTCGACAGGTCCGGGCTGTTTTAGGGGATTTTGAAAACTTGAACTGTTAACAGTTTTAATAGCAAAATCAACACTGACTTTGCTGACTACTTCAAAGTCAGATGTAGCTCAGTCATTTTTTCATCTGCTTACAACAAATCATTTGAAGGTTTTTATTAGAGAATGTGAAAATAAAAGTATATTTGTGTTGAAAATTTGCTCATCGCAAATCATTTTGCCAGCGCGGGTGACATTTAACAGCGTAGTCTTTATTTAACAAAAGGAAAGAACGTAATCCAAATGTAAGAGTGTGACAACACCAGACAATTAAGAAAATTAAACTGAGGGCATATATACAAAGAGGAACTAATGAACCTTCAAAGTCCTTTAAAATGAAACAAAAAATATAACTGATTTAATGGACCCACTTTATATTAGGTGGACTTAACTACTATGTACTAACATTGTAATTAATAATTTGATACAATGGACTTGTATCCATATTGTGTACATACATGTTTTTACATTGTACTTACATTTAAAAAAAAACTGCATGTAATTATTTCTGTAATTAATTTCTGTAGTTACATTTGGAATAACATAGTTGTCACTTCCCTTACACCTAACCCTCACACACACCACCACACCTGTCTCTAACTCTACCCGTATCTCACCTCAATATCAGCAAAAGTGTTCCGCAATACAATTTGAACACAGTAAGAGCATTGTGCTTATTTTTTGATGTAAGTACACAGTACTTAAGGCCACCTAATATAAAGTGGGGCTGATTTAATAAATGATGTCAGTAATTAAACAGTAATGAATAAATTGTATTAATTTATATAATTTTACGCATAATAATTAAGCAATAATAAAATGTATTTGACATTAGCAATAGCATCTAATTTTTTTTAGAAATGTTAAGAGAAATAATCCATATCTTGTAACATTAATCTTTCATTAATCTTTCATTAAAACATTAATCTTTCCCTATTAATGTTTGCGGCAGCATCCTTTACATCTATGGTTATTAACGCGTTAATTTTGACAGCCCTATATATACACACACTTATATATATATATATATATATATATAAGTGTGTGTATATATAGGGCTGTCAAAATTAACGCGTTAATAACCATAGATGTAAAGGATGCTGCCGCAAACATTAATAGGGAAAGAAAAGGGTTAAGAATAAAATTACTCTGAAACAAGTGCAGTTGTTTTTACATAAGCTACCATATTTTCTGCTTAACTTTTAATAGACTCCAGGTCGAAAGAAAAGTGCGCTTTTTCACTGAGCACACTCTCTGCAGTCCGAGCGCTATTGCAGGCTCACACTCGCTCAGGTCAATCATTAACACCATCACCGCTTATAGTACATGTGTTTTATTGAACTAAATACATTACAATCGGCTAAAACGAATATGCAGGTTACTTTTCTGAACAAGAGCGCTCCCGAGTCTCTGTTTCTCTCACTGTTCGTGTGAATCGCGTGGTACTGGTGCGCTCTCAGGTCCGCATGACAGCTTTCACATTACAAATTTTTCATATGAACTGTGCCCTGTTCTGAATTAAACTGCCAGTGTAAAAATTCTGAATTTTTAAGCTTAAGCTTAAGAGACATGAAAAAGTTCTTTAACAAACATCCGTGACCTTTGATACATGTCTGTTCTTCATGCTCAGAGTATCGTTTCACAAATAATAAACGCACATTATATAAAGCGTGCATATTGGTCCATACCCATGCTGATTAGAGTATTAAAAACTTGTAACATGTTAATTTAAGGTACATTTAGAACTGATAAAAATTAGCATTTAATTTGCGATTAATTGCGAGTTAACTTATGACAATATGCGATTATATATAGTAATTTGTTACTAAACTGGGCAGCAGTTAATTTGAGTTATTAGGGGCCAAGCACCGAAGGTGCGGAGGCACCTATTGAAATCGTTAGTGTTCCTATTATTAGGGGCCAAGCACCGAAGGTGCGGAGGCACCTATTGAAATCGTTAGTGTTCCTATTATTAGGGGCCAAGCACCGAAGGTGCGGAGGCACCTATTGAAACCGTTGTCGCACTTTCTTCTTCCGCCATGGAGGTCTATGGCAGCCCATAGAACCGTTTGCGGGAAAGTTGTAACGATTTGACATTCTGATAGAGGGCAGTCCCAACATTAAATACACCAATTTTGGTGTCTCCAACTCAATCCCTCTAGCGCCACCACCTGTCCAAAGTTGCACTCATGTTTATGCTAATAACTTTTGAACCTTATGGGCTAGAAACAAAATTCTTGTTTCCTCAGATTTCTGAGCTCCTGCCAATCCGAAAGCACCCTATGACGTCATTTCCGACATTATATGTTTCCCGCCATTTTGAATTTCCCCAAAATCCTACTTTTGCGAACTCGTCCTAGACTGTTCGTCTGATTTGCACGAAAATTGAACCAGATCATCTGCAGCCAGTGTCGACAAAAAGTTATGGAATTCAAGTTGATTCGTCAAATCTTTTCCGTTAAACGCGCAAACAAATTTTACGTAGCGCTTGCAAAAACAGACGTATGGCTGTATCTCCGCAACGCTTTATCGTATTCAGACCAAACTTGGTACATGTTGGCACAAGCATGTCTTGAGGCAACCTGCTGCGTTTCGGCGCAGCGCCACCTACTGGCCCGGAGATAGGAAAAATGGCTATTTTTGCTTTTTTTTGCTGAACCGTTTGCCCAAAAATCACAAAAGTGGTCTCGTCAGATTCGAGACGTCATGCCGAGTCAACTGATGTCCAATTTTACCATGTCGGCCATTTTGGCTGTCGGCCATCTTGAATTATGTGCCAAAATGCTGTATTTTATGAACGCATGAACGGATTGTTACGGAACTCGGCATGGGTCATCACCACGATGCCCTGAAGTAGCCTGAGAAGTTTCGAAACAGCGCCACCTAGTTGAGATTTTTTTTAAAAAGTGCTTATAACTTTGGGTGTGGTTGACTTATTTTCACGCGACTCATCTCCTTAGACTCCTGAATCGTTGCAGAGTCCAACCATACCACACTTGCCAGGTTTCGGCGTATGGTTTGTGCACCGTTGTAATTTAGCGCTTTAAGAAAATTAGCCGATATCTTCGAAACCACTGGTCCGATCGAGACGAAACCAGCGTCAGAAGTTCGGAAACATAGGTCGCTAGGCACAGTCGTGAGGCCAAATCTCAAAATTTTGATAGTAAGGGGTAGTAAAATCCAATCAAAGTCAAGCGTCAGGCTGAAACCCTATTGGAACTGTTCATTTCCCCATGATGCATCATTTTCCAGCTAAAACTGCTCGGGCAGACCAAACCGTAAGTCGTAGAGACTTGAAACTTTCAGGGCTGGTAGTACTCACAACCACTGCAGACGTCACCGAAGCCCGCCCCGATCGGCCTGACGGGGGCGCTACAGCGATCAAAAGTGCGAAACGGCGACCAAAAGTACGAAACGGCTCATAACTCCTCAACCGTAAGGCTTAGCCTCGAGTGTCTTATATTGCTGGAATCCTTGGCTCGAGACGGACAAAATGCATATCTCGGATTTGCTCGCCCTTCAGGTGCCAATTTCGAGATATTTTAGGTTTTTTGTAAAACCTACTTTTGCAAATTACTCCCAGCTTATTTGACTGATCGGAACCAAACCACTGCAGAAATGTTCTCTGGAGAGAGACTATCAATAATTATCAAAAAAAAAAAACATTTTGATTTATGGTTGCTAAGGGGAGCCAAAATGTTTGATGTGACCGGGACCTTATTTAATAAAATGGCTATAACTTGTGAACAGAACGAGATATTTCCACCAAATTAAGGTCACGTGTGAGTGAGGTCAGTCTGAGATCACATGAAAAAAATCACAACGATTGATCACTTGGTGGCGCTATAACAGGGGAAAAACTCATGAAACTGGCAATATACGCACCCAAACATTAGTCAGATGAAAATGGGCATTCATTGTCTTTATCCTTGGTGCCATGATAGTCTATGAGGACAATGGCGTATCACAAACAAAGCATACTTCATTGGTGCAATGCCCTGAAGGAGCCTGAGAATTTTCAAGCCAGTGTTTTTCACAGTATTCACCTCATTAGACTCCTGAATCCTTGCCGAGTCCAATAATACCAAACATTCCTGGTTTCACCTTATGGTTTGTAAAAAGGTGTACTTTAGCACCTAAAAAACCTTTGCGAATGTAGGAAACAGTTAGTCCAATTAAAACAAAACCACAATAGGAAATTCTGAATACTTACATAGGTCAATAGCTAAACAATAATGACCAAAACAAAGCCAAAATTTTGGAAGAAAAAAAAATCCAATCAATGCAGCCCATGCTCTCAAATATATTTTGCTATAACTTTAAAAGAAAATTAGATATTTACAACAAATTTGACATATATTTATGGACCCCTTTGAGGACACCTAAAAAAGCTATGATATTATATTTTTCCTTAGTTAATTTACCCATGAATGCTCTATCCCATCTATGATCTAAGTTTATTTGTTTATTTGGATCCCCATTAGCCAATACCTAGGCAGTGACTACTCTTCCTGAGGTCCCAAAAAGTAAAAAATACAAAACTACATTGAAGCTGCAAGAGGAATAAAAGGGTCCTCGCAACTGTGCCACCACTACCTTGTGGTTGTAGGAACACAGAGCACGGTGGGCAATATGCATTTAAGTATATAAAAATAGGAGGACTATATCAATCATTTGTATTTGCCACACTTCCTGCTACTGGGCTGTACTCTGATCAGAGGGTGGACCTGTGCCAGGACATGACCAATGCATCCCTGAAATGTCTGAAGAGAGTGTGTCAATTAAACTCTGCCCTGTAAATGCAGACTCGAAAAGACATCCTTATAAACCTGTCTCCGGCACGACAACTCCAATCTATCAAATGATCTTACGAATATCTATTTATCTAATATGACTTCTGAACTGTAATGTTGCCAGTTTAAAAGGTAAAAAATAATCATACACTGTTGTACGCAAAATAATAATCATACACTGTTTGTTCGTCGGCCAGAGGAGAACTGGCACCCCGACTTAGCCTGGTTTCTCCCAAGATTTTTTTATCTCCATCCTGGCCCTGAAGGAATTTTGGTTCCTTGCCACCGTTGCCTTTGGCTTGGCTTGCTCAGTTGGGGACACCTAAATTTCAACTATATTACTGATCTGCCCGCATTGACACTACATGATAATTGAAATTAGCTGGATGACATCACCATTTTCAACAGAGCAGTTGTACAAAATCTGTTGCATTATTTTCCTGTTAAAACTGTGAAGCTGCTTTGAAACTGGACTTGTTAAAAGTGCTATATAAATAAAGGTGACTTGACCAGCTAGTGGCACTATGAATAACTAAAATTTTGCCGAAACATCAGACTTTGTCAGGATACCACGGACATGTTCAACAAAACTCAAGATCTTTGAAATTTAACATCATTAAGTCTATTAACTATTAGACTGACCAAATATGATGTTGTTTTGGTTCAATCTTAATTAGTAGTTAATAACAATTTACTCTTGCCCACAGGTGACAATATAACTGACTAAATATTGACATGTAGACCACCATCAGTGCTCGGGCCCTAATTAAATCCACAACAATAAAATGAAACATACAAATCCCATTAAATGTCCCTTCCTTTTAAAACTCATTTTACTTCTTAAAATATGTAACATCTAATAGTAGTTCATTGTATATTTTCATTCCGATCGAGACGAAACCAGCGCCGGAAGTTCGGAAACATAGGTCGATAGCTATACACTAATTCCCAAATGTCAAAATATTGATAGTAAGGGGTAGTAAAATCCAATCAAAGTCAGGTGTCAGTCATTTTTTACGTGTTTTTTTCATACAACTGTTTATAACTCCAAAACAAAATGAGATATTTTCACCAAACTCGACACACGTATGTATGGGCTCACTCTGAGGACATATAAAAAATGGTGGGATTCTGCCTCTTGGTGGCGCTATAATAGAACAAAACATGAAATTCCCATTGACTTCAATGCAGTATTAGGGTATAAAATGCATATGCTATACTTTACGAATGCATTAGTGTATAATTACAAAACTCAGTATGTGTCTTCCGCTCTATGTCCTGAAGGTACTCAAAAAGTTTTCGGGCAACGCCACCTTGTGTAAAAGTTGTAATAAAGTGTACAAAAATGCTAATAACTTTTGATTAAATTAGCCTATTGCAATGAGACTGGTTATAAATCATTCTATGGCTCATGCCGAGAATATAGATACCAATTTTTCCCATATTTGGCAAACCTCTCTCCCCTCTATCTTGTTATTGGTTAAAAACCTACTTTTTCAAACTCGTCCTAGACCGTTTGTCCAATTTTCACCAAAATTAAATCGTATTGTCTTCAGACCATGTGAACAAATAATTATGGATTTTGTGTTGATAGACAAAACAGTTGTCATATACCACAGCAACGCAGTTGAGCTCTGATGCAAAAATGACTCTTGAGGCTGTATCTCTGCAATGCTTTGACATATTGACACCAAACTTTGCATGTGTCATTGTCTCCTCAATCTGACTACACCACATCAGTTTAGTAACAGTGCCACCTATTGGTCGAAAATGATAAACCATTAAATCATTATTATTGACTGTATTTAAAATTGTACTGCTTTTTTGCCTAAAATCAACTTAATAATTCTTTAATGGCTCATTGTTGCAGTTGGTTTGACACTTCCAGTCATGCTGGCATGTCTTGTCTTCTTCTTTGCGCTTGGCCCCGACAATTGCTGCTTGCAGCTATATTTAGGGGCCAAGCACCGAAGGTGCGGAGGCACCTATTGAAATCGTTAGTGTTCCTATTATTATTCTGCTTCTTCTTCTTCTTCTTCTTCCGCCATAGGAGTCTCTGGCAGCCCATAGAACCGTATGGTAAAAAGTTGTGAAATTTGGCACACTCATAGAGGCCAGTCTGAGCTGTCACTATAGCAAATTTGGTGCCTCTAACTCAATCCCTCTAGCGCCACCACCTGTCCAAAGTTTCACTCATATTTATGCTTATAACTTTTGACCCCTAAGGGCTAGAAACAAAATTCTTTTTTCATCGGATTCCTTGGCTCAAGCCGATTCGATTTCACCCTATGATGTCATTTTCCGGTATGCAAATTTTCCCGCCATTTTGAATTTTCTGAAAAACCTACTTTTTCGAACTCCTCCTAGGCCGTTGCTCCGATTTTCACGAAAATTGAAACAGATCATCTTCAGAGCATGTTGACAAAAAGTTATGGAATTCAAGTTGATTCGTCCAATCGTTTTCAATAAACGCACAAACAAATTTTACGTGGAGGTTGCAAAAACACACTAAAGGCTATATCTCCACAACGCTTTATCGTATTCAAACCAAACTTGGTACATGTCATCACAAGCATGACCTGAAGCAACATGCAGCGTTTCGGCGCAGCGCCACCTACTGGTCCGGAGATACGAAAAATGCATATTTTGGCTTATAACTTCTGAACCGTTTATCCAAAAATCATAAAATTGGTCTCATTAGATTCAGGGCGTCATGCCGAGTCGACTGATATCCAATTTTACCATGTCGGCCATTTTGGATGTCGGCCATTTTGAATTATGTGCAAAAATGCTGTATTTTATGAACGCATGAACGGATTGTTACGAAACTTGGTATGGGTCATCACCACGATGCCCTGAAGTAGCCTGAGAAGTTTCGAAACAGCGCCACCTAGTGGATAATTCTTTTTTTTCAAACGCTTATAACTTTGGGTGTGAGTGAAAAATTTTGATGGGAGTAGCTTTTTTGGGCTCCTGAATCCTTGCCGAGTCCAACGATACAAGACATGCCCAGTTTCGGCATATGGTTTGCGCAGCGTTGTAATTTAGCGCTTAAAAAACATTTGCTGATATCTTCAAAACCGCTAGTCCGATCGAGACGAAACCAGCCTCAGAAGTTCGGAAACATAGGTCGATAGCTACACGCTAATGCCCAAATGTCAAAATATTGATAGTAAGGGGTAGTAAAATCCAATCAAAGTCAGGTGTCAGTCATTTTTTACGTGTTTTTTCATATACATGTCTATAACTCCAAAACAAAATGAAATATTTTCACCAAACTTGACACACATATGTATGGGCTCACTACGAGGACACATAAAAAAATTGGTGGGATTGTGCCTCTTGGTGGCGCTATAATAAAACAAAACATGAAATTCCCATTGACTTCAATGCAGTATTACGGTTTAAAATGCTAATGCTATAATTTAAGAATGCACTAGTGTATCATTACAAAACTCGGTATGTGTCTTCCGCTCTATGTCCCGAAGATATTCAAAAAGTTTCGGGGCAGCGCCACCTTGTGGTCAAAAGTTTTAATAAAATGTACAAAAATGCTAATAACTTTTGATTAAATTAGCCTATTGTAATGAGACTGGTCATAATACATTCATTGGCTCATGCCGAGAAGATAGATACCAATTTTGCCATATTTTGCAAACATATCTGTGCTCCATCTTGTTATTTGTTAAAAATCTACTTTTTCAAACTCATCCTAGACCGTTTGTCCGATTTTCACCAAAATTGATCCGTATCGTCTTCAGACCATGCTGACAAATAGTTATGGATTTCGGATTGATAGACAAAACAGTTTTCATATACCACTGCAACAGAGTTGAGCCATGATGCAAAAATTACTCTTGAGGCTGTATCTCTGCAATGCTTTGACATATTGACACCAAACTTTGCATGTGTCATTGTCATCTCAATCTGACTAAACCACATCAGTTTCGTAACAGTGACACCTATTGGTCGAAAGTGATAAACCATTAAACCATTATTATTGACTGTATTTAAAATTTGACTGCTATTTTGCCTAAAATCAACTTAATAGGTCCTTAATGGCTCATTGTTGCAGTTGGCTTGAGACTTCCAGCCATGCTGGCATGTCTTGTCTTCTTCTTTGCGCTTGGCCCCGATAATGGCTGCTTGCAGCTATATTTATTATTCTGCTTCTTCTTCCGCCATAGGAGTCTCTGGCAGCCCATAGAACCGTATGGTAAAAAGTTGTGAAATTTGGCACACTCATAGAGGCCAGTCTGAGCTGTCACTATAGCAAATTTGGTGCCTCTAACTCAATCCCTCTAGCGCCACCACCTGTCCAAAGTTTCACTCATATTTATGCTTATAACTTTTGACCCCTAAGGGCTAGAAACAAAATTCTTTTTTCATCGGATTCCTTGGCTCAAGCCGATTCGATTTCACCCTATGATGTCATTTTCCGGTATGCAAATTTTCCCGCCATTTTGAATTTTCTGAAAAACCTACTTTTTCGAACTCCTCCTAGGCCGTTGCTCCGATTTTCACGAAAATTGAAACAGATCATCTTCAGAGCATGTTGACAAAAAGTTATGGAATTCAAGTTGATTCGTCCAATCGTTTTCAATAAACGCACAAACAAATTTTACGTGGAGGTTGCAAAAACACACTAAAGGCTATATCTCCGCAACGCTTTATCGTATTCAAACCAACCTTGGTACATGTCATCACAAGCATGACTTGAAGCAACATGCAGCGTTTCGGCGCAGCGCCACCTACCTGTCCGGAGATACGAAAAATGCCTATTTTGGCTTATAACTTCTGAACCGTTTATCCAAAAATCATAAAATTGGTCTCATTAGATTCAGGGCGTCATGCCGAGTCGACTGATATCCAATTTTACCATGTCGGCCATTTTGGATGTCGGCCATTTTGAATTATGTGCAAAAATGCTGTATTTTATGAACGCATGAACAGATTGTTATGAAACTTGGTATGGGTCATCACCACGATGCCCTGAAGTAGCCTGAGAAGTTTCGAAACAGCGCCACCTAGTGGAGAATTTTTTTTTTCAAACGCTTATAACTTTGGGTGTGGTTGACATATTTTGATGGGAGTGTGTTTTTTGGTCTCCTGAATCCTTGCCGACTCCAACGATACCAGACTTGCCAGGTTTCGGCATATGGTTTGCGCAGAGTTGTAATTTAGTGCTTAAAAAACATTTGCTGATATCTTCGAAACCGCTAGTCCGATCGAGACGAAACCAGCCTCAGAAGTTCGGAAACATAGGTCGATAGCTATACGCTAATGCCCAAATCTCAAAATATTGATAGTAAGGGGTAGTAAAATCCAATCAAAGTCAGGTGTCAGTCATTTTTTACGTGTTTTTTCATATAAATGTCTATAACTCCAAAACAAAATGAAATATTTTCACCAAACTTGACACACATATGTATGGGCTCACTACGAGGACACATAAAAAAATTGGTGGGATTGTGCCTCTTGGTGGCGCTATAATAAAACAAAACATGAAATTCCCATTGACTTCAATGCAGTATTACGGTTTAAAATGCTAATGCTATAATTTAAGAATGCACTAGTGTATCATTACAAAACTCGGTATGTGTCTTCCGCTCTATGTCCCGAAGATATTCAAAAAGTTTCGGGGCAGCGCCACCTTGTGGTCAAAAGTTGTAATAAAATGTACAAAAATGCTAATAACTTTTGATTAAATTAGCCTATTGTAATGAGACTGGTCATAATACATTCATTGGCTCATGCCGAGAAGATAGATACCAATTTTGCCATATTTTGCAAACATATCTGTGCTCCATCTTGTTATTTGTTAAAAATCTACTTTTTCAAACTCATCCTAGACCGTTTGTCCGATTTTCACCAAAATTGATCCGTATCGTCTTCAGACCATGCTGACAAATAGTTATGGATTTCGGATTGATAGACAAAACAGTTTTCATATACCACTGCAACAGAGTTGAGCCATGATGCAAAAATGACTCTTGAGGCTGTATCTCTGCAATGCTTTGACATATTGACACCAAACTTTGCATGTGTCATTGTCATCTCAATCTGACTAAACCACATCAGTTTCGTAACAGTGACACCTATTGGTCGAAAGTGATAAACCATTAAACCATTATTATTGACTGTATTTAAAATTTTACTGCTATTTTGCCTAAAATCAACTTAATAGGTCCTTAATGGCTCATTGTTGCAGTTGGCTTGAGACTTCCAGCCATGCTGGCATGTCTTGTCTTCTTCTTTGCGCTTGGCCCCGATAATGGCTGCTTGCAGCTATATTTATTATTCTGCTTCTTCTTCTTCTTCTTCTTTTTCCGCCATAGGAGTCTCTGGCAGCCCATAGAACCGTATGGTAAAAAGTTGTGAAATTTGGCACACTCATAGAGGCCAGTCTGAGCTGTCACTATAGCAAATTTGGTGCCTCTAACTCAATCCCTCTAGCGCCACCACCTGTCCAAAGTTTCACTCATATTTATGCTTATAACTTTTGACCCCTAAGGGCTAGAAACAAAATTCTTTTTTCATCGGATTCCTTGGCTCAAGCCGATTCGATTTCACCCTATGATGTCATTTTCCGGTATGCAAATTTTCCCGCCATTTTGAATTTTCTGAAAAAACTACTTTTTCGAACTCCTCCTAGGCCGTTGCTCCGATTTTCACGAAAATTGAAACAGATCATCTTCAGAGCATGTTGACAAAAAGTTATGGAATTCAAGTTGATTCGTCCAATCGTTTTCAATAAACGCACAAACAAATTTTACGTGGAGGTTGCAAAAACACACTAAAGGCTATATCTCCGCAACGCTTTATCGTATTCAAACCAACCTTGGTACATGTCATCACAAGCATGACTTGAAGCAACATGCAGCGTTTCGGCGCAGCGCCACCTACCTGTCCGGAGATACGAAAAATGCCTATTTTGGCTTATAACTTCTGAACCGTTTATCCAAAAATCATAAAATTGGTCTCATTAGATTCAGGGCGTCATGCCGAGTCGACTGATATCCAATTTTACCATGTCGGCCATTTTGGATGTCGGCCATTTTGAATTATGTGCAAAAATGCTGTATTTTATGAACGCATGAACAGATTGTTATGAAACTTGGTATGGGTCATCACCACGATGCCCTGAAGTAGCCTGAGAAGTTTCGAAACAGCGCCACCTAGTGGAGAATTTTTTTTTTCAAACGCTTATAACTTTGGGTGTGGTTGACATATTTTGATGGGAGTGTGTTTTTTGGTCTCCTGAATCCTTGCCGACTCCAACGATACCAGACTTGCCAGGTTTCGGCATATGGTTTGCGCAGAGTTGTAATTTAGTGCTTAAAAAACATTTGCTGATATCTTCGAAACCGCTAGTCCGATCGAGACGAAACCAGCCTCAGAAGTTCGGAAACATAGGTCGATAGCTATACGCTAATGCCCAAATCTCAAAATATTGATAGTAAGGGGTAGTAAAATCCAATCAAAGTCAGGTGTCAGTCATTTTTTACGTGTTTTTTCATATAAATGTCTATAACTCCAAAACAAAATGAGATATTTTCACCAAACTTGACACACATATGTATGGGCTCACTATGAGGACACATAAAAAAATTGGTGGGATTGTGCCTCTTGGTGGCGCTATAATAAAACAAAACATGAAATTCCCATTGACTTCAATGCAGTATTATGGTTTAAAATGCTAATGCTATAATTTACGAATGCATTAGCGTATCGTTACAAAACTCGGTATGTGTCTTCCGCTCCATGTCCTGAAGATACTCAAAAAGTTTCAGGGTAGCGCCACCTTGTGGTCAAAAGTTGTAATAAAATGTACAAAAATGCTAATAACTTTTGATTAAATTAGCCTATTGTAATGAGACTGGTCATAATACATTCATTGGCTCATGCCGAGAAGATAGATACCAATTTTGCCATATTTTGCAAACATATCTGTGCTCCATCTTGTTATTTGTTAAAAATCTACTTTTTCAAACTCATCCTAGACCGTTTGTCCGATTTTCACCAAAATTGATCCGTATCGTCTTCAGACCATGCTGACAAATAGTTATGGATTTCGGATTGATAGACAAAACAGTTTTCATATACCACTGCAACAGAGTTGAGCCATGATGCAAAAATGACTCTTGAGGCTGTATCTCTGCAATGCTTTGACATATTGACACCAAACTTTGCATGTGTCATTGTCATCTCAATCTGACTAAACCACATCAGTTTCGTAACAGTGACACCTATTGGTCGAAAGTGATAAACCATTAAACCATTATTATTGACTGTATTTAAAATTTGACTGCTATTTTGCCTAAAATCAACTTAATAGGTCCTTAATGGCTCATTGTTGCAGTTGGCTTGAGACTTCCAGCCATGCTGGCATGTCTTGTCTTCTTCTTTGCGCTTGGCCCCGATAATGGCTGCTTGCAGCTATATTTAGGGGCCAAGCACCGAAGGTGCGGAGGCACCTATTGAAATCGTTAGTGTTCCTATTATTAGGGGCCAAGCACCGAAGGTGCGGAGGCACCTATTGAAATCGTTAGTGTTCCTATTATTATTATTCTGCTTCTTCTTCCGCCATAGGAGTCTCTGGCAGCCCATAGAACCGTATGGTAAAAAGTTGTGAAATTTGGCACACTCATAGAGGCCAGTCTGAGCTGTCACTATAGCAAATTTGGTGCCTCTAACTCAATCCCTCTAGCGCCACCACCTGTCCAAAGTTTCACTCATATTTATGCTTATAACTTTTGACCCCTAAGGGCTAGAAACAAAATTCTTTTTTCATCGGATTCCTTGGCTCAAGCCGATTCGATTTCACCCTATGATGTCATTTTCCGGTATGCACATTTTCCCGCCATTTTGAATTTTCTGAAAAACCTACTTTTTCGAACTCCTCCTAGGCCGTTGCTCCGATTTTCACGAAAATTGAAACAGATCATCTTCAGAGCATGTTGACAAAAAGTTATGGAATTCAAGTTGATTCGTCCAATCGTTTTCAATAAACGCACAAACAAATTTTACGTGGAGGTTGCAAAAACACACTAAAGGCTATATCTCCGCAACGCTTTATCGTATTCAAACCAACCTTGGTACATGTCATCACAAGCATGACTTGAAGCAACATGCAGCGTTTCGGCGCAGCGCCACCTACCTGTCCGGAGATACGAAAAATGCCTATTTTGGCTTATAACTTCTGAACCGTTTATCCAAAAATCATAAAATTGGTCTCATTAGATTCAGGGCGTCATGCCGAGTCGACTGATATCCAATTTTACCATGTCGGCCATTTTGGATGTCGGCCATTTTGAATTATGTGCAAAAATGCTGTATTTTATGAACGCATGAACAGATTGTTATGAAACTTGGTATGGGTCATCACCACGATGCCCTGAAGTAGCCTGAGAAGTTTCGAAACAGCGCCACCTAGTGGAGAATTTTTTTTTTCAAACGCTTATAACTTTGGGTGTGGTTGACATATTTTGATGGGAGTGTGTTTTTTGGTCTCCTGAATCCTTGCCGACTCCAACGATACCAGACTTGCCAGGTTTCGGCATATGGTTTGCGCAGAGTTGTAATTTAGTGCTTAAAAAACATTTGCTGATATCTTCGAAACCGCTAGTCCGATCGAGACGAAACCAGCCTCAGAAGTTCGGAAACATAGGTCGATAGCTATACGCTAATGCCCAAATCTCAAAATATTGATAGTAAGGGGTAGTAAAATCCAATCAAAGTCAGGTGTCAGTCATTTTTTACGTGTTTTTTCATATAAATGTCTATAACTCCAAAACAAAATGAAATATTTTCACCAAACTTGACACACATATGTATGGGCTCACTACGAGGACACATAAAAAAATTGGTGGGATTGTGCCTCTTGGTGGCGCTATAATAAAACAAAACATGAAATTCCCATTGACTTCAATGCAGTATTACGGTTTAAAATGCTAATGCTATAATTTAAGAATGCACTAGTGTATCATTACAAAACTCGGTATGTGTCTTCCGCTCTATGTCCCGAAGATACTCAAAAAGTTTCGGGGCAGCGCCACCTTGTGGTCAAAAGTTGTAATAAAATGTACAAAAATGCTAATAACTTTTGATTAAATTAGCCTATTGTAATGAGACTGGTCATAATACATTCATTGGCTCATGCCGAGAAGATAGATACCAATTTTGCCATATTTTGCAAACATATCTGTGCTCCATCTTGTTATTTGTTAAAAATCTACTTTTTCAAACTCATCCTAGACCGTTTGTCCGATTTTCACCAAAATTGATCCGTATCGTCTTCAGACCATGCTGACAAATACTTATGGATTTCGGATTGATAGACAAAACAGTTTTCATATACCACTGCAACAGAGTTGAGCCATGATGCAAAAATTACTCTTGAGGCTGTATCTCTGCAATGCTTTGACATATTGACACCAAACTTTGCATGTGTCATTGTCATCTCAATCTGACTAAACCACATCAGTTTCGTAACAGTGACACCTATTGGTCGAAAGTGATAAACCATTAAACCATTATTAGGGGCCAAGCACCGAAGGTGCGGAGGCACCTATTGAAATCGTTAGTGTTCCTATTATTATTATTCTGCTTCTTCTTCTTCTTCTTCTTTTTCTTCCGCCATAGGAGTCTCTGGCAGCCCATAGAACCGTATGGTAAAAAGTTGTGAAATTTGGCACACTCATAGAGGCCAGTCTGAGCTGTCACTATAGCAAATTTGGTGCCTCTAACTCAATCCCTCTAGCGCCACCACCTGTCCAAAGTTTCACTCATATTTATGCTTATAACTTTTGACCCCTAAGGGCTAGAAACAAAATTCTTTTTTCATCGGATTCCTTGGCTCAAGCCGATTCGATTTCACCCTATGATGTCATTTTCCGGTATGCAAATTTTCCCGCCATTTTGAATTTTCTGAAAAACCTACTTTTTCGAACTCCTCCTAGGCCGTTGCTCCGATTTTCACGAAAATTGAAACAGATCATCTTCAGAGCATGTTGACAAAAAGTTATGGAATTCAAGTTGATTCGTCCAATCGTTTTCAATAAACGCACAAACAAATTTTACGTGGAGGTTGCAAAAACACACTAAAGGCTATATCTCCACAACGCTTTATCGTATTCAAACCAAACTTGGTACATGTCATCACAAGCATGACCTGAAGCAACATGCAGCGTTTCGGCGCAGCGCCACCTACTGGTCCGGAGATACGAAAAATGCATATTTTGGCTTATAACTTCTGAACCGTTTATCCAAAAATCATAAAATTGGTCTCATTAGATTCAGGGCGTCATGCCGAGTCGACTGATATCCAATTTTACCATGTCGGCCATTTTGGATGTCGGCCATTTTGAATTATGTGCAAAAATGCTGTATTTTATGAACGCATGAACGGATTGTTACGAAACTTGGTATGGGTCATCACCACGATGCCCTGAAGTAGCCTGAGAAGTTTCGAAACAGCGCCACCTAGTGGAGAATTTTTTTTTTCAAACGCTTATAACTTTGGGTGTGGTTGACATATTTTGATGGGAGTGTGTTTTTTGGTCTCCTGAATCCTTGCCGACTCCAACGATACCAGACTTGCCAGGTTTCGGCATATGGTTTGCGCAGAGTTGTAATTTAGTGCTTAAAAAACATTTGCTGATATCTTCGAAACCGCTAGTCCGATCGAGACGAAACCAGCCTCAGAAGTTCGGAAACATAGGTCGATAGCTATACGCTAATGCCCAAATCTCAAAATATTGATAGTAAGGGGTAGTAAAATCCAATCAAAGTCAGGTGTCAGTCCTTTTTTACGTGTTTTTTCATATAAATGTCTATAACTCCAAAACAAAATGAGATATTTTCACCAAACTTGACACACATATGTATGGGCTCACTATGAGGACACATAAAAAAATTGGTGGGATTGTGCCTCTTGGTGGCGCTATAATAAAACAAAACATGAAATTCCCATTGACTTCAATGCAGTATTATGGTTTAAAATGCTAATGCTATAATTTAAGAATGCATTAGCGTATCGTTACAAAACTCGGTATGTGTCTTCCGCTCCATGTCCTGAAGATACTCAAAAAGTTTCGGGGTAGCGCCACCTTGTGGTCAAAAGTTGTAATAAAATGTACAGAAATGCGAATAACTTTTGATTAAATTAACCCATTGTAATGAAACTGGTCATAATACAGTCAATGGCTCATGCCGAGAACATGGATACCAATTGTGCCATATTTTGCAAACCTATCTGTCCTCCGTCTTGTTATTTGTTAAAAACCTACTTTTTCAAACTCATCCTAGACCGTTTGTCCGATTTTCACCAAAATTGATCCGTATCGTCTTCAGACCATGCTGACAAATAGTTATGGATTTCGGATTGATAGACAAAACAGTTTTCATATACCACTGCAACAGAGTTGAGCCATGATGCAAAAATTACTCTTGAGGCTGTATCTCTGCAATGCTTTGACATATTGACACCAAACTTTGCATGTGTCATTGTCATCTCAATCTGACTAAACCACATCAGTTTCGTAACAGTGACACCTATTGGTCGAAAGTGATAAACCATTAAACCATTATTATTGACTGTATTTAAAATTTGACTGCTATTTTGCCTAAAATCAACTTAATAGGTCCTTAATGGCTCATTGTTGCAGTTGGCTTGAGACTTCCAGCCATGCTGGCATGTCTTGTCTTCTTCTTTGCGCTTGGCCCCGATAATGGCTGCTTGCAGCTATATTTATTATTCTTCTTCTTCTTCTTCTTCTTCTTCTTCTTCTTCTTCCGCCATAGGAGTCTCTGGCAGCCCATAGAACCGTATGGTAAAAAGTTGTGAAATTTGGCACACTCATAGAGGCCAGTCTGAGCTGTCACTATAGCAAATTTGGTGCCTCTAACTCAATCCCTCTAGCGCCACCACCTGTCCAAAGTTTCACTCATATTTATGCTTATAACTTTTGACCCCTAAGGGCTAGAAACAAAATTCTTTTTTCATCGGATTCCTTGGCTCAAGCCGATTCGATTTCACCCTATGATGTCATTTTCCGGTATGCAAATTTTCCCGCCATTTTGAATTTTCTGAAAAACCTACTTTTTCGAACTCCTCCTAGGCCGTTGCTCCGATTTTCACGAAAATTGAAACAGATCATCTTCAGAGCATGTTGACAAAAAGTTATGGAATTCAAGTTGATTCGTCCAATCGTTTTCAATAAACGCACAAACAAATTTTACGTGGAGGTTGCAAAAACACACTAAAGGCTATATCTCCGCAACGCTTTATCGTATTCAAACCAACCTTGGTACATGTCATCACAAGCATGACTTGAAGCAACATGCAGCGTTTCGGCGCAGCGCCACCTACCTGTCCGGAAATACGAAAAATGCCTATTTTGGCTTATAACTTCTGAACCGTTTATCCAAAAATCATAAAATTGGTCTCATTAGATTCAGGGCGTCATGCCGAGTCGACTGATATCCAATTTTACCATGTCGGCCATTTTGGATGTCGGCCATTTTGAATTATGTGCAAAAATGCTGTATTTTATGAACGCATGAACAGATTGTTATGAAACTTGGTATGGGTCATCACCACGATGCCCTGAAGTAGCCTGAGAAGTTTCGAAACAGCGCCACCTAGTGGAGAATTTTTTTTTTCAAACGCTTATAACTTTGGGTGTGGTTGACATATTTTGATGGGAGTGTGTTTTTTGGTCTCCTGAATCCTTGCCGACTCCAACGATACCAGACTTGCCAGGTTTCGGCATATGGTTTGCGCAGAGTTGTAATTTAGTGCTTAAAAAACATTTGCTGATATCTTCGAAACCGCTAGTCCGATCGAGACGAAACCAGCCTCAGAAGTTCGGAAACATAGGTCGATAGCTATACGCTAATGCCCAAATCTCAAAATATTGATAGTAAGGGGTAGTAAAATCCAATCAAAGTCAGGTGTCAGTCATTTTTTACGTGTTTTTTCATATAAATGTCTATAACTCCAAAACAAAATGAAATATTTTCACCAAACTTGACACACATATGTATGGGCTCACTACGAGGACACATAAAAAAATTGGTGGGATTGTGCCTCTTGGTGGCGCTATAATAAAACAAAACATGAAATTCCCATTGACTTCAATGCAGTATTACGGTTTAAAATGCTAATGCTATAATTTAAGAATGCACTAGTGTATCATTACAAAACTCGGTATGTGTCTTCCGCTCTATGTCCCGAAGATATTCAAAAAGTTTCGGGGCAGCGCCACCTTGTGGTCAAAAGTTGTAATAAAATGTACAAAAATGCTAATAACTTTTGATTAAATTAGCCTATTGTAATGAGACTGGTCATAATACATTCATTGGCTCATGCCGAGAAGATAGATACCAATTTTGCCATATTTTGCAAACATATCTGTGCTACATCTTGTTATTTGTTAAAAATCTACTTTTTCAAACTCATCCTAGACCGTTTGTCCGATTTTCACCAAAATTGATCCGTATCGTCTTCAGACCATGCTGACAAATAGTTATGGATTTCGGATTGATAGACAAAACAGTTTTCATATACCACTGCAACAGAGTTGAGCCATGATGCAAAAATGACTCTTGAGGCTGTATCTCTGCAATGCTTTGACATATTGACACCAAACTTTGCATGTGTCATTGTCATCTCAATCTGACTAAACCACATCAGTTTCGTAACAGTGACACCTATTGGTCGAAAGTGATAAACCATTAAACCATTATTATTGACTGTATTTAAAATTTGACTGCTATTTTGCCTAAAATCAACTTAATAGGTCCTTAATGGCTCATTGTTGCAGTTGGCTTGAGACTTCCAGCCATGCTGGCATGTCTTGTCTTCTTCTTTGCGCTTGGCCCCGATAATGGCTGCTTGCAGCTATATTTATTATTCTGCTTCTTCTTCTTCTTCTTCTTCCGCCATAGGAGTCTCTGGCAGCCCATAGAACCGTATGGTAAAAAGTTGTGAAATTTGGCACACTCATAGAGGCCAGTCTGAGCTGTCACTATAGCAAATTTGGTGCCTCTAACTCAATCTCTCTAGCGCCACCACCTGTCCAAAGTTTCACTCATATTTATGCTTATAACTTTTGACCCCTAAGGGCTAGAAACAAAATTCTTTTTTCATCGGATTCCTTGGCTCAAGCCGATTCGATTTCACCCTATGATGTCATTTTCCGGTATGCAAATTTTCCCGCCATTTTGAATTTTCTGAAAAACCTACTTTTTCTAACTCCTCCTAGGCCGTTGCTCCGATTTTCATGAAAATTGAAACAGATCATCTTCATAGCATGCTGACAAAAAGTTATGGAATTTAAGTTGATTCGTCCAATCGTTTTCAATAAACGCACAAACAAATTTTACGTAGAGGTTGCAAAAACACACTAAAGGCTATATCTCCACAACGCTTTATCGTATTCAAACCAAACTTGGTACATGTCATCACAAGCATGACCTGAAGCAACATGCAGCGTTTCGGCACAGCGCCACCTACTGGTCCGGAGATACGAAAAATGCATATTTTGGCTTATAACTTCTGAACCGTTTATCCAAAAATCATAAAATTGGTCTCATTAGATTCAGGGCGTCATGCCGACTCGACTGATATCCAATTTTACCATGTCGGCCATTTTGGATGTCGGCCATTTTGAATTATGTGCAAAAATGCTGTATTTTATGAACGCATGAACGGATTGTTACGAAACTTGGTATGGGTCATCACCACGATGCCCTGAAGTAGCCTGAGAAGTTTCGAAACAGCGCCACCTAGTGGATAATTCTTATTTTTCAAACGCTTATAACTTTTGGTGTGAGTGAAAAATTTTGATGGGAGTAGCTTTTTTGGGCTCCTGAATCCTTGCCGAGTCCAACGATACAAGACATGCCCAGTTTCGGCATATGGTTTGCGCAGCGTTGTAATTTAGCGCTTAAAAAACATTTGCTGATATCTTCAAAACCGCTAGTCCGATCGAGACGAAACCAGCCTCAGAAGTTCGGAAACATAGGTCGATAGCTATACGCTAATGCCCAAATGTCAAAATATTGATAGTAAGGGGTAGTAAAATCCAATCAAAGTCAGGTGTCAGTCATTTTTTACGTGTTTTTTCATATAAATGTCTATAACTCCAAAACAAAATGAAATATTTTCACCAAACTTGACACACATATGTATGGGCTCACTACGAGGACACATAAAAAAATTGGTGGGATTGTGCCTCTTGGTGGCGCTATAATAAAACAAAACATGAAATTCCCATTGACTTCAATGCAGTATTACGGTTTAAAATGCTAATGCTATAATTTAAGAATGCACTAGTGTATCATTACAAAACTCGGTATGTGTCTTCCGCTCTATGTCCCGAAGATATTCAAAAAGTTTCGGGGCAGCGCCACCTTGTGGTCAAAAGTTGTAATAAAATGTACAAAAATGCTAATAACTTTTGATTAAATTAGCCTATTGTAATGAGACTGGTCATAATACATTCATTGGCTCATGCCGAGAAGATAGATACCAATTTTGCCATATTTTGCAAACATATCTGTGCTCCATCTTGTTATTTGTTAAAAATCTACTTTTTCAAACTCATCCTAGACCGTTTGTCCGATTTTCACCAAAATTGATCCGTATCGTCTTCAGACCATGCTGACAAATAGTTATGGATTTCGGATTGATAGACAAAACAGTTTTCATATACCACTGCAACAGAGTTGAGCCATGATGCAAAAATTACTCTTGAGGCTGTATCTCTGCAATGCTTTGACATATTGACACCAAACTTTGCATGTGTCATTGTCATCTCAATCTGACTAAACCACATCAGTTTCGTAACAGTGACACCTATTGGTCGAAAGTGATAAACCATTAAACCATTATTATTGACTGTATTTAAAATTTGACTGCTATTTTGCCTAAAATCAACTTAATAGGTCCTTAATGGCTCATTGTTGCAGTTGGCTTGAGACTTCCAGCCATGCTGGCATGTCTTGTCTTCTTCTTTGCGCTTGGCCCCGATAATGGCTGCTTGCAGCTATATTTATTATTATTATTATTATTCTTCCGCTCTTGAGTCTATGGCAGCCCATAGAACCGTATGGTAAAAAGTTGTGAAATTTGGCACACAGATAGAAGACAGTCCCATCTGTCAGCAAATTTTGAGTCTCCAATTCAATCCCTCTAGCGCCACCGCCTGTCCAAAGTTGCACTTATGTTTATGCTAATAACTTTTGAACCATAAGGGCTAGAAACAAAATTCTTTTTTCCCTTGATTCCTTGGCTCAAGCCGATTCGATTGCACTCTATGACGTCATTTTCCGTCATGATAATTTTCCCGCCATTTTGAATTTTCCAAAAAAGCTACTTTTTCGAACTCCTCCTAGGCCGTTGCTCTGATTTTCACGAAAATTGAACCAGATCATCTTCAGACCATGCCAACAAAAAGTTATTAAAGGCAAGTTGATTAGTCGAATCGTTTTTGATAAATGCGCAAACAAATTTTACGTAGCAGTTGCAAAAATACTCTTAAGGCTGTATCTCTGCAATGCTTTATCGTATTCAACCCAAACTTGGTACATGTCATCACGAGCATGACTTGAAGTGATCTACAGCGTTTCGGTGCAGTGCCACCTACTGGTCCGGAGATACAAAAAATGGCTATTTTGGCTTATAACTTCTGATGGGTTTTTCCAAAAATCATAAAAGTGGTCTTGTTAGATTCGGGACATCATGCCGAGTCGATATATATCCAACTATCCCGTATCACCCATTTTGGGCGTCGGCCATTTTGAATTTTGTCTAAAAATGCTGTATTTTACGAATGCATTAGCATATCGTTACGCAACTTGTTATGTGTCTTCTGCACCATGCCCTGAAGGTGCTCAAAAAGTTTCGGGGCAGTGCCACCTTGTGGTCAAAATGTATAACAAAATTTACACAAAGGTTAATAACTTTTGAATAAATTAACCTATTATGATGAAACTGGTCATAATACATTCCTTGGCTACTGCTGAGAACATAGATATCAATTTTGCCATATTTGGTAAAACGTCCTCTCCTCCATCTTGTTATTAGTTAAAAACCTACTTTTTCAAACTCCTCCTAGGCCGTTTGTCCGATTTTCACCAAAATTGACTCGTATCATCTTCAGCCCATCCCGACACAAAGTTATTGATTTCACATCAATAGATTAAATCGTTTTTGTTTAACACAGCAACGAAGCTGAGGCATGATGCCAAAATGACTCTTAAGGGTGTATCTCTGCAATGTTTTGACATATTGGCAGCAAACTGTGCATGTGTCATTGTTATCTCACCCTGACCACAACACATTCATTTGGTCACAGCGCCACCTATAGGTAAAAAGTGATACATTATTAATTTTTAACTTTATGTATAATTGTATATCTTTTTTTGCCTCAGCTTATGTTAATAGGTCTTTGATGGTTCATTTTTGCAGCTGGTCACTCCTAGCCATGCTGGCATGTCCCATTTTCTTCTTTGCGCTGAGGCATGATGCCAAAATGACTCTTAAGGTTGTATCTCTGCAATGTTTTGACATATTGACACCAAACTGTGCATTTTTGCAGCTGGTCACTTCCAGCCATGCTGGCATGTCTCATTTTCTTCTTTGCGCTTGGCCCCGGAATTGCTGCTTGCAGCTATATTTTAAATTGAATTTTATTTAAGTTTAATTTTCCATTTTAAAGAATCAACACAAACCTGATTTGAAGAAGGCTGAGGTTACAATATTGCAGTGGTCCTCTGACTTTTTCTTTGTTATTGGCAAGATTTAATGATGGACAAAAACAGACGATAGGGTTGTTTGTTGAACATGTTACTTGTGTAATGGATCATCACAGGCCCGTGGTGGAGGAGGAAAGCCCTGCTGTGGTTATTGATGAGGATCCTGTTGTTTTATTGAGTGGAGTACTCATGAGTACTGAAGAACTACTCTACCTTTGAAGACGAGAACAACAAAAGAGAAATGTAGGTGTCTAGGTGTCAGTCAAACCTCCGTTTTTTCTTTCACATGCTCTCAGACAGATACCGTAATTTTACAGATATTCTAGAACACTGATGAATAACCAGTTGATGATGCTAATTAATCGGTCAATAGCTGTGTTTTATTTAAAGCGGTAGCCCATCATTTCCAAATGCCAGAGGGTATATTATTAGGGGCCAAGCACCGAAGGTGCGGAGGCACCTATTGAAATCGTTAGTGTTCCTATTATTAGGGGCCAAGCACCGAAGGTGCGGAGGCACCTATTGAAATCGTTAGTGTTCCTATTATTAGGGGCCAAGCACCGAAGGTGCGGAGGCACCTATTGAAATCGTTAGTGTTCCTATTATTATTCTGCTTCTTCTTCTTTTTCCGCCATAGGAGTCTCTGGCAGCCCATAGAACCGTATGGTAAAAAGTTGTGAAATTTGGCACACTCATAGAGGCCAGTCTGAGCTGTCACTATAGCAAATTTGGTGCCTCTAACTCAATCCCTCTAGCGCCACCACCTGTCCAAAGTTTCACTCATATTTATGCTTATAACTTTTGACCCCTAAGGGCTAGAAACAAAATTCTTTTTTCATCGGATTCCTTGGCTCAAGCCGATTCGATTTCACCCTATGATGTCATTTTCCGGTATGCAAATTTTCCCGCCATTTTGAATTTTCTGAAAAACCTACTTTTTCGAACTCCTCCTAGGCCGTTGCTCCGATTTTCACGAAAATTGAAACAGATCATCTTCAGAGCATGTTGACAAAAAGTTATGGAATTCAAGTTGATTCGTCCAATCGTTTTCAATAAACGCACAAACAAATTTTACGTGGAGGTTGCAAAAACACACTAAAGGCTATATCTCCGCAACGCTTTATCGTATTCAAACCAACCTTGGTACATGTCATCACAAGCATGACTTGAAGCAACATGCAGCGTTTCGGCGCAGCGCCACCTACCTGTCCGGAGATACGAAAAATGCCTATTTTGGCTTATAACTTCTGAACCGTTTATCCAAAAATCATAAAATTGGTCTCATTAGATTCAGGGCGTCATGCCGAGTCGACTGATATCCAATTTTACCATGTCGGCCATTTTGGATGTCGGCCATTTTGAATTATGTGCAAAAATGCTGTATTTTATGAACGCATGAACAGATTGTTATGAAACTTGGTATGGGTCATCACCACGATGCCCTGAAGTAGCCTGAGAAGTTTCGAAACAGCGCCACCTAGTGGAGAATTTTTTTTTTCAAACGCTTATAACTTTGGGTGTGGTTGACATATTTTGATGGGAGTGTGTTTTTTGGTCTCCTGAATCCTTGCCGACTCCAACGATACCAGACTTGCCAGGTTTCGGCATATGGTTTGCGCAGAGTTGTAATTTAGTGCTTAAAAAACATTTGCTGATATCTTCGAAACCGCTAGTCCGATCGAGACGAAACCAGCCTCAGAAGTTCGGAAACATAGGTCGATAGCTATACGCTAATGCCCAAATCTCAAAATATTGATAGTAAGGGGTAGTAAAATCCAATCAAAGTCAGGTGTCAGTCATTTTTTACGTGTTTTTTCATATAAATGTCTATAACTCCAAAACAAAATGAAATATTTTCACCAAACTTGACACACATATGTATGGGCTCACTACGAGGACACATAAAAAAATTGGTGGGATTGTGCCTCTTGGTGGCGCTATAATAAAACAAAACATGAAATTCCCATTGACTTCAATGCAGTATTACGGTTTAAAATGCTAATGCTATAATTTAAGAATGCACTAGTGTATCATTACAAAACTCGGTATGTGTCTTCCGCTCTATGTCCCGAACATATTCAAAAAGTTTCGGGGCAGCGCCACCTTGTGGTCAAAAGTTGTAATAAAATGTACAAAAATGCTAATAACTTTTGATTAAATTAGCCTATTGTAATGAGACTGGTCATAATACATTCATTGGCTCATGCCGAGAAGATAGATACCAATTTTGCCATATTTTGCAAACATATCTGTGCTCCATCTTGTTATTTGTTAAAAATCTACTTTTTCAAACTCATCCTAGACCGTTTGTCCGATTTTCACCAAAATTGATCCGTATCGTCTTCAGACCATGCTGACAAATAGTTATGGATTTCGGATTGATAGACAAAACAGTTTTCATATACCACTGCAACAGAGTTGAGCCATGATGCAAAAATTACTCTTGAGGCTGTATCTCTGCAATGCTTTGACATATTGACACCAAACTTTGCATGTGTCATTGTCATCTCAATCTGACTAAACCACATCAGTTTCGTAACAGTGACACCTATTGGTCGAAAGTGATAAACCATTAAACCATTATTATTGACTGTATTTAAAATTTGACTGCTATTTTGCCTAAAATCAACTTAATAGGTCCTTAATGGCTCATTGTTGCAGTTGGCTTGAGACTTCCAGCCATGCTGGCATGTCTTGTCTTCTTCTTTGCGCTTGGCCCCGATAATGGCTGCTTGTTATTATTCTGCTTCTTCTTCCGCCATAGGAGTCTCTGGCAGCCCATAGAACCGTATGGTAAAAAGTTGTGAAATTTGGCACACTCATAGAGGCCAGTCTGAGCTGTCACTATAGCAAATTTGGTGCCTCTAACTCAATCCCTCTAGCGCCACCACCTGTCCAAAGTTTCACTCATATTTATGCTTATAACTTTTGACCCCTAAGGGCTAGAAACAAAATTCTTTTTTCATCGGATTCCTTGGCTCAAGCCGATTCGATTTCACCCTATGATGTCATTTTCCGGTATGCAAATTTTCCCGCCATTTTGAATTTTCTGAAAAACCTACTTTTTCGAACTCCTCCTAGGCCGTTGCTCCGATTTTCACGAAAATTGAAACAGATCATCTTCAGAGCATGTTGACAAAAAGTTATGGAATTCAAGTTGATTCGTCCAATCGTTTTCAATAAACGCACAAACAAATTTTACGTGGAGGTTGCAAAAACACACTAAAGGCTATATCTCCGCAACGCTTTATCGTATTCAAACCAACCTTGGTACATGTCATCACAAGCATGACTTGAAGCAACATGCAGCGTTTCGGCGCAGCGCCACCTACCTGTCCGGAGATACGAAAAATGCCTATTTTGGCTTATAACTTCTGAACCGTTTATCCAAAAATCATAAAATTGGTCTCATTAGATTCAGGGCGTCATGCCGAGTCGACTGATATCCAATTTTACCATGTCGGCCATTTTGGATGTCGGCCATTTTGAATTATGTGCAAAAATGCTGTATTTTATGAACGCATGAACAGATTGTTATGAAACTTGGTATGGGTCATCACCACGATGCCCTGAAGTAGCCTGAGAAGTTTCGAAACAGCGCCACCTAGTGGAGAATTTTTTTTTTCAAACGCTTATAACTTTGGGTGTGGTTGACATATTTTGATGGGAGTGTGTTTTTTGGTCTCCTGAATCCTTGCCGACTCCAACGATACCAGACTTGCCAGGTTTCGGCATATGGTTTGCGCAGAGTTGTAATTTAGTGCTTAAAAAACATTTGCTGATATCTTCGAAACCGCTAGTCCGATCGAGACGAAACCAGCCTCAGAAGTTCGGAAACATAGGTCGATAGCTATACGCTAATGCCCAAATCTCAAAATATTGATAGTAAGGGGTAGTAAAATCCAATCAAAGTCAGGTGTCAGTCATTTTTTACGTGTTTTTTCATATAAATGTCTATAACTCCAAAACAAAATGAAATATTTTCACCAAACTTGACACACATATGTATGGGCTCACTACGAGGACACATAAAAAAATTGGTGGGATTGTGCCTCTTGGTGGCGCTATAATAAAACAAAACATGAAATTCCCATTGACTTCAATGCAGTATTACGGTTTAAAATGCTAATGCTATAATTTAAGAATGCACTAGTGTATCGTTACAAAACTCGGTATGTGTCTTCCGCTCTATGTCCCGAAGATATTCAAAAAGTTTCGGGGCAGCGCCACCTTGTGGTCAAAAGTTGTAATAAAATGTACAAAAATGCTAATAACTTTTGATTAAATTAGCCTATTGTAATGAGACTGGTCATAATACATTCATTGGCTCATGCCGAGAAGATAGATACCAATTTTGCCATATTTTGCAAACATATCTGTGCTCCATCTTGTTATTTGTTAAAAATCTACTTTTTCAAACTCACCCTAGACCGTTTGTCCGATTTTCACCAAAATTGATCCGTATCGTCTTCAGACCATGCTGACAAATACTTATGGATTTCGGATTGATAGACAAAACAGTTTTCATATACCACTGCAACAGAGTTGAGCCATGATGCAAAAATTACTCTTGAGGCTGTATCTCTGCAATGCTTTGACATATTGACACCAAACTTTGCATGTGTCATTGTCATCTCAATCTGACTAAACCACATCAGTTTCGTAACAGTGACACCTATTGGTCGAAAGTGATAAACCATTAAACCATTATTATTGACTGTATTTAAAATTTGACTGCTATTTTGCCTAAAATCAACTTAATAGGTCCTTAATGGCTCATTGTTGCAGTTGGCTTGAGACTTCCAGCCATGCTGGCATGTCTTGTCTTCTTCTTTGCGCTTGGCCCCGATAATGGCTGCTTGCAGCTATTTAGGGGCCAAGCACCGAAGGTGCGGAGGCACCTATTGAAATCGTTAGTGTTCCTATTATTATTCTGCTTCTTCTTCTTTTTCCGCCATAGGAGTCTCTGGCAGCCCATAGAACCGTATGGTAAAAAGTTGTGAAATTTGGCACACTCATAGAGGCCAGTCTGAGCTGTCACTATAGCAAATTTGGTGCCTCTAACTCAATCCCTCTAGCGCCACCACCTGTCCAAAGTTTCACTCATATTTATGCTTATAACTTTTGACCCCTAAGGGCTAGAAACAAAATTCTTTTTTCATCGGATTCCTTGGCTCAAGCCGATTCGATTTCACCCTATGATGTCATTTTCCGGTATGCAAATTTTCCCGCCATTTTGAATTTTCTGAAAAACCTACTTTTTCGAACTCCTCCTAGGCCGTTGCTCCGATTTTCACGAAAATTGAAACAGATCATCTTCAGAGCATGTTGACAAAAAGTTATGGAATTCAAGTTGATTCGTCCAATCGTTTTCAATAAACGCACAAACAAATTTTACGTGGAGGTTGCAAAAACACACTAAAGGCTATATCTCCGCAACGCTTTATCGTATTCAAACCAACCTTGGTACATGTCATCACAAGCATGACTTGAAGCAACATGCAGCGTTTCGGCGCAGCGCCACCTACCTGTCCGGAGATACGAAAAATGCCTATTTTGGCTTATAACTTCTGAACCGTTTATCCAAAAATCATAAAATTGGTCTCATTAGATTCAGGGCGTCATGCCGAGTCGACTGATATCCAATTTTACCATGTCGGCCATTTTGGATGTCGGCCATTTTGAATTATGTGCAAAAATGCTGTATTTTATGAACGCATGAACAGATTGTTATGAAACTTGGTATGGGTCATCACCACGATGCCCTGAAGTAGCCTGAGAAGTTTCGAAACAGCGCCACCTAGTGGAGAATTTTTTTTTTCAAACGCTTATAACTTTGGGTGTGGTTGACATATTTTGATGGGAGTGTGTTTTTTGGTCTCCTGAATCCTTGCCGACTCCAACGATACCAGACTTGCCAGGTTTCGGCATATGGTTTGCGCAGAGTTGTAATTTAGTGCTTAAAAAACATTTGCTGATATCTTCGAAACCGCTAGTCCGATCGAGACGAAACCAGCCTCAGAAGTTCGGAAACATAGGTCGATAGCTATACGCTAATGCCCAAATCTCAAAATATTGATAGTAAGGGGTAGTAAAATCCAATCAAAGTCAGGTGTCAGTCATTTTTTACGTGTTTTTTCATATAAATGTCTATAACTCCAAAACAAAATGAAATATTTTCACCAAACTTGACACACATATGTATGGGCTCACTACGAGGACACATAAAAAAATTGGTGGGATTGTGCCTCTTGGTGGCGCTATAATAAAACAAAACATGAAATTCCCATTGACTTCAATGCAGTATTACGGTTTAAAATGCTAATGCTATAATTTAAGAATGCACTAGTGTATCATTACAAAACTCGGTATGTGTCTTCCGCTCTATGTCCCGAAGATATTCAAAAAGTTTCGGGGCAGCGCCACCTTGTGGTCAAAAGTTGTAATAAAATGTACAAAAATGCTAATAACTTTTGATTAAATTAGCCTATTGTAATGAGACTGGTCATAATACATTCATTGGCTCATGCCGAGAAGATAGATACCAATTTTGCCATATTTTGCAAACATATCTGTGCTCCATCTTGTTATTTGTTAAAAATCTACTTTTTCAAACTCATCCTAGACCGTTTGTCCGATTTTCACCAAAATTGATCCGTATCGTCTTCAGACCATGCTGACAAATACTTATGGATTTCGGATTGATAGACAAAACAGTTTTCATATACCACTGCAACAGAGTTGAGCCATGATGCAAAAATTACTCTTGAGGCTGTATCTCTGCAATGCTTTGACATATTGACACCAAACTTTGCATGTGTCATTGTCATCTCAATCTGACTAAACCACATCAGTTTCGTAACAGTGACACCTATTGGTCGAAAGTGATAAACCATTAAACCATTATTATTGACTGTATTTAAAATTTGACTGCTATTTTGCCTAAAATCAACTTAATAGGTCCTTAATGGCTCATTGTTGCAGTTGGCTTGAGACTTCCAGCCATGCTGGCATGTCTTGTCTTCTTCTTTGCGCTTGGCCCCGATAATGGCTGCTTGCAGCTATATTTATTATTCTGCTTCTTCTTCCGCCATAGGAGTCTCTGGCAGCCCATAGAACCGTATGGTAAAAAGTTGTGAAATTTGGCACACTCATAGAGGCCAGTCTGAGCTGTCACTATAGCAAATTTGGTGCCTCTAACTCAATCCCTCTAGCGCCACCACCTGTCCAAAGTTTCACTCATATTTATGCTTATAACTTTTGACCCCTAAGGGCTAGAAACAAAATTCTTTTTTCATCGGATTCCTTGGCTCAAGCCGATTCGATTTCACCCTATGATGTCATTTTCCGGTATGCACATTTTCCCGCCATTTTGAATTTTCTGAAAAACCTACTTTTTCGAACTCCTCCTAGGCCGTTGCTCCGATTTTCACGAAAATTGAAACAGATCATCTTCAGAGCATGTTGACAAAAAGTTATGGAATTCAAGTTGATTCGTCCAATCGTTTTCAATAAACGCACAAACAAATTTTACGTGGAGGTTGCAAAAACACACTAAAGGCTATATCTCCGCAACGCTTTATCGTATTCAAACCAACCTTGGTACATGTCATCACAAGCATGACTTGAAGCAACATGCAGCGTTTCGGCGCAGCGCCACCTACCTGTCCGGAGATACGAAAAATGCCTATTTTGGCTTATAACTTCTGAACCGTTTATCCAAAAATCATAAAATTGGTCTCATTAGATTCAGGGCGTCATGCCGAGTCGACTGATATCCAATTTTACCATGTCGGCCATTTTGGATGTCGGCCATTTTGAATTATGTGCAAAAATGCTGTATTTTATGAACGCATGAACAGATTGTTATGAAACTTGGTATGGGTCATCACCACGATGCCCTGAAGTAGCCTGAGAAGTTTCGAAACAGCGCCACCTAGTGGAGAATTTTTTTTTTCAAACGCTTATAACTTTGGGTGTGGTTGACATATTTTGATGGGAGTGTGTTTTTTGGTCTCCTGAATCCTTGCCGACTCCAACGATACCAGACTTGCCAGGTTTCGGCATATGGTTTGCGCAGAGTTGTAATTTAGTGCTTAAAAAACATTTGCTGATATCTTCGAAACCGCTAGTCCGATCGAGACGAAACCAGCCTCAGAAGTTCGGAAACATAGGTCGATAGCTATACGCTAATGCCCAAATCTCAAAATATTGATAGTAAGGGGTAGTAAAATCCAATCAAAGTCAGGTGTCAGTCATTTTTTACGTGTTTTTTCATATAAATGTCTATAACTCCAAAACAAAATGAAATATTTTCACCAAACTTGACACACATATGTATGGGCTCACTACGAGGACACATAAAAAAATTGGTGGGATTGTGCCTCTTGGTGGCGCTATAATAAAACAAAACATGAAATTCCCATTGACTTCAATGCAGTATTACGGTTTAAAATGCTAATGCTATAATTTAAGAATGCACTAGTGTATCATTACAAAACTCGGTATGTGTCTTCCGCTCTATGTCCCGAAGATATTCAAAAAGTTTCGGGGCAGCGCCACCTTGTGGTCAAAAGTTGTAATAAAATGTACAAAAATGCTAATAACTTTTGATTAAATTAGCCTATTGTAATGAGACTGGTCATAATACATTCATTGGCTCATGCCGAGAAGATAGATACCAATTTTGCCATATTTTGCAAACATATCTGTGCTCCATCTTGTTATTTGTTAAAAATCTACTTTTTCAAACTCATCCTAGACCGTTTGTCCGATTTTCACCAAAATTGATCCGTATCGTCTTCAGACCATGCTGACAAATACTTATGGATTTCGGATTGATAGACAAAACAGTTTTCATATACCACTGCAACAGAGTTGAGCCATGATGCAAAAATTACTCTTGAGGCTGTATCTCTGCAATGCTTTGACATATTGACACCAAACTTTGCATGTGTCATTGTCATCTCAATCTGACTAAACCACATCAGTTTCGTAACAGTGACACCTATTGGTCGAAAGTGATAAACCATTAAACCATTATTATTGACTGTATTTAAAATTTGACTGCTATTTTGCCTAAAATCAACTTAATAGGTCCTTAATGGCTCATTGTTGCAGTTGGCTTGAGACTTCCAGCCATGCTGGCATGTCTTGTCTTCTTCTTTGCGCTTGGCCCCGATAATGGCTGCTTGTTATTATTCTGCTTCTTCTTCTTCTTCTTCTTCTTCCGCCATAGGAGTCTCTGGCAGCCCATAGAACCGTATGGTAAAAAGTTGTGAAATTTGGCACACTCATAGAGGCCAGTCTGAGCTGTCACTATAGCAAATTTGGTGCCTCTAACTCAATCCCTCTAGCGCCACCACCTGTCCAAAGTTTCACTCATATTTATGCTTATAACTTTTGACCCCTAAGGGCTAGAAACAAAATTCTTTTTTCATCGGATTCCTTGGCTCAAGCCGATTCGATTTCACCCTATGATGTCATTTTCCGGTATGCAAATTTTCCCGCCATTTTGAATTTTCTGAAAAACCTACTTTTTCGAACTCCTCCTAGGCCGTTGCTCCGATTTTCACGAAAATTGAAACAGATCATCTTCAGAGCATGTTGACAAAAAGTTATGGAATTCAAGTTGATTCGTCCAATCGTTTTCAATAAACGCACAAACAAATTTTACGTGGAGGTTGCAAAAACACACTAAAGGCTATATCTCCGCAACGCTTTATCGTATTCAAACCAACCTTGGTACATGTCATCACAAGCATGACTTGAAGCAACATGCAGCGTTTCGCCGCAGCGCCACCTACCTGTCCGGAGATACGAAAAATGCCTATTTTGGCTTATAACTTCTGAACCGTTTATCCAAAAATCATAAAATTGGTCTCATTAGATTCAGGGCGTCATGCCGAGTCGACTGATATCCAATTTTACCATGTCGGCCATTTTGGATGTCGGCCATTTTGAATTATGTGCAAAAATGCTGTATTTTATGAACGCATGAACAGATTGTTATGAAACTTGGTATGGGTCATCACCACGATGCCCTGAAGTAGCCTGAGAAGTTTCGAAACAGCGCCACCTAGTGGAGAATTTTTTTTTTCAAACGCTTATAACTTTGGGTGTGGTTGACATATTTTGATGGGAGTGTGTTTTTTGGTCTCCTGAATCCTTGCCGACTCCAACGATACCAGACTTGCCAGGTTTCGGCATATGGTTTGCGCAGAGTTGTAATTTAGTGCTTAAAAAACATTTGCTGATATCTTCGAAACCGCTAGTCCGATCGAGACGAAACCAGCCTCAGAAGTTCGGAAACATAGGTCGATAGCTATACGCTAATGCCCAAATCTCAAAATATTGATAGTAAGGGGTAGTAAAATCCAATCAAAGTCAGGTGTCAGTCATTTTTTACGTGTTTTTTCATATAAATGTCTATAACTCCAAAACAAAATGAAATATTTTCACCAAACTTGACACACATATGTATGGGCTCACTACGAGGACACATAAAAAAATTGGTGGGATTGTGCCTCTTGGTGGCGCTATAATAAAACAAAACATGAAATTCCCATTGACTTCAATGCAGTATTACGGTTTAAAATGCTAATGCTATAATTTAAGAATGCGCTAGTGTATCATTACAAAACTCGGTATGTGTCTTCCGCTCTATGTCCCGAACATATTCAAAAAGTTTCGGGGCAGCGCCACCTTGTGGTCAAAAGTTGTAATAAAATGTACAAAAATGCTAATAACTTTTGATTAAATTAGCCTATTGTAATGAGACTGGTCATAATACATTCATTGGCTCATGCCGAGAAGATAGATACCAATTTTGCCATATTTTGCAAACATATCTGTGCTCCATCTTGTTATTTGTTAAAAATCTACTTTTTCAAACTCATCCTAGACCGTTTGTCCGATTTTCACCAAAATTGATCCGTATCGTCTTCAGACCATGCTGACAAATAGTTATGGATTTCGGATTGATAGACAAAACTGTTTTCATATACCACTGCAACAGAGTTGAGCCATGATGCAAAAATTACTCTTGAGGCTGTATCTCTGCAATGCTTTGACATATTGACACCAAACTTTGCATGTGTCATTGTCATCTCAATCTGACTAAACCACATCAGTTTCGTAACAGTGACACCTATTGGTCGAAAGTGATAAACCATTAAACCATTATTATTGACTGTATTTAAAATTTGACTGCTATTTTGCCTAAAATCAACTTAATAGGTCCTTAATGGCTCATTGTTGCAGTTGGCTTGAGACTTCCAGCCATGCTGGCATGTCTTGTCTTCTTCTTTGCGCTTGGCCCCGATAATGGCTGCTTGCAGCTATATTTATTATTCTGCTTCTTCTTCTTCTTCTTCTTTTTCCGCCATAGGAGTCTCTGGCAGCCCATAGAACCGTATGGTAAAAAGTTGTGAAATTTGGCACACTCATAGAGGCCAGTCTGAGCTGTCACTATAGCAAATTTGGTGCCTCTAACTCAATCTCTCTAGCGCCACCACCTGTCCAAAGTTTCACTCATATTTATGCTTATAACTTTTGACCCCTAAGGGCTAGAAACAAAATTCTTTTTTCATCGGATTCCTTGGCTCAAGCCGATTCGATTTCACCCTATGATGTCATTTTCCGGTATGCAAATTTTCCCGCCATTTTGAATTTTCTGAAAAACCTACTTTTTCGAACTCCTCCTAGGCCGTTGCTCCGATTTTCATGAAAATTGAAACAGATCATCTTCATAGCATGCTGACAAAAAGTTATGGAATTTAAGTTGATTCGTCCAATCGTTTTCAATAAACGCACAAACAAATTTTACGTAGAGGTTGCAAAAACACACTAAAGGCTATATCTCCGCAACGCTTTATCGTATTCAAACCAAACTTGGTACATGTCATCACAAGCATGACCTGAAGCAACATGCAGCGTTTCGGCGCAGCGCCACCTACTGGTCCGGAGATACGAAAAATGCATATTTTGGCTTATAACTTCTGAACCGTTTATCCAAAAATCATAAAATTGGTCTCATTAGATTCAGGGCGTCATGCCGAGTCGACTGATATCCAATTTTACCATGTCGGCCATTTTGGATGTCGGCCATTTTGAATTATGTGCAAAAATGCTGTATTTTATGAACGCATGAACGGATTGTTACGAAACTTGGTATGGGTCATCACCACGATGCCCTGAAGTAGCCTGAGAAGTTTCGAAACAGCGCCACCTAGTGGATAATTCTTTTTTTTCAAACGCTTATAACTTTGGGTGTGAGTGAAAAATTTTGATGGGAGTAGCTTTTTTGGGCTCCTGAATCCTTGCCGAGTCCAACGATACAAGACATGCCCAGTTTCGGCATATGGTTTGCGCAGCGTTGTAATTTAGCGCTTAAAAAACATTTGCTGATATCTTCAAAACCGCTAGTCCGATCGAGACGAAACCAGCCTCAGAAGTTCGGAAACATAGGTCGATAGCTATACGCTAATGCCCAAATGTCAAAATATTGATAGTAAGGGGTAGTAAAATCCAATCAAAGTCAGGTGTCAGTCATTTTTTACGTGTTTTTTCATATAAATGTCTATAACTCCAAAACAAAATGAAATATTTTCACCAAACTTGACACACATATGTATGGGCTCACTACGAGGACACATAAAAAAATTGGTGGGATTGTGCCTCTTGGTGGCGCTATAATAAAACAAAACATGAAATTCCCATTGACTTCAATGCAGTATTACGGTTTAAAATGCTAATGCTATAATTTAAGAATGCACTAGTGTATCATTACAAAACTCGGTATGTGTCTTCCGCTCTATGTCCCGAAGATATTCAAAAAGTTTCGGGGCAGCGCCACCTTGTGGTCAAAAGTTGTAATAAAATGTACAGAAATGCTAATAACTTTTGATTAAATTAACCCATTGTAATGAGACTGGTCATAATACATTCATTGGCTCATGCCGAGAAGATAGATACCAATTTTGCCATATTTTGCAAACATATCTGTGCTCCATCTTGTTATTTGTTAAAAATCTACTTTTTCAAACTCATCCTAGACCGTTTGTCCGATTTTCACCAAAATTGATCCGTATCGTCTTCAGACCATGCTGACAAATAGTTATGGATTTCGGATTGATAGACAAAACAGTTTTCATATACCACTGCAACAGAGTTGAGCCATGATGCAAAAATGACTCTTGAGGCTGTATCTCTGCAATGCTTTGACATATTGACACCAAACTTTGCATGTGTCATTGTCATCTCAATCTGACTAAACCACATCAGTTTCGTAACAGTGACACCTATTGGTCGAAAGTGATAAACCATTAAACCATTATTATTGACTGTATTTAAAATTTGACTGCTATTTTGCCTAAAATCAACTTAATAGGTCCTTAATGGCTCATTGTTGCAGTTGGCTTGAGACTTCCAGCCATGCTGGCATGTCTTGTCTTCTTCTTTGCGCTTGGCCCCGATAATGGCTGCGTGCAGCTATATTTGAATTATTATTATTGTTTTGTGCTTCAGGTATGCCAGTCTATGTACTTCGAGTTACACTGTTTGATGATGCTTTTTGAATAGGCAAACTAAAACTAAAAGACATTATTCTCATGCTGAGAGATAAGCAAAGGTGTTAAATTGTTCTCTGATATCTACATAGAGGGTATGTGGCTTATTTAAGTGCAAAAATGGTCCAGATACAGTTTAACAGGTCCATTTACAACCCTATAAATTGTCCCTAGGATGTAATGCTCTGTTTTTGCCTTATTTGGAAGAGTCATGAATTGGTCTGATGGGCTTATTTCAGCAGCTCACAGCAGTTCAGCTCATGAGTCCTGACAGAACAAAGACCGACTGAATGACACTTTAAGCAAAATATCGCAAATGGAGATTGATAAAATGCAGCTTACTTGTTTATTGGTGCTTTCAGATCATCCGTGCGCATGCAGTTGCCAGATTTCAGTAATTTAAAACCCCCAAACAGCTTTAGTGAAAAGAACACATCCGGTGTTTTTCCTAAACATGTCCAATCTGGCAACCAAATGCAGGTGAGCTCTCTCTCACGCGCGGATAATCTGAAAACAACAATAAACAAGTAAGCTGCATTTTATCAATCTCCATTTGCCATATTTTGCTTAAAGTGTCATTCAGTTGGTACGTGTTTAATTACGTCCATATATTTTTACTAAATGAATAGCCTTGCCAAATGATGGTAGAAAAGGTGACGTTTGCTAGAAGGATGGAGTGAACGGAACGATTTGTAAGCAACGTCTCTACGGTTGTATTTTGCAATGCAAAATAATAACCTGTCATTAGACACACTATTTAGTTTTGTATAGTACTTGGAGTTTCCTGTTGTTACTGTACTAGCATCTTGCATCATCTAGACAATGCGGTCTCTCTAAGAAACTTTCAATTTAATCAGAAATTGTTTAAACAGCTACTCAATAAGTGGATAAATCACTACTTACTGCTTGCAGGAATACAGTTGCCCCTTGAAATTGGCCGAACAAACGAACAATTTGTTGGTATCCGATTATAATAAACCTCAACCATGACTGTTAAGTCCTCACATCCCCTGCAAAGCCTAAACATGACATATGTGTCATGAGAGTTGCCGTTTTTGCATTCCTCGAGTGACGCTGCAGTGCTGATGATTCGGCTCTGTGACGTCAGTTCCGCCTGACAATGAACATGTTTGGACAGATGCAAATGTTGGGGGCGTGCATATAAATTATCCCCAACGTTTGCGTCACGGTTCGGTTTATGTTGAGAAGCACTTATTTTGTCCATGTATTGAACTCTTATTATTTCACTATGGCAAGGTTATTTCAATTTTTCATTCTAGCGCAACTTTAAGAGGCACAAAGACACCCTTTACGTTTATGCCCTCAAAGCTGCCGTTTTAGCGGGAGCTCTGGGCATTAACTGTAATAGCTCCGTGTTGCAAGCACTAATCCGGTTCGGGTTTTTTTCTATAGACTGTACTCACAAAGGTATAACGATCAAGATAAACTTAAAAATTCCCCGGGTTTGTCTTTTAACAGAAATTCAGTTTGGCCAACTGATAAATGTAGATGTGATCAGTCAATAATAGAAAATGTTCAATTGGAGACCTGTTATTTTTTTTTTTTTTTACAGTGTAAGAACACTTTCAGCTAGGCACAAAGACTTGAATGAATGTCTCTTTGGTAAATCCCACACATTGATACAACTGGTTGTTGTAAGGTTTTTTCTTTGCCCTGTGAATTCATTATATTTTTAAAGCTCCTTTGAGGTTTACACTAATTGGTCTCAATTGGACTGCCAGCTGAAGCCTGCTGGTGCCCGATTTGTAGTTCGAGTCATCATTCATTATTAAAGAGGTTCAGAAACCTCTCCACCACATCACCAAGTTCATCGATAAAAATAGGATTTTCAACTGGGATTCCATATAGCAGAACCCGAAAGGTCACCAAATTGATTGGTTTTAATATACATAATATCCAGTTTTTCATTTCAGTCCGCTATCGTTGCATCACAAAACTCTTTCGGCGACAGGGCCAAGTGTGGCAAGCTTCACTCTTGACTGCGTGGGGTGTTTGTCTTGTGGAGAAGCGATACTTGAGAATGGGCCTTGAACTTTACAGACAGTTTCTAGCAGTTGAGCTCAAAATAGACAGCATCAGAGAGTGCCATATATAAAAATGGCTTATTGATTTTTGATCAACATACAATGACATTCAGCTCATGTGTGGAAATTTTAAATGCTATTTATTTGAAAATGTCACGCTCCTTTTTTCCACTCAAGCAAATCAAATCTTCCAGCATGTGAAAGGATGAGTGTCTGAATGTATTGGGATATATAAAAAAAAAATACAATCGTCAATTACGCTGATGAAAATAACTCACAATGAGGCCATGCAGCTGAAGAAAATGTTATTAATGCATGCTGTTTAATGTATATTTAATTCACAACCCCTCTATGGAGCCAATCAATGACGTATTATGAATGCATTTATGGCATTTGAATGAAGCGCCACGAACATTTCATGAAATACAAACTCTGACCTTGCCGAGCATCCGCAAATGAACCCCCCGTGTAATCTTTCGAGAGACTGCAGCACATTTTCCAGATATGGGCACACAGAAATCTCTCGCAGGATAGCTTCAGACAATAAGGACCATGGGGAAATCGGTACACAGCACTCTGTCGAATTATGTGTCATTATAGTGCTTATAGTCCCAAAAGGACTGCTACTCTGACAGGACTCAATGCATTTGAAGTTGCTATGATATCCCACACTGAATTAGAAGTCTTTATTCATAGCAGCGATCCAGATGAAAAATCACCTTTACATCGAGGTAAAGACCTGGTCACTGACTGTTCTGTCACCCTCACTGCAGAGACAGACGGGGGACATGTGAGCAATACAGTGATCTTATAGAGCCTTTCCTTCCCAACAAGAGGGCCAGTCTAAACGGTCATGGTTTTTTGAGCTTTGTGCATTATTACAAGTGAAAATAAATATTTCTTAATCGAATGACTGATGGGTCATGTTCAGGGGGAATAATTGCTACAATATAATTCATACACATGCCTATTCCACTGATGATTATCCATAATTTAGGCATTTTTAGGATCACAACTGGCTGTGTTCTTAAGTCAGTCGTGACAAACCTCATGACTTCAAAAGTTCCCATGACGATATAACACTTGTGGGTTGCAGTCAAATTTTTGACTTAGCGCTTCAAAGAGAACAAGATAACGTTCGACTGCTTTAAGATTACACAAACACACAAAAAAAGTTAAAATATAAATCTTAAATTACATACATCTTTAATATATAAATCTTAAATATCTTTTGTAGGATATTTAAACAATTGTCTGAGCAATTGTTTTGAGTTGACACCAAGCGGCAACCTCTCCCCGTTTCTGTTGAAGCCAATACAGAAGTGACTTAAACTGCAACTCATCGACTGGCCACAAGGGACAGGCTCCAGAAGGGAACAGAATCTCATTGAGCCCCATGTTAAAATACCCAACTTTACAGCAGAAAAAAACATGTTTAAAAAATCTGGTACAAATTGTGCTTTTCGTCTATACGGCTAATTTTCATGACAGCTGTGAGGGGGGTACATTTTTTTATAACTCGTTCATTTACATTATTTAAAGCCTTACATTTCTGCATAATTAAGGGCGGGGCTACTTTGAGTGACAGATGGATAGCCATTTATCCACTGTCTTATAGTCATCTCGTCAGCTCCGCCCACGTCCCACCTATTTGCCCATTTTCTGTTATCCGGCCAACAGACAGCTCGACCCTACTTTACGCTTAAAAACTGCCCTTCAGAATCATATGGGTGATGTCACAGACACTACATCCATATTTTTTTACAGTCTTTGGAAGACACTGACAAAAATGTTGGAAATCAAAATGTTCAAATATACGTAAAGCAATATATAATACAGTATATAGAAAATGACAACTGTTAAATTTTTTATGACGTTGCAGAATGTGTACTATATTTCTCAACGACACGGACGGGTTTGCGCACCCCCAATACCCACTTAAAAAAAAAAAAAAGCTTTGTTTTATCGCCATGTAAAGACTCCTGTTTAATCATGGGCAAATAACCAGAACACGAAGGACAATAACAACATCAAAAAAGTTTCAATATAATGCAACAAAGCTACGTGCAAGCTTCCACTTTTAAGAGGATGTGACAGACACAGGCTGTTACAGAAAGCACGTTTATTTCCAGCCGCATAAAAGAAACATTGCAGAAACAAGCCGCTAGGTCTATTCAATGACTGTGGAGCTAGCATCATCATCATCATCATCATCATCATCATCATCATCATCATAACACAACGGTTATGGAAATTAGAACGACAATACATTAAAAACGTTGGACGTTTGATGGAGTATTTCTGTGTCAAAAATACTCCTTCCAGTTTCTCACAAGTTTCTGAGAGTTTTTTTCAAGTATGGGTCGGCTTGACGTCGATAGAGCGGAAGGTCCTTGTATGGGCCGTACGGGCTCTTCTCCCGGTAGGGTGCGCGAGCGCGCGTGACTAGAGCGAGAGAGGAAATGCACGCCCCGTAAACACTCCGCGCCGCGCTCCACTTTATTCCTATGGGTGACGTCGAGCGACTTCAACGCTTCAGCACAGAATTACGGGAAGGCAGCGCTTCATTTGAACCGATTTGAACGCAGAAATGACGGGAAGCTTCAAAACATCGCGGATTTCCACGGTCAATGCTGTCACAGGACTTCACCAAATCATACCAAAGAAGTGTGTTTTTGACGGAGCGGTCCCAGCGATAAAGGAAGGAGCGGGCCGCTTTGGAAGCAGCCGGTGAGTTAAACTGCTTCAAATGTCTGTGCTATTGGCTACCGTCGCATGAGTAAACATCAGTAAACGACACGATCACGTGCTTCGTCATTCAAATGCGCTAACGGTTACTCCATTGTTGTTCTATGTATAACGTTACACTAGTCTGACGTGCAAAACCGTTTTACTTGCTACTGCTAAGGTTTAGTCACATACAATAGTCCATAAACCGAATCATGTCCTCATAAACTGAGAGTAAACACACAAATGTTGACAGGCCACTAAATACAGTACATACCACAGAGACGGACGTCCTGATGTTGCTGTTTCTCCTGTTCAATTTATTTCAGCCTGATTCTGGATCACGTATTAGCTGAATCCGATCGATAGCATACTTGGGTTTCTTCACGCTTGAGGACGTCACCACTTTGGGTGTGCTTGTCATTCTTTAGCTCCGTCCACACAATACGCCTCCAGGCGCTCGTTTTTTTCCGGAAAGACTCGGTACAGCCTATATTTCTTTTATAAATATAATAAAACTAAAGACTTTTCGGAGATATGAAGGATGCAATACTACTCTATAGGTACTCAAGATTGACATGAGATTGACTGAAACTGAGCCCCCCCCCCCCCCTTAAGAGAATACGGTCTGATATAGATAAAATAAATAAACACGAGGATCAATCTGAAACTTTTCAAGTGCAACATCAAACATAAAATGTTTCACTATTCTCTCCGTCTCTTTTGCCTCCAAATCCTCACTTTCTCTTGGTCCCTCTCCTCCTTCGTCACTAACTATAATATATATATAATATAAGTTTGGAATGAATGAAACGAGTTGGCACGCATAGAGATGTGACGTATGGAAATTTTCCCACCGGTTAATCAACGTGTGACAATACCGGTATCACCGACTGGGCTTTTAAATCACTAATTCTATCTAACCGAAAGGAACATATGCACACGGCTGCTCCGGTATTAATAAGCTTCCAAATGCATGAACTGAAACTGCGCCAGTGCGCGCACACCGTGAATGACAGCTCGTCAGTAAATGACCTCTGTGAGGCCTAGCAGATTTTAGTTTCGGTTTAGAATTAGTGCTGATTCGGGGCAGGTTTGCTTGAACTGTGGGTTAGCCTATTATTCTTAAAGCTGCAGTCCGAAACTTTTTGCGCTCTAGCGGTTAATAAACTGAACTGCACGAGTTTTGCGGAAGAACATTTCAGCCGGAGCTACTTCTCTCTGTTTATGTCTATGGCGAGTCAGGCCTGAAATAGTCCCAATATAAACACTTATTATACGTGTACCATAATGATTCAGGGTAAGACAAAAACACGGTTTGGAAAATGGATTCATGTTGTACATTGTCATTGTATAATATTTGTAAATCTTAGGCACTTTTACATTTCACTTTGAAACCAAATCTTCCGCGATCATCTTGTCTTTTTTTTTTTTTATTGTATGGAAAATCCCATTAAAAAAACAGACCGCCATTACATTTCTTCTCTCACGCGACCCCTAGTGGCAGCTCGCGTACCCCTGGGGGTGCGCGCACCACACTTTAGCAATCCCTCCCCTACATGACAACACACACACACACTTAACAATTTTTGATAATTCGATATGCTATAGCTAGTATTTGTAAAGAAACACTAGGTGAGTTATGGAGCACTGTAATCGGTATAAATAAAATTCCAATCCGCATAATACGTAGACTCACAAGACCAATCACCTAAATACATGGTAGGTATAGCCTATCGGAGACTGGCAAAGCACATTCGCCTAACGGAAACCGTGCAAACAGGCCATCTCTCAAATTGAAAAAGGTGATGCTGACAGACAGCCCACAACAAACCAAACATCACCACGGCAGGTGCTCTCTCTCACAGCAAAGACTGAAAAAGAGCCTCTTATATCTTACCTTAAGTTAGACACTCAGGCTTAGCTTTGGCTTGCTAGCCATTTTTAGAATGACTTCTCAAGGTTTCTTCTGGTTGCCGCACATGGCTAATTTGTATATGTGCATAGGACTGGCTGGCTTCGCTTGGCAAAAAATATCATATATTTGTGAATAAATGTTTTGAATTCTGAATACTGGACATGGTGATCTTAAAAATATTTTAGTGACCCTTAGTGACAATAAAATATTGGTAACACTTTACTTGAAGGGGTGTGCATAAGACTGACATGACACCTTCATAATCATGACATGACACGTGTCATGAATATGAAGGAGTTTTTGTGCATGTTTATGACAACTGTCGTTAAGTGTCATTCGCTTAATTATGTCATTTTTAATGCAATGATGACATTTCGGAGTTGTCTTTGTTATGACAACTTGACATAAACCAATACATCATAACCTGTCAGTGTCTTTGTCATGACAACTTGACATTACCAAGACAACATAACCTGTCATAAACATGACATAACAGATTATCAAATTTAAGAAACTACTTATCTTATAGGGTTAACCTTAAACTGCCATGTGGTTGGTATTGATGTTGACTGAGGCCATTATAATGTCATACATTTTTTTCAGTGGCACAAGTTTAATTTGTCATTAAAATGTAATTAGGTGTTAATACGCTGTCAAATAATTTTTTAATAACAGCATCATTAATATTTTTCAGTTCATAATGTTTTATTTTATTTTTTAAGTTTAAAAATAAAACCACCAGCTTCAACAGAAGGTTAGATAATAGACAATTTCAAATGTCTTAAAAATATGAAAAGGAGTTCGAGAAATAAAATCAATCATTTAATTTTTAAGACCTGCCCTCTCACAGAACTGACTCTTAAAAACACAAAGCATGAATTTATACACAGGTGACCAGCACCAATTAACGCAAAAAGGGGAAAACACGTACGCAAATAATGGCCATTACACAAAATAAACATATATATATCAACATCATATGCACACATAAACAAACACAGAAAAATAACACTTTGTCAAATTACTTCACTTTATAAATTATCTTCCGATGTATAAAAATAAGAGGAATAGTCTTTAGAGCCCCACCCCGGGCTGAACAAGGAATGGTTGCCGCTACAGCCTAGGCCGGAACATTATATATAGGGCCAACGTTTCCGCCCGAACCCCTTTTGACGGTGCACCAGCACACGGGACTTCGACTTAAACAGACAAACAAAGAAATGGTAAGAATAATAATAATAATAATAATAGATTTTATTTATAATGCACTTTTCATTCCGAAGAATCTCAAAGTGCAACAAAGGGGGGGGGGGGGGGGGGGGGAGATAACACAAAAAATGAATAAAAAGTAAAAATATAGAATACTACAAACAATCAACCAACACAGAAAACAGAACAGAAACAGAGCTGATGGTGAACAGAAGCAGAGCTGATGGTGAACAGAAACAGAGCTGATGGTGAACAGAAGCAGAGCTGATGGTGAACAGAAACAGAGCTGATGGTGAACAGAAACAGAGCTGATGGTGAACAGAAACAGAGCTGATGGTGAACAGAAACAGAGCTGATGGTGAACAGAAGCAGAGCTGATGGTGAACAGAAACAGAGCTGATGGTGAACAGAAACAGAGCTGATGGTGAACAGAAAACAGCTGATGGTGGAAGTCTCTGTTAGCTCCGCAGCACACTGTGGTCCACTCCATGTTTAAAATTTCTCCCAGCGGCAGTGTGTCCTGATGATATTGCCGAGGCAGGACAGCTGAAGACCAGATGATGGGTCTTCGTGACGATTCAAACGATGGGGATCGCCGCAGCACCATGCAGGAGGCAGAACATTTTTCCGGGGACTTCTGTGGACACACCGGGGTCGGCGCAGAAGTCCAAGCCGCTCCACGGCCGCAAGGCAGGACGGAACAGCGGCGCAGCCGAGAAGCGGAACATCCCAACATCATGCCGGACGCCGATTACGATGGCCCAGATGACGCTAGCCCGGTGCAAACTTCAGCCACCATGCAGCTTAAGCCCAAGGGAGACCACCAGTGAGCAGTCGCGGCGAGAAACATCAAATGTCCTCCAAACCAGAACCAACCAACCGCAGCAATTCAAACGTAAACATTAGAGAAGCGGTGGAAAACGGCGAAACGAGGAACAACGTCCTCTCAGTGGCTGCCAGCAATCAGCAACAGTCCCAATTCTAGCTCTGACTGTTAGACTAGTCACAAACATAAGGAAATAAAATAAAATCTAAATCTAATAGTATAGTAACATGATTTGTGGGTGGAGAAGCGCCGAACAGACGACGCCAGCGTCCTCTCCCCCACGTTGCCAGAAGAATAAACTCAAACTATTCGTTAAAGAGTGAGCGAAGGTTTAAATAAAGTATATTAAACCCAAAATAACGTTGTTGTGAATTGTTTTTACTTACTGCAAACTAAATTGACATTAAACACCTAAACAAACTAACCTGACTGAGGCTCTGTCAACAACTGTTACAGCGTACACATAACCAGTGGTGCCACCATAGACATCATCATATAGGTGTATATGTCTATGCCACTCTATCATTTTGAGTTATATTAATAGTTTTTAATGACTCTGTACGATTTCCTCCATGATGCCTTATTTCAGGTCAAGCTAAATATTCATGACAATGTTATAAAATAATTTGACAGAGTATTGACACTTAATGACATGTAAATGACAAATTAAATTTATAAAAAAATCATGACATGATAGCCTAATGACAGCCAACGTCAAAACCAACCACATGACAGTTTAATAATAATAATAATAATAATAATAATAATAGATTTTATTTATAACGCACTTTTCATTCCGAAGAATCTCAAAGTGCAACAGAGGGAAAAAATAACAATACATGAATAACAAGTAAAAATTACATCTCAACATCATGCCGGATGCTGATGACGCTAGCCTGGTGCAAACTTCAGCCACCATGCAGTTCAAGCCCGAGGGAGACCACCAGTGAGCAGCCGACACCCAGAAGAGAGAGCAGCCGCAGCGAGCAACATCAAATGTCCTTCAAACCAAAACCAACCACAAATTCAAACAAAAACAGAAGAGAAGCGGTAAAAAAACGGCAAACAACGTCCTCTCAGTGGCTGCCAACAATCCGCAACAGTCCCAATTGTAGCTCTGACTGTTAGACTAGTCACAAAAATAAGAAAATAAAATCTAAATTTAATAGTAAAGTTAACATGATTTGTGGGTGGAGAAGCGGCGAACAGACAACGCCAGCGTCCTCTCCCCCACGTTGCCTAGCAACTAATGTAATGTAAACCCAAAAAGCTAAGTAGTTTCTTAAATTTGATAATTAATCTGCTATGTCATTTCATGTCTGTTTATGACAGGTTATGTTGTCTTGGTAATGTCAAGTTGTCATGACAAAGACACTGACAGGTTATGATGTATTGGTTTATGTCAAGTTGTCATAACAAAGACATCTCCGAAATGTCATCATTGCATTAAAAATGACATAATTAAGCGAATGACACTTAATGACAGTTGTTATAAACATGCATAAAGACTCCTTCATATTCATGACACGTGTCATGTCATGATTATGAAGGTGTCATGTCAGTCTTATGCACACACCTTCAAGTAAAGTGTTACCAAAATATTTTATATTTTGACCATTTGAGACCAGAGATCAATCGATCAGAAGCATCTCACCTAGGCTAAAGACAAAAAGGACTGCAGCGGTCCAGTGTTCTCTGATTAAAGTACATTTTGTATTTCCTTTGGAAATCAGGGTCCCAGAGTCTGGAGGAAGAGATGAGAGGCACACAATCCACGTTGCTTGAGGTCCTGTGTAAAGTTTCCACAGTCAGTGATGGTTTGCGGTGCCATGTCATCTGCTGGTGTTGGTCCACTGTGTTTTCTGAGGTTCAACACAGCCGTATATCAGGAAGTTTTAGAGCACTTTGTGCTTCCTGCTGCTGACCAACTTTATGGAGATGCAGATTTAATTTTCCTAGAGGACCTGGATGAAATACCGGCTCTGCTTCTGATAATCTTTTAAAAAATGAAGGTCAACGAATCAGAGTGCAAAACTATGACACTGACAAGGAAGTTCAATATCAATTTTAAGATCAATACACTGCAGCCACGTTTCATTACACACATAGCCTACAACCAATATTCCCGTTGGAGATTTTTCTCGATTTAGCATCACTTGGAAAAAAGATTGACAGAATTTCAACTTTAAACAGGAGCATAATACTTTTGGGCTTCATAAACTTTTTTGGTAACACTTTACAATAAGGTTGCAATAATATGCATTAATTCATGCTTAATTAATGTACAGATAATTATGAGTTAATTCATTACTAATGGTGAACTAACCCATTTATTAATGATTACTACATCAGCAACTAATGAAGATTCTACATGATTAATAGATTAAGTTATTATTAAATAGCTATTAGTTAAATGTGTCATAATGTATTAAATCCTTACACTGTAAAAAAAATTTAGAAAAAAAGTAACATGGTTGCCTTAAAATTTTGAGTTAATACAATGAACATTTTTTGAGATTCGACAACCTTTATTAAAATAATATTAAAATATTTTGTAAGCATATTGGGTAATTGTGTGTGTTTTATTTCTGATGACACAGTGAAACATGCCAAATAGTGCTATTTAATGATTTATCAAATTTTTTGTGGTTCAGATACAAAAACATTTTGAGTTTCTATTTATTAAACAAATTTCCTTCATTGTATCAACTCAATTTTAAGGCAACCAGGTTACTTACTTTTTTAAGTTAAATCAACAACAAAAAAACACTGTTTTTTTACAGTGTAATAACACATTATATTAACTAATAATGTCAATTAATGTGTTAATTAACACGAGGGGTCAAAGCCATGCATTTCAACTTCCAGTTGTCTGCTTTAATTAATCATTAGCTAATGATTTATAAAGGTGTCATTATGTTATGACTTTACTTGTTGGGGCACATGACTTTTAACTAACTTATTAATTAATATGTAATTGTGGTTATTAGTTTTTGAATTAATTCTGAATTAGTTAATAGTCATCTACCCCAACAAGTAAAGTCATAACATAATGACACCTTTATAAATCCTTGATGATGATCTTAATGTTATTAAGAAATTAATACATAATGACATGTTTAACTAATAACTATTTAATGATTACTTAACCTATTAATCATGTAGAATCTTCATTAGTTGCTGATGCAGTAATCATTAATACATGGGTTAGTTCACCATTAGTAATACATTAACTCATGATTATCTGTGCATTAATTAAGCATGAATTAATGTATATTAGTGCACCCTTATTGTAAAGTGTTACCACTTTTTTTCTCTCACTTAGTGATATGAGAGCTAAAGTGTAAATACTCTGTTTTGATGATCAATGTATTTTTTTGTGACTGATGTCAGATTTTGTTCATACTTTAAACATTTGAATGATTCCAAAAGTAAAAGAGAAGCACACACTGTATACATCAAACAAATACTGACTTTCAATTTGTGCAGAGTATTTGTTGCTGTCTTCCCGGCAAAATTTCTCCTTGAAGACTAACCATGTGAGGGGATTTTGAGTCTCAGAATTACCACTGGCTTGTTTTCCCCATCTATATTTGATGAGAGGGGTGATTGTGGCAAGGGTTGAGTCATGGAGCAAAAGCCTCTGGGAGCACAGATGGAGTCAGAGCCAATATTGCAGTGGTCTCCATAGAAATATGATTCAATAACGAGGTAAATCAGTTTTATAAGTGGTTACTGTACTACATTTGGACAAAAAGTTTTGGGGGCTATCTCAAACTACTACTAATCTACAAGGATGCAGAGAGCATGAGTTGCTTTACAGGAGGACACATACATACAGTATATATATATATATATATATATATATATATATATATATATATATATATATATATTAGGGATGCAACAATACAGTTAGTCCACGGTTCAATACATTCCTCGGTTTTTAACCACGGTTTTTCGGTTCTGTTAATTTTTTTTAGTATTCTATTCGTAGGCGACAGGAACAGAAAAAGGAGAAAATGTTTTAATTGCAATACTCTTTCTTTATTTTAAAACCTGTACTTAAACTTAAAACTTTACCTAAAAATTACCTAAAACCAGTGTATTGTATAATATAAAATAAATATATATAAAGATTTACAGTGGCAGCTCAGAGATGTACAGTAGCATGTACTGCGGCTATTTACATTTAATCATTTAGCAGAAGCTTTTATCCAAAGCGACTTATAAAAAGGGGAGAGCAATAGAAGCAATGAAACAAACAAGGGCAACAACCTGCAAGAGCTGTAAGAATTCATCGAGCATAGTGCACAATTATTTTTAATTTTTTAAGACAAACAAACAAAAAATTTAATTGGATAGTTAAGTGCTAATCTTTATTGGTCAGGTGCAGTTGGAAAAGATGTGTCTTAAGATGTTTTTTTGAAAATGGCTACAGACTCTGAGAATTGAGATCGGCAGGTCATTCCACCAGGTGGGAACGGTCCAGGAAAATATCTGTGAGAACGATTTCATGCCTCTTTGGGATGAAACCATGAGGCGTCGTTCACTCGCAGAGCGTAAGCTTCTGGAGGGTGTGTAAGTCAAAACAAGCGAGTCTAGGTATATTGGTGCAGAGCCAGTGGTTGATTTATAGGCGAGAACCAGTGCCTTGAATTTGATGCAAGCGGCCATTGGCAACCAGTGGAGTCTGATGAAGAGAGGTGTGACATGCGCTCTCTTTGGCTCATTAAAGACCACTCTCGCTGCTGCATTCTGGATCAGCTGCAAGGGTTTGATAGTGCATGCTGGAAGGCCAGCTAGAAGAGCATTACAATAGTCCAGTCTGGAGAGAACAAGAGCTTGGACCAGGAGTTGTGCAGCCTGATCTGATAGGAAGGGTCTAATCTTTCTAATGTTGTATAAAGCAAATCTGCAGGACCGGGCTGTTGCAGTAATGTGGTCAGTGAAGTTTAACTGGTCATCAATCACAATTCCGAGGTTCCTGGCTGTCCTGGATGGAGTTATGGTCGATGAACCAAGCTGAATGGAGAAATTTTGATGAAGTGCTGGGTTGGTTAAGACAACAAGTAATTCTGTCTTTGCAAGATTGAGTTAAAGGTAATGCTCCTTCATCCAGTCAGAAATGTCTGTCAGACAGGCAGCGATACGAACATCAACTGTAGGATCATCTGGTTGAAATGAGAAGTAGAGTTGAGTGTCATCAGCATAGCAGTGATAGGAGAAGCCGTGTTTCTGAATGACAGAGCTTAATGTTGACATGTAGATGGAGAAGAGAAGTGGTCCAAGCACTGAGCCCTGGGGAACCCCAGTAGCTAGATGATGTGACTTAGACACTTCACCTCTCCATGACACCCTGTAGGACCTACCTGAGAGGTAAGACCTGAACCACTGGAGAGGAGTTCCTGAGATACCCATCTTCTTAAAGGTTGACAGGAGAATCCGGTGGTTAACTCTGTCAAAAGCAGCAGACAGATCTAGCAGGGGCTATGCAGGCTTTGCAGGGCTATGCAGCCCCATATGCAAAAAACTGCGATGCACTGTGTATTCCAACACACTCTAATCCTAACTTGTGCCCATTTTTCCAGCTTCTAGCACATCAACTTTGAGGACAACACGTTCACTTGCTGTCTTATATATCCCACCTACTAACAGGTGCTGTGATGAAGATATAGTGTTATTCATTTCACCTGATACATATAGATATGTTTGCATCAGCTCTACAATTCACAGGCATCATATTGACAGATGTCTCCAGCCTAACGATCACATCCTTTCGATTTTCTAGGTGAAACTGACAAATCCTTCATATAAAATTCAGTCAGCAGGTGTTAACCTAGGAAGTCAGGGAAGGTCTTGTTTAATTACAAGTGTTTCACACATTGGCAATACAAAAAAAAGATGAATACATACAAATTCGGTCCCACTTCATATTAGGTAGCCTTAACAACTATGTACCTACATTAAAATATAAGTGTAATGTACTTATTGTTTTCATATTGTATTGCAAAACACTTCTTCTGATGTTGAGGTGGGATGCGGGTAAAGTTAAGGACAGGTGTGTTGGTGTGGGTAAGTTTAAGGGTAAAGTTAGAGACAGGTGTGGTGGTGTGGGTAAGTTTAAGGGTAAAGTTAGAGACAGGTGTGGTGGTGTGGGTAAGTTTAAGGGTAAAGTTAGAGACAGGTGTGGTGGTGTGGGTTAGTTTAAGGGTAAAGTTAGAGACAGGTGTGGTGGTGTGGGTCAGTTTAAGGGTAAAGTTAGGGTCAGGTGTGGTGGTGTGGGTCAGTTTAAGGGTAAAGTTAGAGACAGGTGTGGTGGTGTGGGTCAGTTTAAGGGTAAAGTTAGGGTCAGGTGTGGTGGTGTGGGTAAGTTTAAGGGTAAAGTTAGAGACAGGTGTGGTGGTGTGGGTAAGTTTAAGGGTAAAGTTAGAGACAGGTGTGGTGGTGTGGGTCAGTTTAAGGGTAAAGTTAGGGTCAGGTGTGGTGGTGTGGGTCAGTTTAAGGGTAAAGTTAGAGACAGGTGTGGTGGTGTGGGTCAGTTTAAGGGTAAAGTTAGGGTCAGGTGTGGTGGTGTGGGTCAGTTTAAGGGTAAAGTTAGAGACAGGTGTGGTGGTGTGGGTCAGTTTAAGGGTAAAGTTAGGGTCAGGTGTGGTGGTGTGGGTCAGTTTAAGGGTAAAGTTAGAGACAGATGTGGTGGTGTGGGTCAGTTTAAGGGTAAAGTTAGGGTCAGGTGTGGTGGTGTGGGTAAGTTTAAGGGTAAAGTTAGAGACAGGTGTGGTGGTGTGGGTAAGTTTAAGGGTAAAGTTAGAGACAGGTGTGGTGGTGTGGGTCAGTTTAAGGGTAAAGTTAGGGTCAGGTGTGGTGGTGTGGGTAAGTTTAAGGGTAAAGTTAGGGTCAGGTGTGGTGGTGTGGGTCAGTTTAAGTGTAAAGTTAGAGACAGGTGTGGTGGTGTGGGTCAGTTTAATGGTAAAGTTAGAGACAGGTGTGGTGGTGTGGGTCAGTTTAAGGGTAAAGTTAGGGACAGGTGTGGTGGTGTGGGTCAGTTTAAGGGTAAAGTTAGGGACAGGTGTGGTGGTGTGGGTCAGTTTAAGGGTAAAGTTAGGGACAGGTGTGGTGGTATGGGTAAGTTTAAGGGTAAAGTTAGAGACAGGTGTGGTGGTGTGGGTCAGATTAAGGGTAAAGTTAGGGTCAGGTGTGGTGGTGTGGGTCAGTTTAAGGGTAAAGTTAGGGTCAGGTGTGGGGGTGTGGGTCAGTTTAAGGGTAAAGTTAGGGTCAGGTGTGGGGGTGTGGGTAAGTTTAAGGGGATCTGGTGTAAGGGAAGTGTCAGCAGTGTAATTATATGAAGTCAATTACAAATGTAATTTTATGCAGCTGTTTTTAAAAATGTAAGTACAATGTATAAACATATGTACATTGTATCAAATGAGTAATTTAAATGTTAGTACATAGTTAAGGCCACCTAATATCTATAAAGTGGGTTAAAAAGTCATACATATAGCCCATGTAATTATACATTTCTTTTTAGTAGTGTTTTATTTTATTTTACAATCTGTTCTTTTTTATTGAACCCTGCACTAGAAGATCCAACTCTGATATGTTGCTGTAAATGCTGCGAAATGACAAACATGAACATGCATTTCATGTCATAGCTGTTATTATATAACGTATTTAAGCATTGCTGGAGTGCTGTATTGACCAATCTGCATTCATAGATGCAATCAAGTTCCCTCTGAATAATTCGCTTTATTATAAAAAACCTCACAGAATGCTGAGTTTTCTTAAAGGATAATGCCATTACCAGCAAGCCCACATATTTATGCACTAAAAACATTACTCAAACATGCTGCTTAAACTGTAAGATCTTCAGCAGGAACACAATACAAGACCCTGATAGTTATGTGAAGTTTATCTGAAAATTTGTATGAATCACCACAACTAGTAGGCTAGTTAAAACAAATAAAGGTTTCATGGGTTGATATGCAAGGATGCTTGCGTGATGAATTTTTGGCAGCCTGTTACAATAAACTGACACAAAACAAGTATCCTCTGCATTACTGAGAGTTTAAGTCATTGTGGTGGCTCTGAAACAAGCTGTTATACGTAATTACCCCTCAGATTTCTCTTGGAAAAGTTCAATAATACATGCTTAAAAATGCCCTCAATAGCTATTGTGTAACAAGGCATAGCGACACTACGTCCAAAGTTTGCTTAAACAACTTTCACATTATCTTCTGGGAAAGAAAAAAATGCAGGAAGTGTCTGTTTTATTTACTAAACAAAGCACTGTAAGACTTTTTCTGACAACCACCAGGGAGGCAGTGTTCTACTGACTGCCTCCAAGGCCATCTAAATACTCTGAACGTGAAAGCGTGCATTATTTATGGCTCTGTTAAAACTCCTAGTCACAATGGAAATAGCACAAGCACATTCAGTTTCCAATTTACAACAAAATATTACCCTTATGCTGGCACTGCCCAGGGAAAAGAAAAAAACCAAATAAGATTGAATATTTCGGTGGAAACTTTTGATGAAGTCTTCTGCTTCTACTTTGTGATTCTCCTCTGAAAAAAGACCCCAGCAGTCTCATGTTTCCTCTAGTTTCAGAACAGATCTCAAAAATGTCTCAAACTGTGCTCAGACTTCTGAAATCAAAAGTCAGAGATTTCCGTATGAACAAATTCTTCCAAGAGCAAATGATTTTTTGAGCTATCCACATCAATGTCACAGATTATGTTTAGGAGACACATCTGCTGAGACAAAGAAAAAGTATGTTTCTAAGCAATAAACTGTACCTCTGGGTATTGGTGTAGATATATATTTTATAAATGGCCTCCAATGGATATAATTGTGTACCTTTTTTACTTCTATAGTCTACATTCACAATGCCTTTGTGCTCAGTTCTAATTTATCAAAAAAGTAAAGTGACATGTGAAAACCATACTCTTAATTTGTCCTCTACATTTAACCCATCCAAGTTAGTGTACACACATTAGGAGAAGTGAGTAGTGAACACACACACACCTGGAGAAGTGGGCAGCCATTTTGCTGTGGCACCCGGGGAGTGAATGGGGGTTGGGTGCCTTGCTCAAGAGCACCTTAGTCATTTCCTGCTAGTACTGAGAATCAAACCTCCAACCTTCGGGTTACTAGTTTGACTCTCTAACCATTAGGCCACGACTGCAAACGAACAACAACAAAGACGAGGGCCACTGAAGCCAGCATTTATGCATTCATTTAAAAGGTGATGCATCAGAGAAGCCAGCTAATTCTGTAATAATGTTGTGGCGATTTCAATGTCTTGTGGTGTTTTCGTTGTATTGTGGCGATTTCGTTGTGTTGTGGCGATTTCGTTGTGTTGTGGAGTTTTCGTTGTATTGTGGCGATTTCGTTGTGTTGTGGTGTTTTCGTTGTGTTGTGGCGATTTCATGGTGTTGTAGCGATTTCGTTGTGTTGTAGCGATTTCGCTGTGTTGTGGCGATTTCATGGTGTTGTAGCGATTTCGTTGTGTTGTAGCGATTTCGCTGTGTTGTGGCGATTTCGCTGTGTTGTAGCGATTTCGTTGTGTTGTGGCGATTTCGCTGTGTTGTAGCGATTTCGTTGTGTTGTGGCGATTTCATGGTGTTGTAGCGATTTCGTTGTGTTGTAGCGATTTCGCTGTGTTGTGGGGATTTCGTTGTGTTGTAGCGATTTCGTTGTGTTGTGGCGATTTCGCTGTGTTGTAGCGATTTCGCTGTGTTGTGGCGATTTCGTTGTGTTGTGGCGATTTCGCTGTGTTGTGGCGATTTCGCTGTGTTGTGGCGATTTCGCTGTGTTGTGGCGATTTCGTTGTGTTGTAGCGATTTCGTTGTGTTGTGGCGATTTCGCTGTGTTGTAGCGATTTCGCTGTGTTGTGGCGATTTCGCTGTGTTGTGGCGATTTCGTTGTGTTGTAGCGATTTCGTTGTGTTGTGGCGATTTCGCTGTGTTGTAGCGATTTCGCTGTGTTGTGGCGATTTCGTTGTGTTGTGGCGATTTCGCTGTGTTGTGGCGATTTCGTTGTGTTGTGGCGATTTCATTGTGTTGTGGTGTTTTCGCTGTGTTGTGGCGATTTCGTTGTGTTGTGGCGATTTCGCTGTGTTGTGGCGATTTCGCTGTGTTGTGGCGATTTCGTTGTGTTGTGGCGATTTCGCTGTTTTGTGGTATTTCGTTGTGTTGTGGCGATTTCATTGTGTTGTGGTTTAATTTTGTACGGCTGCACTACTGGGCCACCGTATTGGAGTGTTACCAGTACAGAATTGTGACGAATGTTAATCAACAGTGACATAAAGGTGGTCTGAATTCTGATACTGTTTCACAAAACAGTAAAACATCAGAGGCCATATTCACAAAATCTTTATTTTAGCACTAAAAGTTCTCCTAAATGGCAGTAAAAGTTCTTACTTAAAGGGGGGGTGAAATGCTGTTTCATGCATACTGAGCTTTTTACACTGTTAAAGACTTGGATTCCCATCCTAAACATAGACAAAGTTTCAAAAACTAAACACTTGGACGTTTGATGGAGTACTTCTGTGACAAAAATACTCCTTCCGGTTTCTCACAAGTTTCGGAGAGTTTTTTTCGAGTATGGGTCGGCTTGACGTTGACAGAGCGGAAGGTCCTCGTATGGGCCGTACGGGCTCCTCTCCCGGAAGGGTGCGCGCGCGTGTGACTAGAGGGAGAGAGGAAATGCACGCCTAAAAACACTCGCTCAGGTGCAGATCCAGTCGTCTGAGCAACACTTCTGTGGCGCCGCGCTCCACTTTATTCCTATGGGTGACATCAAGCGACTTCAACGCTTCAGCACAGCATTCCAGGAAGGCAGCGCTGCATTTGAACCGATTTGAGCGCAGAAATTATGGGAAGCGGCACAACATCATACTTCAGTCGCGTCGCAAAAGTGAATCTCCACGGTCACTGTTGTCACAGGACTTCACAAAAACAACAATGTTACCAAAAAAGTGTGTTTTTGATGGAGCGTTCCCAACGATAAAGGTTCACGGTCGTGAGCAGTGAGTAAAACTGCTTCAAATGTCTATGTTGTTGGCTATCGTCGCGTGAGTAATCATCAGTAAACAACACGCTCGTGTAACGTTACAGTTTTTATCAATGGAGCATGCGATCTATGGTGTGTTTAAATACATTTGTTTAGCTGACCACTATAGGTGTCAGTTTGTTTATTGTAAAACCACCCAAACATAAACCTAGCGTTCTCACAAAGCGTGCTTTGTCCTTCAAATGCGCTAACGGACTCTATTGTTGTTCTATGTATAACGTTAGTCTGACGTGCAAAACCGTTTTACTTGCTACTGCTAAGGTTTAGTCACATACAATAGTCCATAAACCGAATCATGTCCTCGAGTTAACTCACACAAATGTTGACAGGCCACTAAATACAGTACATACCACAGAGACGGACGTCCTGCTGTTGTCGCTTCTCCTGTTCAATTTATTTCAGCCTCCAGATCTGATTCTGGATCATATCTGTATTAGTTGAATCTGATTGATAGCCATGGTTTATTTAGGGGAACGTTTTCTTCTCCACGCTTGAGGACGTCACCGCTTTGTGCACGCTCGTCATTCTTTAGCTCCGCCCAGACGATACGCCTCCAGGCGCTCGTTTTTTCCCCGGAAAGACTCGGTACAGGCTATATTTCTTTTATAAATATAATAAAACTAAAGACTTTTCGGAGATATGAAGGATGCAATACTACTCTATAGGTACTCAAGATTGACATGAGATTGACTGAAACTGAGTGTTTCACCCCCCCTTTAAGAGGTTTTTTTTTTTTTTTTCGTAAAACCTATTCACAAAGCTGCTGAGATTAATTTTGACAAAAAATAGAGAGAAGTCTTTACTAAGAGTAAGGGCGGGGTTGACCTTGTGGCTATGGATGATGTCATCATGCTTACTAACTATGACCACTGTGATTGGCTGATGGGGAAGGAGTTTCTGTCAGTGATTTAATCATAGAAATATTGTAGAACAAAGTATCATGCTGCCATATTCAAATTAAGATTTTAAAATAAAAATAGTTGCCATATTCAAATTTAAAAAAAAAAGATTTTAAAAAGTAGGCCAAGTGTTTAAACTAATTACAGTTTTTCTCAGTCGCTTTGGTGCATTTCTCACATCACTATTTACATTTGCACAACAATTAGTTCAACCTCTACAACATTTAGTCATTTGTGCACATCATAGTAGCAGTTTCTCATTCCATCCAACAAATTGCAAATGCTTTTGGACATGCATCAAATGTCTTCATATTACTCTCTGCTGATTTATAACATTATCATTTGCTTATGTCATGTCAGTCAAAATTAACTGTAATTGTATGCTGAATAGTCATTCCATATTAAACTAATAGTGCTTGTTTCATTGCTTGAGTCATTACATACAACATTTTTAACTAGTTGTTAAAACTTTTGAAATCTTTTTTTTTTTTTTTCTTCCTGAAAATGTCTCCTAAATTGAGCGGCCACGGATGCAGTGTGTGATGACATAGCAGTCCTGCAGAGGGTGGATTCGCCACTGGAGGAGATACTTTCCTCGCTGCATTGCAAGATGATGTGAACTGATGTGGCCATGGGAACGACTGGATGTGCATGAATGATTACAGTACTATCTATGTATGCTGTATGTTCAGTTTCCAATATGTACTGCAATTATGTTAACAGTTTTGCACAGCTCTACCCAAAGGGAGTTTATGTTTGTTGTAAATAAGGGTGTATTTTTTCTTTTGCACAATACTGTGAACAAATTAGTGTATGCAGTAAAAATGTAAAACATACATATTCAGTGTCTGAATAGTATATAGTGCTGTCTTGAGCATTTTCAGGTAGTGTCACCAATATCTGACTTTTTTGCATTGGAAAACATTTACAGAGAAAACTTTCATACACTGTAAAAAATTTGTGGTGGTTTTTGTTAATTTAACTTAAAAAAGTAAGTAACCTGGTTGCCTTAAAATTTTGAGTTTATTGAAATTAAAAATTTGAGTTGATACAATGAAGGAAATTAGTTTAATAAATAGAAACTCAAAATATTTTTGTATCTGAACCACATAAAAAATGTGATAAATCATGAAAATAGCACAATTTGGCATGTTTCACTGTGTCATAAGAAATAACACACACATTATTACCCAATATGCTTACAAAATCTTTTAATAATATTTTAATAAAGGTTGTCGAATCTCAAAATATGTTCATTGTATTAACTCAAAATTTTAATTTCAATGAACTCAAAATTTTAAGGCAACCAGGTAACTTTTTTTCTAAATAATTTTTTACAGTGTAATGAAAACATGACAAAGCCATTTGACTATCTTGTTCATAAACAATGGTGTCCGGACTTTTTACCTTGATGACACTGACACTTTCATTGACATGAATACTTTCTTTTGAGGAATGCGCTATCCATTTAGTCCCTAGGATGTAATGCTCTGTTTTTGGCTTATTTGGAAGAGTCATGAATATTAATGTTGAGCTCTGCTCTGATTGGCTAGTTTCAGCAGCTCACAGAAGTTCAGTTGTTCAGCTAAGCAGCTCATGAGTCCTGACAGAACACAGACCGACTGAATGACACTTTAAGCAGAACATCTCAAATGGAGATTGCTAAAATGCAGCCTACTTGTTTATTGGTGTTTTCAGATCATCAGAGAGAGAGAGAGAGAGAGAGAGAGAGAGAGAGAGAGAGAGAGAGAGAGAGAGAGAGAGAGAGAGAGAGAGAGAGAGAGAGAGAGCATATGGTTGCCAGATTGTACATGTTTAGGTAAAACACCAGATAGTATACGTGTTCTTTTCACAGAAAAGCTTTGATTGGGGGATTTAAATTACTGAAATCTGGCAACCGCAAGCACGAACACTCGAACGCTCCTCTTTTCCCCTGACAAAACCAGTGCTTTTTGTTCAGGTTTTAATTGTTTAAACTACATTTGACTTTTTTCGTCAATGATATTGCATGTTTATATAACGTTAGTCACAATGTGGGCTACGCAGTGACTGTGATGTAATCTGAAATACAAGCATGCAAAAACATCCTAGGCCTACTTCAGATCTCAAAAATATAAATATATATAATTTTACTAAATGAATAGAAGCCTTGTGACTATTGTTTTAACTTATATGGTGGAGAAGGTGACGTTTGCTAGAAGGATCGAGTGAACGATCTGTAAGCAAATAACTGTAGTATGACATGCAGTACGTATCTACGGTTGTATTTTGTAATATCAAATAATATTACCCTTTGTCATTAGACACACTATTTAGTTTTGTACGGTACTTGGAGTTTCCTGTTGTTACTGTACTAGCATCTAGCGTTATCTAGACAATGCTGTCTCTCTAAGAAACTTTAAATTTAATCAGAAATAGTTTAAACAGCTACTCAATAAGTGGATAAATCACTACTTACTGCTTGCAGGAATACAGTTGGAATTGCCCCTTTCTCCAGGTTAAGATGGTGAGGGAATGATTTTGAATTAAATTGTTGCGGTATCCGATTATAATAAACTTTAACCATGACTGTTGACATTTTTTCATCTGTGGGAAAGGTAAGTCCTCACGTCTCCTGCACTGCCTGGAATTTGTGTCCACGATCTGCCATTTTCGCCATCCTCACGTGACGCTTGTTTATCTGCTGAACTGATGATTCGGCTCCGTCAGTTCCGCCTGACAATGAACATGTTCGGACATATGCAAATGTTGGGGTCGTACATATTAATGATCCCGGCAATTGTGTCACAGTTGGTGTTATGTTGAGATTATCCTATTTTTCTGTGGTGTTTTTCATGTACAAGATTTACATATGAAGGAGGAGGCAATGATGTTTGAGACTCACAGTATGTGATGTCCATGTACGGAACTCTCATTATTTTATATATTATATTTTATACTACTTATACAGTAGTGTGAAGCAGAGCAGGACAGAGTGTTGTAGAGCTGAGCAAGGCCGCTGGAGTGATTGTTGAGCAACACACGCCTGGTGAGCAGAGGGACTTTTATTATGACGGGACACAGTCGCCGGCGCCATTTCCGCTTTTCCGGTCATGATTATAAGGTAGAGCAGCTCTGTTTATCACATTAGATACATTTAAGTGTGTTTAAAATGATGTTATGACGTTACTCTGCGTTCGCTTGCTTGTTCACATTGCTAAGAGTAAAGCGCTTCTGCAGAATAAAAAGGGAAACCGAGGGTAACGCAGACATGACGCAATTGACAGGCGACTCCCTCAGACGTCCCAGCTCCTTGGTTAAAATAGCATTTTTCTCACAATTTAAAAATAGTTGGAAACATTTGGAAAATTGTAAAAACTCAACTGAACAAAATATATAACACTGCCTAGTGTTTTTTTGATGTTTTACTGCAAAAATACTACATAGTGCATCTTTAAGATGTTTTGTGAATACGGCCCCAGACCTGTCTATGGTTTAGGACCATATATAGAAGTGGCACAAGTCAGAATAGAAAAGATACAATTTCAAATTTGGTTTGTGCCGTTCAAACAAAAATATTGGGCCACTTTTTGTGACTGAGCAAAGTTTGAACATAGCCTTAGAGCCAGAGAGCACAGGCTATTTTTGAGAAATGACATTGCAGCACAGACACTTCATATTTAAGTGAGGTCTGAAAAGCCTGCACATTTCCCCCTGTGATATACTGGGGAGAGATGCGCCAGACGGGCTCCACAGTTTTGGATCCCAAAATTCAATCACCTAGAATCATTACATCTGAGCTGTCAGTGTACTGGCAGCCGTATTTGTAGGACGTCATTCTTTTGGCTCCAGGGGCACAGTGAGTAAATTATGAAGCTCGGATATTAAGAGAGGTTCCAACAACCCCCTCTGAGTTCCCATTCCACATACTTCATTCACACAGGACAGGACCCCACGGAAAGGATGAATTCTCTTAATTGCTCATGTTTTTCAAGAGACAAATATACTGCTGAAATATTTATTCTTCTGGGGAATCTGAGGCTTTGTTTACTTGCGACAATGTTCATTAAGACTGTATACAGCATTTTGGATACCCAAAATAGATTATGTTTATTCTCAAATTCATGTTGTGAAGGTTTTTGGCTCCACCAAGAGGACATTGTGATATTACTTTGAGTGCTCACACTTTATTACTCTGGTCAATATTTCTCGGGGTAGAGTTATTTTGGAATGTCAATTTCTGTACAGGAACTTAATATTTCAACCACTAATGCCCATTGAAAAATATATAAATATTGTTACATTATAGCTAGGCATGCTGTTTGTTACACGATACAGTTTGAGAGGGATATAGCTTTTTTTGAAACATAAAATACTATCTGCAGTTTAAAAAGGCCATCTTCTTTACCATACCTGAATTAAAATGTGTTAGAATATTTTTAGAAATATTCCATTAGTAAAAACGGGTTAAACAGAAAAAAAGTGAAACAAGAAAAACATTGACCATTGCTTTGGTCAACATACAAGATATTTTCATTATTTGATTGCAAAAAAGAAAAAAAAGAAGAAAAAAAATCAAAACATTCCAAATGCATGGATCTTGTTGACTCCTGTCTGTATATGATTGTATGTAATAGTGTTCGCTTGTTATCCACGAGCTATTAAAAAATGATTACTTATTAAACATTTTCAGGATGCAGATACAGAAATACAGAAAACACTTATATTGTGATATATTATTACAATTTAAAATAATTGGTTTCCATTTTATTATACTTTAAACGATCATTTATTTCTGTGATCAAAGCTGAATTTTCAGGATCATTCCTCCAGTCTTCAGTGTCACATGATCCTTCAGAAATCATTCTAATATAATTCATTTTGAAAGTTGGAAACAGTTCTGCTGCTTAATATTTTTTCATAACCTGTGAAACCTTTTTTTAAATTATTTTTATAAAACTTAAAATAATAAAAAAGCAGCAACTGTTTTTAAAAAAGAAATATTTTGTAACAATACACTAGCTACTGGGCAATAATTTGGGGTCAGTCTTTTTTGTGTGAAATAAATCAATAATTTTATTCAGCAAGGATGTTGTAAATTGATAGTAAAGGAGATTTATATCATTTGAAAATGTTTTTATTTTGAATAAATGCAGTTCTTTTGAACCTTTTATTCATCAACACTAAAAAATCAGAATATTAGAATGATTTCTGAAGGATCACGTGACACTGAAGACTAGAGTAACGATCCTGAAAATTCAGCTTTGCATCACAGAAATAAAATGATAATTTAAAGAATAATAAATTGAAAACCAAATAATTTAAATTGTAATATTACAATATTAAACAAAATGTCTGTATTTTTGATCAAATAAATGCAGGCTTGATGAGCAGAAGAAACTTCTTTCAAAAACATTACAAATAGTAATGTGTCCAAACTTTTGGCCTGTACTGTGTGTGTGTGTGTGTGTGTGTGTGTGTGTGTGTGTGTGTGTGTGTGTGTGTGTGTGTGTGTGTGTGTGTGTGTGTGTGTGTGTATATATATATATATATATATATATATATATATATATATATATATATATATATATATATATATATATATATATATATAATTTAACAAAGGAATTTTGTTTTTCTGTCAATATGGGGTGATGTGTGTACATTAATGAGAAAACAAATAACTTGAATGATTTTAGCAAATGGCTGCAGTATAACACCGTGAAAAATATAACGGGGTCTGAATACTTCCCGTACCCACTGTATATATACAAAAAAAAATAATAATCATACATTCAAATTAAAGTATGATTTGCAATCACAAAAAATGTATTCAATGCAATTAATTAGAGAATTACTTAAAAAAAAAAAAAACTTTTTAACCACCACTCAATAATTTGATTAATTTAGTCCATGTGCATTCATAGTGGTATATTAATTCGCATTTTCAGTGTTGAGTCATTTTTGAAGTCCATAAAAGTGCATATATCCATCATATAACTGCTCCACACGGCTCTGGGTTAATAAAGGCCTTCTGAAGTGTATCATATCTAATATAGCTGTCTGCCTCTGAACAATATTAGCAAAATTGACTGGTTTAAAGTTGGCATGAAACGGAAGATGCGATTTTTCTCCCCAGATGTGACGTGTAGTAAAATGGGTGGGACTTGATTTTGTTCACTGGGAACTGGGACTGGATGATTGTGGTTTGCTATGATCTCATTTGACAGCCAGGTTTTCCCGCCCTTGAACCGGTAAACACATAATTAGAGATGAGATGTTGCTGCACGAGGGTTGGAAAGTTATTAGGATGGCAGTGAATGGCAAAAAGGTGCATCCATCCATTATAAAACAATGGGTTTTTGTAAGAAAATGTTCCATAGTTAACAGCTTAAAAAAGTAAAATATTTAGCTTCTGGCAGACCGCCTTCTGTATTCAACTTAAGTAGTAACTGGCACGGCGATGACGTTTGACGTAGTGTAAGCATTTTGAACTGCGAGAGGCGTTACATTTTCTTCGTAAGTTAAATGCAGAAGGCGGCTTGAAGCTAGATATTTTACTTTAAAAAGTTTTAAATTATGGATATTTTTTCTACACAAACCTATTGTTTCGCCTCAAAAGGCATTTGAAACCCCCCTACAGCTGCATGTATTACTTTTATAATGGATGGATGCACTTTTTTTTGGTTTCACATTTTGGGGGGCCATTCACTGCCATTATATTGCTTGGATTAGCCAGGATATTTATTAATATAACTCAGAATGTATACGTCTGGCGTCAAGGTGAGTAAATAATGGGATACTTTTCATTTATGGGGGAACTATCCCTTTAAGTTAAGCTAAATGAAGATGGGAAATGTTTTGCCCCCTAATACATTATATTTTTCATTTCAAGTAATATTTTCTACATGTAAGTCTTCATTACATTTTTTTCTGTTTTAATGAAGTCTGTTATTTATAAATAGACACATCCTAAAACTGTTGAGACAGGGAAAGATGGTGTGCCTCAGAATATATTTGTTTGAGAGTACAGTAAGCTAGCTCAGAGCAAACATGTAATTTGACATGACGTGTCAAAAGACATCTCGATCACAGTGCCATAACATATTCAACTTCACACCAGTCACTCATGAATATTTCAATGACTCTCAGGTCCATCGGTCCAGGTGAAGATGAGGAGATACAAGCAATTCAGCGCTGGTCTGTCATACACGTTACATTAAAATACACCAATGATGAATCTGTGAGTGTGTGCGCGCATTCATCGGATCATCTTACACCCAGACTGCTGCAAGCGATCAATTTGACGTTTACAATATACGGTAGATATTGCATGAATTCTGCAGCTTTCTACTTTTAGCCACCCTGTGCATTCCATGAGCCAATTACTGATCACGACGCCCACCTTCAAAAATAATGACCAAGACATTACAATAGCCTAAGAAAGGTTTCTTTTGCCTTAGTAAATGCCGTTATTTTAAATTAAATTCTATGCTGTAGTGGTTATCTTCCAGATTGTGAGTTTTATTGAGAGGTTGAGAATCTGTAAAATGCACTGTCTAAAAAAACAGACCATGCGTGACTTCGTTTGAATGTGTAAAACATCCCATAAAATGAGCACAATCAACAAAACCTGGTATTAAATGTAGATTTTATTAATGAAAATTTGCCAAATATACACCCAATATCATCCAAGTAAATATTAAGTTCATATTTCAATATTCCAAAGTGGTAATTTGTTAAGAGAACGATTAGATCAGGGCTGGATAGACATTATATATCCCCAAAAACTACACACTAAACAGTTCATTGATCCATTTTGATTAGTTCTCTTTTCCATGAAGATTACCCATTACAACAACTTTATTTAATGCAAAATCACTATAAAAACAGTTCATTTCAGGGCAGAGCTATGATTCTACACAGGAAACCATGGCTGACATTTAGAATACATTATTCATTTGGAAACCATCTTAATGTAATGACATTTGAGTTGTAGTTTTTTATTTGCTGAATTCTGTCCTTCCGTATTAATCCCCAAGTTAAGCTTGATAAAAAGCTTAAGACAGGTTTTCAAAAATGGACGTACATTGTGACAATACTGAACCAGGCCCGTATATTTCAGCATATTAAACAGCAAGCGCAAAGACACCAAACAGATATCATATTCATCTTCCACTGACAGACTGGACTGCATGAGAAAATGAATGCCATGGAAGGATTCCTGCCGTTCTACCGAGAAAAAAAAGAGATCTAGCCAGTGTACAAACGTTTATGTGAGTGTTCAGACTTTATTTGTCCGTTTGTTGAGATTCAACAGTTTTATGCCCTTAGATAAGATTGATCAATCCATTCCACAGGGAAATATCCAGTCTCACCAAAGGCTCACTAAAGTGCTTTAAGCACCACCATACAGTAGTTACCAATCAGGTGCTATATACTATTATTAAACAAACAATCAGAAAAAGAAATCAAAAATGACAAATAAACTTTAGTAATAAGCAAAAGCGCAAATATACACATAGTATTTTCACCTTCAGTGCATAAGATAAAATGATTAATGGACATTAATTATTGAGCTATGAATGTACGACTATATAACAATGTATCTTTGTCCAGATAACCATAAAGGTAGAATGTAAACATGACATCAGTTCATTTATTTGTGAACAAACTTGTTTAGACCACTTGTAGCTCTTGAATTTTTGTGAGGTCTACTGAAAACATTTAAAAGTGCAGGAAGAGATTTCTGAGAAACACTTTTGAAAGTGGATTGGACGGAGCACCAAAACACACTTGCAGCCAATCAGCAGTAAGGGGGCGTGTACACTCTTGGTGTGGGGTGCCTGTGCTGCATAGCCTTTTTATGAATTTGGGGTTGGAGCTATCAAGATTGATTTTTTTGGATAGGGGCGTATATGTTTTTGGTTACTTCAAATATTAGCATCGTTTCTCAGAAATATTTTACTGCACCTTTAAAGACTTTCTTATTACACACCAGGAGCTGCAAATAGTATTATTTTTTTATAGGCACAAAAGGTAATTTTCAGCTTTGCCCAAAGAATTCGGGGCTATGCTATTCATGCATTTTTTGGGCTAGATTTACTAAACAGGGCAATTTAGCGTGAGAGAAAGCACGTAGCACAAAAAGAAAATAAAAAAAAAGAAAGAAAGTGGAACGTGGAAAGTCTATCTACTGATAGCACGCAAATAAAAATAAACAGACGCAGCCGGATCATTTCCATAATGGCCACCGCAATATACCAAGAGAAGCGCAACTTAGCGCCTGGTTTAAGACGTGCTTTTGGGGGCGCAAAAAAAATGGTGCAAATAGTAGTACACTGTGAAAGAAAAAAGAAAAGTGTACTGGTTAAACTAAAAAGGTTAGTTCACCCAAAAATTCTGTCATTATTTACTCAACCTCATGTCGTTCCAAACCTGTCAGATATTTTTGATTAAATTTGAGAGCTCTCTGACCCCTCCATAGACAGCAATTTAATTCAAACCTTCAAGGTCCAGAAACACATTGTTAAAATAGTCCATGTAAATCGATGCATGTGTGTGATGCTGACGCAGGAAGTGGTGCACAAAAAAAAGTATTCTCAACGCTTCATAAAATCAAGGTTGAACCACTGGAGTCACATGGGTGATTTTAATGTCTTTACTACCTTTCTGGGCCTTGTAAGTGTTCATTAAATTGCTGTCTATGCAAGGATAGAGAGCTCTCAGATTACATTTGTGTTCCAAAGATGAACGAAGGAAATGTTTGGGGTGAACTAACCCTTTGAAGTAAGTGTTCGGTGCTGCCTTAAAGGGATAGTTCACTTTAAAATGAAAATTCTGTCATCCTTTACTCACCCTCAAGTTGTTTCAAACCTGTATGAGTTTCTTTCTTCAGCTGAACACAAGGTAAGATATTTTGAAGAATGTCAGTAACCAAACAGTTAACTGGAGCCATTGACTTCTATAGTATTTTTTTTTTCATACTATGGAAGTCAATTGGTTCAACTGATTGGTTACTGACATTGTTCAAAAAATCTTCCCTTGTGTTCAGCTGAAGAAAGAAACTCATACAGGTTTGAAACAACCTGAGAGTGAGTAAAGGTTAAAGTGAACCTCCCTTTAATTATAAGTTTAGTCATCTTGAAAAGTGAAGTTGTACTAAGTGACTTGGATATTTGAGAACTTAAAATTGTAAGGCAGCACAAACACTTACTGTAAGGTTTTACACTGCAAATTGTTGAGCACAAATCTTAGTAAATCACCTTGCATGATTCATTTAAATACTCTCCTCCCATAAATGTTGCCCCTAAAAGGGAAACTCCTACAAATGCATATGCAATAAGGTCAGCCGCACAAATATCCACGCCTTTCCAGTGCTAATGTTTCACTGCGCATCTTTAGTAAATACTGACTGTAGTTTTTAAAGCCAAACGAAGGTTTGCACTGGCCCAAGCTGTTAGTAAATCTGGCCCTTTGTCTTTATGTGTACAAATGGAAAGTAAAAGTTTCCTATGTTGTGCCATTTTAAAGGTGCATGTGAACAAGAATGTTGAATTGTTTTTCGTACACTTGTTGCGCTATGTTATTGGAGCTGTGGTCTTTCAACATCCATCAACACAGAGCTAATAAAACATATTAAACAAATAACACAAATAACAAAAAAACAAAAGATCTATGTGAACTTAAAGAACCATTTCCAGATATCTTGAGCTAAACATTTTGAGATGTAAATGAATGATTGTTATACATGCAAGCATAAGGTATTAAAACATGCAACCGATAGGGTCCCCACAACACTGACCAACACATTTCCATGATGTTTTTTTCAGTCAAGGTCGAATACTCCAAATAAGTACATTTCTAGCCAATTTAGTGTTGTCGAAAGTACCAACTGCGCTACCAAAGCGGTAATGAAATGTTTCAAATGTGACGCTTTGACCGCTGTTGAGCAGAATTGTGCTCACACACTCATCAAATAAGTCTGTGAATGGCTACAACGATCAGCGCTTTACAAATAAGGTAGTAAATATACATCAATTATGCTTTTCACAGATACACACGGAGCGTTTGAATACAGGCGCCTATCAGCCTACCGGTCTGGTGGTCGACGCCTGCTCATGTCCTGCAACACTTCTATATGCTTTCAAACGCAGCCATGCGTTGATCATTGTAGCCAATCACAGGCACATTCGATGAGCGCGTGAGCACAATGACCAGTCAGCGGTTTACGATTACAGCTCAACAGGTCTCAAAGTGTCTTTTTTTTATTTCAGTTCCAACTTAGTATCTCAGTCAGTAATTTAGCTACACTAAGCCAATTATACTTTAAGCATAAAAACCCTTTTTTATGCCTGTAAATACAGTTTCTAAATTCTCTAATATTTGCAAGTTTTTTAATAACTGTGGGAACCCTAAATAAGCATTGGTTTATTTTATTCTTTTTTTAGTCTATGCTGCTAATTAGCAAACGGTATAAAAAAAAAACATTTAAATGGTTACTGACAAATCTATGAAAGCTTGTTGCCACCATGGAACAAAAAAAAGAGAATTGCGACTATCTCAGAATATAAAATCGCAATTGCAAGAAAAAGTCCGTATTGCAAAATATAAACTCGCAATTCTGACACTCGCAATTGCGCGTTTTCGCAATTTGGCAAGAAGTCCTCGCTGCAGCCTGAAGCACGATGACGTACTGGATCAGATCCAACGCGTACTGGACGCGCATGCGCGGGGGTTTCATTCACAATTGGATGACGTCATACACGCATGCGCAGTAGAGTTTTGGGGACATCATTGAATGCACAGGAGAGTTTTGCTGGATAGATAAATACTCAAACCGCTCGCGCAAAAATAATGATTAATAACATGCTCATCAGGACACACGTTTTGCATTTTCCCTTGAATGTGTAGGCTACTGGTATTTTAAGCTCTTTACAGATCGTGTTGCATTGTACCTTGAGGATTAAAATTACAGAGACAATTACTTGACTCATTTTTCCTTCCACTCAACAGCAAGTATAATCAGAATATAAAATTGTAACTGTTTTGCATGCATGTACAGCGAAACTATGTAATTTAGGCATCACATTTATGAAAAGATGATTTATTCATCAATAATTACTTAATACTATTTATCAGTACGACAAATACCCAGTTTAGAACATCATCTATATACAATAATGATCATACATGTCAAGACTAGCGCATACGCATTATAAATTAACCCAGAGATCGGAATGAATGACGTTGCCATAACGATCCACCATCCAGTACGTATTGGATCTGATCCAGCAACGTCATCGTGCTACAGGCTGCAGCGAGGGGTGTCTCCAATTTGGAGAAAAAAAAGTTAGATTTGGGAGATGTAAACGCAATTGTGAAAAAAAAAAAGCTAGAATTGTTAGAGAAAAAGTTGCAATTACCGTTATTTTTTTATTAAGTAGTGGAATAAAACTTCAAGCTTCAATACAACTTATATCATAAAAATGTTAAAATAAAAAATAATGAGATCAAACAACAAAAGAAAAGTAGTGAAACGTTAAAAACAAACAATTTTGAGGGTATTCTTGTTTTTTTCCTCTCAGATGAAATGGCTTTTTTATGACTAACTTCCTATCTCCTAACCCAAGGCGAGTTCCTATCACGTCCTATGCAGTCACCAAATAAATGTGTACAGACCTCCTAATGAAATACCCGCAAGTAAATCGGTTTGAAATCAGAGAAAAGACTGAATTATTAAACACAATTCAAGTTCACTTCATTGGTGGAAACTTTGGCATTCGACGTAGACAAACCACGTGGGCATACAATGAAAAAATAAATGATCTTCATTACGGTTATTGTTGTTTCAGTCATATTGCATCAGTAATCACAGAACATGCATACACTTAAAGGTTTAATTCTTTTCAAATCACGTTAAAAAAATTAGATAAAATTCACGATTCAACAGGTCTGAAACAGGCAGGGACATATTGGCAGCATATGCAAAAGAAACGTCAAATATTTCCCTCATATTTCCCTCTGAGTGAAAATATTTCACTCATCAAATTTCTATTTTCAATTACATTGATTTCAAAAATAAAAGGATAAAAAGAAAGAAATGGCTCTGGAAACAGGAACTAATGTAATATCTGAGGCATAATATGATGAGTGTTTCAACACTTGGAATTTCTTTTGTCGGGATAAATATACAAGCATTATAGATTCATTTACCTGAGTAAGAGTAAGATACGTTTGTACAAACTGTACAAAGCTTTTAAAAGACTAAAGCACACACATTAGACGAAGGATTACAAACATGTTACTCCACTGATGGTGTAGGTAGTGCAGATTAGACAGAGGCGAGTTGACGGACATGAAAGTGGCTACAAAATTCATACCTTCAGCAACAACAACCACTCCATCACTCCTCCAGAATCTGATGTAGGACCTTAAGTAGATTCTTCAGTCCGTAGATGTAACCCTGGTCGGGAACGTCGCTAGGGAAGACATGTGCAAAGTCGATCATCTTTACCTCCACGTCACTGACCGTTTCCTGTCCCGCTTCGCTCTCGGCCTCCTTCCTGTCATCTTCCAGTCTTGCCAGGCTGCGGTTGCCGTTGGGCTGCTGTGAAGAGCTCCACATGGCGTTGTCCTGTTTGGCTTGGTAGTGGCTCCGGACGCAGCCTTTCTTGTGCAGGGAGTACATGGTGGAGAGGCTCTGATCAATGTTGTTGTTCTGCTCGCAGGCTTCGGGTGTGATTGGGCTCTCTCGCAGGGTCTGAGAACCAAGGCTGGGCGCACAGACGCCCTCGTACACAAAGAGCAGAGAGCTTGCATAAAAGTGGAACCGACTCTGGCCCTCAAACCACTGAAGGATCTTCTGGACTTTGAGGATGCTGGCAGTGATGGCGTCTTTGCGGAGAATATCACCGTTGTAGAAGAACTTGGATAAACCTGCAGCGTGGAGAGAATCTTGTTTGTAACGGAATTACTCAAAACAACCAGTCAGTAAGAAAACAGTCACAGAAGATGTCTCATCTGCAGGCAATTCAAGACAAAACTCCACTGCTCATTCATAAAGCCTCACGACGTAAGAATTAAAATTATTATCATTATACTCACTCAAATGTACCATATTGTTTCAATCATGGAAAGATGTTAATAAAAACAGCTTGCAAAACATTTTTTGTTTGAATTGGAATCAAGTTATTCCAACTGATGTATCTGAAAATAGTTAACATGATGCTAAATAAAGTGACTGGGTTGATGTGTGTTTGTCACAAGCTCCAAATCACTCCAAAAATGTCATCTTTTGACTTGTGCCCACTGCCAAAATATACAGAGGTTCCCTGCTGTTGTCGCATGCTAACTTTTCTTTGTTTCAAAAAGCAGACTTAATATTTATCTATTCCCAATGGACCATATGCACAGAACATTCTTAAGAACTTCCAAAGTGATATAAGCCAGCTGAAAAATGTCAGTATCATTAAATGTCCCGAGGTAGCTTTAACAACACCAATGCTGTAATGGTTCATAATAATAATAATAATAATAAAAAAACTATACTTTAATAGTCAGGCTCATTTAGTTCATTCAAACGTATAACAACAAACACTCATCCCTCAGTGTTCCTCATCAGCTAAATTAAATTCGACCATCAGTTCACACTTTCCTTTAAGTTCTTGTTAGATTAACTGAAGAAAACTGCAGTTTTTATAACTGTGCAGAAATCCAAGAGCTTTCGATGCACTGAATGATAGTCATTATTGTCTTTTTTATTTCTAAATAAGTGTTTTCTATTAAATGTTGGATTTCCTATACGTCCTGAACAAATGGGAACGGTCTCAGAAGGATGAACAAATAATGTAAATTGGTAATCACATAAAAAAAAAAAAAAAAAAAAAAAAAAATTATGTCTATTTTAATGACATTAATAGACTGCAAGACTGGATGCCAGCCAAACTTAGCCCCACCCACAAAATTTAAGGTCGGTAAATTTTGGTCTGGACTTGATACGTTGTGGACCAACTATGCTCAAACCAGAGCTGTTTCAGGGCAGGCTTTATACAATGATGATGGACATATGATAAACCGTGACGGAATCATCCATGTCACCAAAGAGCGCTTGGGTCTTGTCGAGTTCTAATCCTAAACGGAGAACTTGTTCGTATATGCATTCACCTTTACCATCCCTCTCAAAAATGATTTTAAGTACTCTGTGTATCCTTAAATTCTTTTTACAACTCCGGCAAAGATCGTTTACACTCATCTTCTTCCAGCGTGCGTGCAGTTGAGTTCTGTTGACAACTATGCATCGCTCAACATATGTCTTACTCCGTTGCTCTGATTGGCTGTAGGTCTATCCAATTGAGGTCTTTCCTGGTTCGGTTGAAACACGCCCCATAATCACAGCCCAATGGAGCAGTATCAGACTGAGCGTGACGACGTCAGGCTAGTAGATGGTGGGAGAGGAGCATTTATTGGCCCATATTAGCCATTTTTTCTGTAATATGTTATCACTCAGTTTTGCTTTTGAATAAATATATATGAAACAAAACTTTAAAAAAAAAATCACTTTATTTAAAAATAAATGTCAAAGTGAAGTATCAAGTTCTGAGAAAAGTTTCATGAAAACTAACTTTTCTTGCGAAAGGATTAAACTGAAAGCAGCACCGTGCTCTCCCTTCATAAATCACAGAAGTTGTCAGTCAGTGCAGTGCAAGCTCTCTGATTTCGGCACAGTTATAAAAACTCCAGCTTTGTTCAATTCATCTAACTAAAGTGCAAAATAAATCTTTGCTTTAGTGTGGTGGCACCTTTTTTTCCCACACAAAAATATGAAAACTGATGGTCGAATTAAATTTAGCTGATGAGGAACACAGAGATGCATCTTTTTTATGTTGTTTTATGTTTGAATAACTAAATTAATGCTAGGTCGGACTACTTAAGTGACTGTATTGTGATTAAACTAAGCATTACATTCTTGATGTTGTTAAACCTACCTCGTTGAAAATTCTGACACTCCAACAACTGACATTTCACCGGAAGTGTCTCAGCTGGCTTATATTGTTGCAGAAGTTCTTAGGAATGTTCCGTGCATATGGTCAATTAGGAGACGGCGAGCATGTGAAGCTTTGTGCAACGAAGCTTATATAAGTCAAGCAGTAAAAACGCCCTTCCCGCACTCAAAACAAGGCATCTGCAGATGCGAGTCCAAAGCAAGCACTGGTGGGACAATGTTGTCGTGCACCACTTCACAGACGATGAGTGGAAGGAGAAATTTAGATTGGCAAGACAGTCATTTATAACACTATATTCAACAATAACAACAGCGCATTCTGTGCGCCATTATGCTATTTGTAGATCATTGGATTAAATACAGAAACTGGTAAGTTCTTCACATGTTCAATCAACTGTTTACATGTCCTATTAAATGGATAACAAAGGGTTAATTTTGTTACCGAAATCAGATGGAAAAAATTACGACAAGGTCAATAAGATGATACTAAAATGCATCAAAAAAGTAAACAATTATCACAAAAAAAATTTTTTTTGATGATTTTTCAAACTGCTTTCCACGCCACCACTACTTGCTGTCATTTTTGTGGTTGTCAAATGTCAAGAGTTTATACCGTGACTGGGAGGGGACATGTTCTGTTCAGTTAGTCTTGTTGAGGTCACAACATATGTTCCCATGAGTTTATATGTCGAGGTCATTAATATTAATAGATATTGATTTGTGGGGACGTCTTAACACGTGGGGATGTGACAAGTCGTGGCTATGAGATCATTTTGTCAAGGGAACATTATTGCTGCATCCTAATTCACCTACTTATTCTACGTCCTAAAAGTATGAAATGTTTTGCTGAAGAAAAAGTACTTATTTTGAGAGTGTAGCAGGAGACATACTACTTAGTCATTTTTAATGGACTCTGTCGCTTAGTTACGTGCATCCAGTCACCGTTTAAACTGCCCTTTCAATCATTTTTTTAAAGCAGACTCTCCTCGTGTGTTTGCAGTTTAAATATAATGACGCATTTAATAGTTAAAGGGATAGTTCACTTTAAAATTAAAATGTTGTCATTCTTTACTCACCCTGAGGTTGTTTCAAACCTGTAATCTGAAGAATGTCAGTAACCAAACAGTTAACTGGAGCCATTGACTTCTATAGTATGAAAAAAAAAAATGCTATGGCAGTCAATGGCTTCAGTTAACTGTTTGGTTACTGACATTCTTCAAAATAACTTCCATTGTGTTCAGCTGAAGAAAGAAACTCATACAGGTTTGAAACAACTTGAGGGTGAGTAAAGGATGACAATTTTCATTTTAAAGTGAACTATCCCTTTAAAGGCCAAACGTATCATTACAAAAGTTCCGGTGAAATATAATGTGGAAAGCACTGAATAAATATCTTTTTGTCATGTTTAAATAAAAGGGTTTGAGTGATCAATTATCAGTATTTCACCTCTCTACTTAACCATCAGACTCGCACATCCGTCATGTTTGTAGTTTAAAACTTTGTATCCGCGTTTGTAGTTCTAATCGAATCCTCGTCCAACTCACAATGGGTGGTGGGAAATGTCAGCCGTTAGAGTGCGCATCGATCTGCACTTCGAATTCTGTGACCGGAAATAGTAAACCATCTGGGTCTCTTTGGAATACTCTTTTCAACATACTATGATTTGGGACATACTAATTCAATTTTTGAATTCTATTTAGTATGGCGAGTAGGGATGCAACAATACAGTTAGTCCACGGTTTAATACATACCTCGGTTTTTAACCAAGGTTTTCGGTTCGTTTTTTGCTTCTTTTTTATTCTATTCTTAGCAACAGGAACAAAGTTATTAGTAATACTCTTTCTTTATTTAACGACATCCATTTCTCGTCCACGAGTTAAAAAGATAAACAACTTGTGCGAGCGACCACAGCAATCTGGAATTATCAGAAATGAATAGGACTACAATAATATTTATTTTTAATTAAGAAAAAGCGTAGAATTAAGAATTGTTATATTAACATATTGCCTATTATAAGGCCTATTGTATTGTGCATGATGGTGTGTATAGACAGCAAGCATTCGAATGAAGTTTATCAATAAATGCTAAAAGAATATACCTTAAAGTCATTTTTAACTGTATCACATCTAACAGTGTTTTATTATGTAATATTTTTCCAATTATAATTCTCGTCATTATTAGGTTACGCTTGTTATTGGTTACTTTTTTATTGTTATTGTTATGCGTGTTAAAATATATAATTCATAAATTACTGTAAATGCCTGATCATGCCAGTAAAGTTTTGACCATGACTATTTCTGTAGAATACACCAGTAGCCTGTAGTGACGATAAATGAGCATCAGTTTTCATTTGTAGCCCTTGACAGAATTCAAATGTAGTTCAAATAAGTAGATTATTAATAGGCTAGTAAAAAGAATATTAAGCTGCAATATATATATTCATCTCATCTCAGAGTCTTTTATTATATATACATATATACACACACACACACACATATACATATATATATATATATATATATATATTAGAGGTGTAACGGTTCACAAAATTCACGGTTCGGTTCGATACGATACACTGGTGTCACAGTTCGGTTCGGTACGGTTTGGTATGTTTTAGATACAGCAAAAAGAAAAAATTGGCAGATAAATTACCTTTTTTATTATTTTTTTATTAAAACTAATAAAGTATGATTTTTTTTTTTACATTGAACAATGATGGAGCTATACTTTACCCATCTTAGTTACAGGAATAAGACATTAGCTCTTTACATTAGCGTGTGCAGTGCGTGTTGTGTTGCGTGTGCGTTGCAGGAGCCCCACACCCTGTAGTGCTTTACATATGCTGCGTTTGCAGTCCGCAACTGATCCGCTGTTGCACACCACAAACACAGCATTGATTCATTATTTTTTATTTAAAATCCAAAAGTTTTTACTGAACATGCCTCGTCAGAATTCCAAATATCTCTGTTTACTCTTTAATAGAAGTAAGGTTACGTAGCCTACTACATTTAAACAACATTTTATTAAATTCATTTATTCATATTTAGGCTATATACTTTAGATTTAGCTCACACAAGTGGCAAAACATTAAAACATAGTTTATAGCCTTAAATCACAAACATTTTAAATTAGAAACTTACAATAGTCTATTCAAAAACAGCCGACTCTCGTCTTTTCTTTCGTTTTTAAACCCTTTTAAAAGAAATCCTGCAGGTCAAAAAGAACTTTGCTTTTCACCTCCAAGAAAGTACGAGTGCTATCCATTATGGCACTTTTTTTTTTAACCTAAATGCCAGGTAAGGTGTCGTTTTGTTGCTTTACTTGAGAAAAAAAAGCGTGTTGACTTTGAAACAAGAGTATATTTTAAATGAGATGCATCTGTGGTGAAATTACTAGATTTTCGCGTCAGTACATGTTTATTTTAATGCGAACAATGTTCTACCACTTTAATGCAGCAACGCAGCGCAGCAAAAAATAGACTCGGTACGAAAACGATCCGTGCACTGCTGCAGACGCAACGCTCCTGGAACGGACTGACGGACCGCATCCGCGTGCAGTGTGAAAGCTGTAATCCGTTAACATGGGTACGGAAAAAAATACGCACCGCACACGCACTGCAGACGGAGTAGGTGTGAAACAGGCGTATGGTCTCATATCCGCGATTCACACACTTTTTTATTTTCCAAATCTAATTAATTAGTCCAAGAACCGTTCGGTACATAATGCGTACCGCGTACCGAACCGAAAGCCTCGTACCGAACGGTTCAATACGAATACGCGTATCGTTACAATATATATATATATATATATATATATATATATATATATATATATATATATATATATATATATATATATATATATATATATATATATATATATATATATATATATATATATATATTTAAAAAAAATACTACACATACACACACACACAGTAGATAGATAATGTTAATAATAAATGTTTTCTTGTAGTTCAATATTTTATGTTCTTACATATTATTTGATCATTTATTGATAATAAACTTAATTTGAATGCTTGCTTTCTATAGGCACCATTGCGCAAAATACAATTTATGTTAATATAGGCTACAAATCATTTCTTAATTCCATGTTCTTTCTTAATTCAAAATAAATTTTATTTTAGGCCTATTAATTTCTGGAAATTCTATGTTGCTATGGTCACACAGGTTGTTTACGCAATTAACTTGTGGCCATGAGAAATAAATGTCGTCCCCTCAGAATATGAAGTAGTGGCCACAAGAAAAATATAATTTCCTCGACATATGATCTTGAAGCCAGGATTTACATCGTGTGGCCACGATTTAACGATGTCGTTACATCGACAAAAAAATCTTGTGGCCATGACTTCTAATCACATCCTCACAAATGAATATCTCGTGGCCATGAGATATCACATTACCACTGGTTAATATGTCATGGCCACGACACAACTTAGTGAACCGAACATGTCCCCTCCCAGTCACTGTATGTTTAAATCTCTCAGAGCTTTTCTATTAAAAGGATACAGGAGCATTTTTCTGAATATATGCACTTTATTACATACTCATTATATTCTTCCTAAAGATGTTGTCTTTATTATTTTATGTATGTTTGAATAACTTAGTCCCACTTTATATTAGGTGTCTTTAACTACTATGTACTTGTGTCAGAGAAAGTTAGGTCGAATGTACTCATTGTGTTCATGTTGCATTGCAAAACACTTTTGCTGGGATACGGGTAACAGGTTTCATGGTATGGTTAGGTTCAATGGTGGGTTGAAGGTTAAAGGAAAGGTCAAGTTGTAATACATGGAGATATTTTTTTAAATACAAGTACAAGGTAAAAACGTTCATGTACACAATAAATGCATTGTATCAAGTAATATAAAGTAGGACAATAAATTTGTCATGTAAACAAGTTATTACAGCCACATTTAAAAATGAATCAACATTAAAAAGTTGACATAAAAACAGTATGCGAGTGTTGATTATTAAATCAATTTGATCGATAAAATATTGAATAAGGTTTATTTTCAGTTTCAGCTAAATGAAAACTTTAGTTTCAGTGTTTGGGTAAAGTTTATTTTGGTGGATCACTGCTAGTGTTCATTACAAAACATAGTTATACTGGTAAAAATGTGAACATAATATTTAGCCTTGTACTCATGTAGTTGCAAACAGCATGGCAAGCTTGATTATTTAACTAGATTTCGTAATGTACTTTACATTTACATTGCATTATACATTAATGCATTCCTGCTTTTATCCAAAGCGACTTCCATTGCATTCAAGGTACACATTTTGAATATGTTCAAGCATTCCCTGGGAATCATGCTGCACTATTTGAGCCACAGGACTACTTCTTGCATTACACATTTTTATCATCCATTTGGCAACGATTGCTAAAGCACAAGGTAAATGTCTGGTTATGCGCCATTTGAAAAACAAATTGCACTCCGCTTGTCAAGGCTTTTCAAGGTGGTGTCTTTAAGAGTAAATTAAACTTTTCATCATGCTTCAACAGAAACGTATGTGATATTGCTATGGCATAAACATGATGCTTTGACCCTGAGGTTGATCTTACCTTCCTTGATCGTGTCCTTCACGAGACCTCTTCCATAATGCTGGTCATAGGTGTCAAAGCTGTCTGAAGCAACTTTATACACCTAAAAGACAAAGAGACTGGAGGTAAATATGAATAGTCCCTTCATAGGTCTTGCTCTCCCTCTAGAGGACATGTGAGGACATTACATTGACTCCTACTGACTCACACTGACGTACTGATTGAATAAGCTCCAGTGAGGAAATTAAATCAGAAGTTGAACTTCTGGAAGGGTGATGATGGAGCCAATGTTATATCGTACTGTGTAATTTGGGGTTATTTTGAGAGGGGCATTAAGTTGCTTTCTATATCATCCAAATCAACAGCACAATTATGAGTAATGGTTCTGTTTGCTTGTGGTTATGTAGATCGGCTCTTTTCATCCATCTGTTTTTCCATACGGGCTGGCAGAGAGCTGAACCCCTGGGACGGATTGAGACTGAAAATTTACATACCGTCTGCTCCACATCAATATTTCACCAAGAAACTGGACATCAGTACCCTTTCTATGCATAATTTTAGACAAACCACCCCCCCCCCCCCCCACACACACACACGTTTAAAAATGTAAACATAGTAAAGGTCAACCAATATTTTTCCTTAAACTATTGGATTGATTTTTCTTAAGCTGCCCTTTAAGCCAGGGGAAATGAAAGGGGTAAAACAAAGACAACAAATTATATTTCAGAATGCACAAATTTTTTAAGTAATTTAAATATGACTGTCATGTCAAGTTCAATCAATGCACATTTCAAATAAATAAGAACAAACACAGTGAACTCATTGCCATGTTCAAGAATCCAGTTTGAGAGTTGTGAGACGTGGTGCGTTATCCTGCTGGAAGTAGCCATTAGAAGATGGGTATGACATGGTAATGCAGATGGAAATGGTCAGCATCAATTGGTACTAAGGGGCACAAAGTGTGCCAAGAAAATATTCCACACCATTACAGTACCTGCACCAGCTTGAACCACTGATACAAGACAGCATGGTTGTTTACGTCAAATTCTGACCCTACAGTCTGAATGTTACAGCAGAAATTGAGGCAACGTTTTTTTCCAATCCTCTATTGTCCGATTTTGGTGAGCCCTTGTGAATTGTAGCCTCAGTTTCCTGTTCTTAGCTGAAAGGAGTGGCACTGGTATGGCTTCTGCTGCTGTAATTCATCTGCTTCAGGGCTGGACGAGTTTTACATTCAGATATACTCTTCTGCAGACCTTGTTTGTAACGAGTGGTTATTCCAGTTACTGTTGCCTTTCTATCCGCTGAAGCTGAACCAGTCTGGCCATTTTCCTCTAACCTCTGGCATCAACAAGGCATTTTCACCCACAAAACTGCCACTCACTGGATATTTTCTCTTTTTCAGGCCATTCTCTGTAAACCATAGAGATGGTTATGCATGAGAATCAAATGAGATCAGAAGTTTCTGAAATACTCAGACCAGCCCATCTGGCACCAACAACTAATGCCAAATTCAAAGTCACCCGAATCACCTTTCTTCCCCATTCTACTGATGCTCAGTTTGAACTTCAGCAGATCGTCTTCACCATGTCCCCATGGCTAAATGCATTAAATTGCTGACACTTGATTGGCTGATTAGTTTCAGTGAATTCTGGGACAAATGGGTTCCTGGGACAAATTGTTCTGGCTAATTTTGGTGTAAATGCAGATTTACATCTAGATAAATTTGCTTTGATACAAAACTGTAGAAAATCTACTCTGACATTTATTATATTATAACAAGAAATAACTAATTAATTGTATACCACAGGCATTTATTGTAAAGACTATTTATTTGGTGACAAGGCAATGATGCTTACCTTGCTTTTGCATGCATATGAACATTTCACACTGCATGTTTAAAGCCATGGCCAAATCAAGAAAGGCAGTGCATATTAATTCTTTTCTCAGACTACATTTCCTCTAAAATAATTAAAATAGACACGTTTGCATAAGTGAAGGGGTGGTGAGTAAACCTCATCCATCATAACTGATGATAAAGAGTTTCGAGGTCTCCACCCATGTTTCTCAAGAGAGAAGCGAAAGACCCTGAGGATGCTGGGAGAGGCCACAGTGTGATAAGCTCATCCTGTCTGATGGCACAGATAACCAAATATAACCCCCTCTCTCTCACACACACACAGACAAACAGACACATACACACAGACCTATATTATCATTTCATAATAAGCTAATGATGTTTGCTAACACCAATCTATATTGTAAAGCATTTTAAAGATACACACTACTGGTCAAAAGATTGAAATTATTATAAGATTTTTCAATGTCTCTCAGACTCATTAAGGCTGCATTTATTTAATCATAATTACAGAAAAACTGTAATTTCTTTCAATTTGTGTAAACACTTACATTTTATCATGATTCTTTGATGAACAAAGTTCAAAAGAACAGCCTTTATTTTAAATGGAAATGCATATTATATATATATATAGTTTGAAATTAACTTTCACTTATTCAACCAATTTGCCTACGACATTTTTAAGCCAAATACATATATATACATACATATACACATACATATACATACATACATACATACATACATACATACACACACATACATAGACACACATACATACACACACACACACACAAACACACTTATATAAATTCTAGTTTTAAAACATCAAACATCAGTTTTTAATATTTTTTATATTGTAATAATTTCAGTTATTCTCCAAATTAATGTAGAAACGACAAAGACAGTATATTTTTTATTTTGCCATTATCACTGATACTGATGTCTCTTTTTTTTTATTAATGATTAGACATTCAACATTACAGTATAATTGAAAGCTATATACATTTCAACATTTATTAGGCTTAAAAATGACTTAATTTAAGTGAACCCATTATACATGTCCTATTTACATGTGGCATTCATACAGGTAAGAAATATACAGACACTGAATAAAAAGTTATCAAACAGTCTGCACTGCATCAATAATAAATTATTATTTATTATATATATGATATAGATTAATCCTTAATAAAAAAACAATTTTCTCTGTTACTTTTGTTCTTTGATTGACATTTATCCCAGACATCGCATCAAATTTATTGACTGCTATGACAATAAGATCTGCCACTGCCAAACATAACATGGATCTGAAGCGCTGTTACGCGACTCTCATTCTCAGTTTGTTCTCAAAGATTCTCAAAGAACTCGATTCTGTATTATTATATATATATATATATATATATATATATATATATATATATATATATATGTATATATATATATATATATATATATATATATATATATATATATATATATATATATATATATATATATATATATATATAAATATATATATATATATATAAAAAACACAACATTTTCCCCCCACGGTTTGGCATGCACTTGCACCCCGCCCGGTTCATCTCAAATCTGATGACGCATCTATAATATGGTTTGTAACTTCAAAATAACGCATACAACAGACAATTCCGCTAGTGTATATTTTTTTTACTTAACTCCTTGTGAGAACTTGTGCTCTCAAATATTGAGTTCTCTTTCAAGTCTTGTGCTTGAACGGACAAACTCACACTAAAGTATGTCATCATGTCCATCTTGATGAGTATCCAAGCACACATAGTCTGTATTCCTTAAGTGAACTTTATACAGTCGAGAAAGATATCTCGCATATATCCCTGCATTAGGTCTTAAAGGAGCAGTAACCTTTACTGCTGTCTGTTTAATGTCAAATAAAAGATAAAAACATCACTCACTGCTCTTGACTGAACAGCTTTTGTAAGTTTAATAAGTATTAAACTTTAATCTATACAGTCAAACATGGAATTCTATTTTACATTTTATCAATTTCTGTACCTGAAAACTAATGTTAAACGACCTGAAAACCTTAAAAGCATTGTTTTTTTTATTATCATCTATGCTCGATTGTATTTGTGATGCTGCTTTTATTTAAATGATTAGTTCTTATTTTCTTTATTTTTATTTGACACTAGTCCTTTTTTTCCTGAACATAAATACCAAACAAGACCGAAACCGTGAGCAATCTGAACCATTTTGCTTATTACACTATAAGGATCTTCGGCAACAATCGTTATACAGTAAAAAATTTTACTACTGTCTGGAGGAAAAAAAATATTTTTAAATAATGTCACACCAAGTACATATACATCTAATTTAAATGAGGATTTCCTGTTTCAGTGTAGCGGATTTGATAAACCCAGACATATTTTTTTTACCATTCTCTCTCGGTTAAGGTTAATATGACTTATCCTTGGAAAATGATCTGGCTATGAATTCTCCTAAACTGCTTCTCTTTTATGGTAAACAGATTGTAATTTTCTTTCCTGACAATATGACTCACTCAATGCATGAATTCATCTCGTCCTTTCAGATTTAGAAAGTGCTGCAGAGGAAATTATTACCTAACCCTAAGTCTTTTTGAGACGATGGTGACCACAGTATTAAAACTACTTGTATAAAGAACAGGATTAAGGTTTACCTCTTTGTGTACTTTTATTGGCCCTTTTGACCCCTAGAATCGCTCCCCTATTTTTCATCCGATTAGTCCATTCTGTGGTCATTCTACACAACATGGAACAATAAATGGGAGCCGTCTTCATCTTTGACAACCAAGATTTGAAAATACAGATTTAAGATCCAAGATTTATTCACATACATGCGCTGCCAAGAAAACATGCAACTAAACAAACAAGCTTCACGAACAGGATGTGTTATGCAAGACAGCTAGTGCAGAGACCTCGTTCTGATTCAGGCAGAGCATTAACAGAACATTAGTGTGTATATTAGCTCTGGAGAAGGCTTTATAGGAAGATCGCAAACGCAAACTGGACCAATCAGTGTAAAGTGACATGAGTAAAGAGACATGTATCTGAGGCAATAAAGCCACTGCACCTTCAGCTCTCACTCCAAATTAAATCAGTTTAGAGTGAATATAATTCAGACAAAATGTATCATCTTTTGCTGCCAATTTATATTTATATTACATGAAATATAATTACTTTTATTTCATATCATATATTCACAATGATTGACATTAATTGACAAGTAATATTAAACTTTGCTTTTAAATTAATATGAAGCATTAATATGAAGCTTTTTTGTGAACCTATAATTATTCTGAGTCAACAGGGATGACATACGCAGCAATTGAATAGTTACACACACACACACACACACACACACACACACACACACAGTAGTATTTCCATGTTTTATGGGGACTTTCCATAGGCGTAATGGTTTTTATACTGTACAAACTACCACTAAACCTACCCATCACAGGAAATATTCTGCATTTTTACTTACTCAAAAAAAACTCCTTCTGTATGATTTATAAGATGTTTTCCTCATGGGGACCAAAAAAATGTCCCCACACAAGGACAAGGATTTCGAAACAACTGGATCATTCTAATATAAAAACAGCAATAATGTGCATCAAGTCAAAACTGCACACCTGCCACATACTGTTCCTGAGTTTTGGACAGAGTGTGAATTCCTTTTTTGTGGTCGATTAACAGATTACACAACATGATGCATATCTTCAGTGGGTAAGGTGATTAAAGTGACCAGTTTACAGAGGATTTATGAGTGCTTCAACCACTACTGCAGTAAAGCTAGGCTTTTATGTGTCTTTGCATGCTCTGTTTGTCCCATTTTCCATGATTATAGAGACCAAATGTCCCATCCGAGCTATCCGAACACTTCCCTCCAGCAGTGTTGATGACAGTGTTGCTATTGCCTGCTGTGTCCAGAGCTCAGTAAATATGTGACTCCAGTTCACACAGCGCTGTGGCTTTACCACTGAACTTTCCTTCCCTTCCGCCCACTCTAAAGCTGCTGACCATTAATTAAAACCTCTAAAAAACACGAGGCTCAGGCACTGGCCGTAAAGAAGCTCATCGTCAGCTGAAATGGCAGCACATCTGGAAGAGCAAATACACATTCAGGGCTAAACAATGACCATAACACTTCTCCTTTCTGCATATTTACCATACTTTTATACCTGTATGCCTTGTATGCCGGTTTCACATCGCATCCACAGAGTGAACAGTGCCTATTTTGATGATGCCCATGTTAAAGAATTGTCGGTGTCCACTGGCGCAAAGCAGAGCAAACACTTTCAATTAATTCCTATTGAAGTTGAGCTTTACACTTGCACGTGAGCATAAAGCTCAGCTTCCATATGAATGAATTGAAAATGCTCGCTCTGCTCCATGCCGCGCCAGTGGACACAAATGATCATTGGAGACTCCAAAAGTAAACCAAATAACCAAATATAAGGAGTCCATATAATTCTATTATATAATACATTTGTCAGTGCAATGCACTTAACGTCTAATCTACGGCCATTCTAGGTGCACATAACAATAGGTTAAAGAGCTTAAAGTATGGGTACACAAGTTAAAAGGTTAAAGTATCAGTTTTGATGTTAATATTTATTCATCACGCTGTTGAACTTGCCAATATGTTCTCTTGTTATTTCATAGGGAGCTTCAAAGATGCAGCATGTGCCCTGTGTTTATCGGTATCCAATTATGTTTGTTGGGTAAAAAAGAAAAAAACTAATATATATATATATATATTAGGGGTGTAACGGTTCACAAAATTCACGGTTCGGTTCGATACGATACACTGGTGTCACGGTTCGGTTCGGTACGGTTTGGTATGTTTTAGATAGGGCCTACAGCAAAAAGAAAAAATTGGCAGAAATTACCTTTTTTTATTATTATTTTATTAAAACTAACAAAGTATGATTTTTTTGTTGTTGTATGATTTTACCCATCTTCTATGTAGTTACAGGAATAAGACATTAGATCTTTACATTAGCGTGTGCGGTGCGTGTTGAGTTGCGTGTGCGTTGCAGGAGCTCCACACCCTGTAGTGCTTTACATATGCTGCGTTTGCAGTCCGCAACTGATCCGCTGTTGCACACCACAAACACAGCATTTATTCATTATTTTTTATTTAAAATCCAAAAGTTTTTATTGAACATGCCTCGTCAGAATTCCAATTTTCTTTGTTTACTCTTTAATAGAAGTCAGGTTACGTAGCCTACTACATTTAAACATCATTTTATTAAATTCATTTATTCATATTTATATACTTTAGATTTAGCTCACACAAGTGGCAAAACATTAAAACATAGTTTATAGCCTTAAATCACAAACATTTTAAATTAGAAACTTACAATAGTCTATTCAAAAACAGCCGACTCTAGTCTTTACTTTCGTTTTTAAACCCTTTGAAAAGAAATCCTGCAGGTCAAAAAGAACTTTGCTTTTCACCTCCAAGAAAGTGCGAGTGCTCTCCATTATGGCACATTTTTTTTTAACCTAAATGCCAGGTAAGGTGTCGTTTTGTTGCTTTACTTGAGAAAAAAAAGCGTGTTGACTTTGAAACAAGAGTATATTTTAAATGAGATGCATCTGTGGTGAAATTACTAGATTTTCGCATCAGTACATGTTTATTTTAATGCGAACAATGTTCTATCACTTTAATGCAGCAACGCAGCGCAGCAAAAAATAGCCTCGGTACGAAAACGATCCGTGCACTGCTGCAGACGCAACGCTCCTGGAACGGACTGACGGACAGCACCCGCGTGCAGTTTGAATTCTGTCATCCGTTAACATGGGTACGGAAAAAAATACGCACCGCACACGCACTGCAGACGGATTATGTGTGAAACGGGCGTTAGGTCTCATATCCGCGGCTATAAATGGACCACTCGCCGCGGTGATGTCTTTTGCCATTTGAATAAGTTGGAAATGTCTGTCTAAATGCTGCGGGGATAGTTTGTGGGATAGTTTGTGGCTGTTTTTCCTTTTTATCGTCTTGTTGTCGGCGTAAAGACAACAAGATCGTCTTATTGTCGGCTTTGATTGACATGACATGAATTATTCCCGCTGCTGTACCATCAGCAAATGCGACATACCGTTGTTTTTTAATCCATCAATCTTGCCAACACCATCATAGCTTACCAAGAATCCAAAGTTCACCCAAACACCAGACCTGTTGGTTATTGGAGGATCTTCTATTTCTGGTTTGTTAAACGCAATAGCCATTTTGCCACGAGCATTCAGCGCGTAGCCTACTGAGTAAGCGAGCACCTGACTGAGCAGCCTAAAACATATTTGGTGTTTTTTTTTTCTTTCACTTCGGCGGTGTCAGGGGCATTGCCTGTTATGTCGTTTTGGTTATTGGGCTACCTTGTTGAACGCATATTATTATATTTCACACACTTTTTTATTTTCCAAATCTAATTAATTAGTCCAAGAACCGTTCGGTACATAATGCATACCGCGTACCGAACCGAAAGCCTCGTACCGAACGGTTCAATACGAATACGCGTATCGTTACACCCCTAATATATATATATATATATATATATATATATATATATATATATATATATATATATATATATATATATATATATATATATATATATATATATATATATATATATATATATATATATATTATATATATATATATATATATATATATATATATATAAAAAATATAGGAACACCATACTAATACTGTGTTTGACCATCTGAATGTCTCGACAGAAATTGAGACTCAACAGACCAGGCAACATTTTTCCAGTCTTCAACTGTCCAATTTTGGCGAGCTTATGCAAATTGTAGCCTCTTTTTCCTAATTGTAGTGGAGATGAGTGGTACCTGGTGAGATATTCTACTGTTGTAGCCCATCCGCCTCAAGGTTGTGCGTGTTGTGGCTTCACAAATGCTTTGCTTCATACTTCGACTGTAACAAGTGGTTATTTCAGTCAAAGTTGCTCTTCTATCAGCTTGAATCAGTCGGCCCATTCTCCTCTGACCTCTAGCATCAACAAGGCATTTTTGCCCATAGGACTGTCGCATACTGGATGTTTTTCCTTTTTCACACTCGTTCTTTGTAAACTCTAGAAATGGTTGTGTTAAAAATCCCAGTAACTGAGCAGATTGTGAAATACTCAGACCGGCCGTCTGGCACCAACATCTATGCTATGCTAAAAATTGCTTAAATCACCTTTCTTTCTCATTCTGATATACAGTTTGGAGTTCAGGAGATTGTCTTGACCAGCACCACACCCCTAAATGCACTGAAGCAACTGCCATGTGAATGGTTGATTAGATAATTGGTCGATTAGATAAATATAAAGACAAGGGCTACCTGAGAACAGCAGTGTTTGGGTTTTATACAGTAAGTAGACATGACTCATAAGAGCTGGTAAAAAGTGGAACAACCACCTCTGAACTTGTTAGGCGAGTCTGTGACACAGTCTGTCCGTATTCTGACACCTCAACCCCAGCAGTTCTGCTTCATATTACACAGCAAACACGACCCCCACGCAATTCACAAGTTTAATGACGTGTGTGTGATTTGAATTTGGACCTCGCAATATCCTCACATTAGAAAAAACATATATCTGTACGACTAGGTATGAATATAAGTAGAGCTGCAACAACTAATCGATAATAATCACGCAGATTAATAATTTTAAACTGGCAAGACATAACCGACTGCGTTTACTGTTTGCCGAGACAGGTATTTTGAAACAATTTTTTGTACTTGTGCATTCAAAAGCAATTAATTGAAAAATGTGTGCGTGTATGCAGCGGTGCGCACAGACAACAGCGTGCAAGTACCAAACTGAGTTCTCTTTTGCCTCTACTTACGCTTAAATGGTATAAAAATCACCATTGCCCTGTTTACACCTGGTATTAAGATGCATATTGGTCGTTCGGACAACGCTAAATACAGGTCTAGACAGGGTCTAAAACGCTTGGAGCTTATCCACTTTCGATCACTTCCAGAGGGAGTTTCGATCACTTCCAGACTTTCGTAATGTAAATGCTCATGTAATCAAATGCGCACAAACAGCTGCAAGAGACAGTTCTCTGACCTAATGCGTAAACATTATGGGAAGCGTGCTAGCCAGACAGTATTTAAACTCAGCTTGGTTTTGTTTGAAGGTGAAAAAATTTCCCAGCAAAATGTCTCACCATTCCTGATTTCTAATACACACTCACTGTGTTCACCATGGTCTTGCAGCTATTCAGAGCAGAAAAATTAAAGCTGCTGCTCTGTGTGTTGTTCCATAATCTTCATTCATGATCATATGTAAATTGTGCAAGCTTACTTTTTCCATCATCTCGAAAGATCTAAAAAAAAAAATACACTATACAACCAATAGACTCTCCCCTAATAGAAATCAGGACAGAAGTGGTTAAAAGTGGACAAAAAAGACCAGGTGTAAACGGTTGTGCCTCCCTCATCTACTTATCGAAACAACCAAAACACATCTTAATACCATGTGTAAAAAGGGCCAATGTTTAAATTGGCAAGACAAAACACATGCAAATTATAAACTTTCATTCTATGATGGTTAAACTTCGCAATTAATCAGAGAATTGCATGCATGCTGGTCAATGTGGATCATAAACCAGCTAAGATCAGTTTAACCTCTAATGTAAACCTATTGTAGGAAACCTCCAAAACAAAAGTAGGAACCTTTAAAATAGCATAATTGGGGCACTTTAATTCAATAATTCATTAGACATATTTCCATTAGAAAATAATAATGGATAATGATCAACAAAACCCACATTTACAGAAGAAAACGTACCCTCATTCCCAGAACCAAGAAGCCGATGTCCTCCATCAGTGGATATTTCCTGATCTGCTGTTCCCGTTTCTCCTGTGATGCAAAAGGATCGTAGCTCCTCTGGCCGATCTTCACGTCCATGATACACGGCTTATGAAACCTGCGTGTCACATCCTCCAGTTTGAGGTACAGGTCTGTGGAAGATAGCGAGCAGACATGCTTACTAAACTCAAGCTCTTTATCCACCAATCTCCTCATCGCTCCATGAAGCCAACTGTGTACCTTTGGGAGCGTCTGGTGAGGACCACGTGCCATAGTACTTGGGAAGGTGTGCTTGGAGTTCTACAAGACAGGGGTCGCAGTGGTCTTCAGCATACACCTGGAGTAAAAAACAGGATCACACTGTGAAATTTCAATAGTATTGGAATGGATACATCACTTGCTATGCCTGTAACTGAGCCTTGATAAAACAATTCTACCATGTACACTACTTTGCCAAAGGTATTGGGACACCCCTCCAAATAATTGAATTCAGGTTTTCCAATCACTTCCATGACCCCAGAAGTATAAAATCAAGCACCTAGCCATGCAGATGCTTCTACAAACATTTGTGAAAGAATGGGTCGCTCTAAGGAGCTCAGTGAATTCAAGTGTTGTACCGTGATAGGCTGCCACCTGTGCAATAAGTCCATTCACACAATTGTTAGTCGTATTATAACAAAGTGGAAGCAATTGGGAACAACAGCAACTTAGCTATGAAGGCTACATAAAAATCACAGACCGGGGTCAGCGCATGCTGAGCCACACAGCGTTGAAGTCTGCAACTATCTCCAGATTCAATGGCTACAGCATACCTCCAAAAATCCAAATGTGTGGTATTCATCAAAAAGTGCGTAGAGAGCATCATGGAATGGGTTTCCATGACTGAGTAGCTGCATCCAAGCCTTACATCACCAAGTGCAATGCAAAGCGCCAGATGCAGTGGTGTAATGCCTTAGCACACCAAGACATTTTGGACAATTTCATACTTTCATCTTTGTTGTGAGAGTTTGGGGATGGCCTTCCTCTTACAACATGACTGTGCACCAGTGCACAAAGCAAGTCGCATAAAGACATGGATGCGTTCATCCATATCTTTATGGGACTTGCTTTGTGCAAGTTGGCACAGTTTGGTGTGGAGGAACTTGACTGGCCTGCACAGAGTCCTGACCTCAACCCATTAGAACACCTATGGGAGGAATTCGAGCAGAGACTGTGAGCCAGGCCTTCTCGTCCAACATCAATAGCTGATCCCACAGATGCGCATCTAGAAGAACGGTCAAACATTTCCATAAACACACTCCTAAACCTTGTGGAAAGTCTTCCCAGAAGAGTTGAAGCTGTTATAGCTGCAAAGGGAGGGCCAACTCCATATTAAACCCTACGGATTAAATATGGGATGCCATTAAAGTTTGTGTACATATGAAGGCAGCCATCCCAGAACTTTTGGCAATATAGTGTATGTACTAGTATGTGTTTCAGATTGGAAAACTTCCAGTTTTAGGCTACACGTTTTTTGTTTTGTTCTGGCTAGCGCAGTTCTGTAGTATGTAGCTTGGCCAAAAACGGCAAAAACTTTGTCACGATACTTACAGCCCCTCTGAAGAGGCAAAAGGTATGTTATACAATGCTGAGATCTGAGCATTTTGTCTATTAATATGCTCGTTTTGTACAAACGTAAGACAGCACAGTGTAAACTGATCCGTTACGTGCTTTGCATACGTTTCAGCTCTTACATTGGTGATATGGTGAATGATTAGAGTTCATAAAGGATTAAACATCATAAAACCATCAGTAAAAGTCTCATCCTTGAATCGAGGGGCATGTTACAGTCTGCTATTCAAATAAAGTTAAAAACCCTTGTTTTAATGCAGTGTTTGACTGACAGGTGAGTAGGTGGCCCTTCCCTGTTGTCTAGGAAGCATTAGTGTTTGCACTGCAAATACAATGATGCAACATGTTTTTGACTACGCTCCCTATTTCAGTGATTAGACTTTTGGACCCCATTTACACATTTGTTTAGTGCTGAACACTTGCGATCAGATGACCAAAAAATTTCAATTCTACCATCTACTCACCCTCAAGTTGTCCCAAAGCTGTATGAATTCCTTTCTTCTGCTGAACACAAAAGATGATGTTTTGAAGCGTGCCAGTGGGGCCCTGGGCCTGTTTGGTTACCCATATTCTTCAAAATGTCATCTTTTGTGATCAGCAGAAGAAAGGAATTCATACAGGTTTGGGACAACTTGAGCGTGGGTAAATGATGACAGAATTGACATTTTTGGGTCAACTAACCCTTTAACGCCAGGTGCCAATGTTCCCTCTATTTTTTTTTTCTTGCTGTGCAAAACTTTTCTCTATTGGGCAGACATTTTGGCCACCTGAGCAAAAACATTCTTTAAACCAGACCTGTACAGTGTACAAAAAGTTGCTATATCATGCAGTAGTAACTTTTAACTTTAATGTGCCATTTATATTTGATCCTTGATGTAACTTGATGTTAAAAATGATTTTTTTTTCTGAATTTCGAAGTAATTTAATGCAGCAAGTTTTACTTTTTTTTTTTTTTTTTACAGTGCTAGTAACTGTACTAGTCTTTTAATTCTGTTAAAAAAATTAATCTGAAGCAGAACAGATCAATTCTTTAAAATAATAGTACATAATATACAAAAAAGTTGCAACAGGGCCATGTTTACCATTGTGTGGCAACCCCCTCTTCTTTTTATAACAGTCTGCAAACGTCCGAGGATTGAGGAGACAAGTTGCTCAAGTTTAGTAAAAGGAATGTTGTTCCATTCTTGTCTAATACAAGCTTCTATTTTCTCAACTGTCTTAGGTCTTCTTTGTCGCATCTTCCTCTTTATGATGCACCAAATGTTTTCTATGGGTTCTATGGGTGAAAGATCTGGACTGCAGGCTGGGCATTTCAGTACCTAGACCTATCGAGTTTTAGCCGGCGACAGCGAATGGCACGGTGGATTGAGTTCACCGACAATGTTTTCTGGTTTTCAGTATTCCTGAGATGTTGTGATTTCCATTACGGTAGCATTCCTGTATGTGATGCAGGGCCGTCTAAGGGCACGAAGATCACGAAGGCATCCAGTATGGTTTTCCAGCCCTGTGCCCGGTTGCATAAAACACCTTAAGTTTTTCCCTTAAGTATGATACTTAAGGCGTGATTTCCCCTTATCTAAGGGAATGATTTAAGGGTGTTGCATATAATCCCTTAAACGGTTTTCTTAGGTAAGGGACACCGTAGGGCTGGGCGATATGGAGCAAAAAATATATCTCGATATATTTTGCTATATCTCGATATACGATATATATCTCGATATCTTTACAGGAAAAATAACCCCCTAAAAACTACAGCAAAAACAAATATGCCAAATACCACAAAAACCTTTTTTTTTTTTAATTGAAGTGCAAAGAGGTAGTCAAGTGCTTTTGCGACATTTAAAATAAAAAACTCCCTGATTACATAAATAATAATAATTTAACTGTAAAAGAAAATAAATAATATTGCCTTCTTTTCATTTATTTCATGCTTTCAAAAGATGAATCAAAGACTCCCTTTTTTACAGTTAAAGTAAACAGTAAGCATTTTGCCGAAAGATGGGGGCATGACTGTGATATAAATAAACTGTTTGTCATAACACCACTTCCTGTTAAATTTGTATCAAAATTCAAACAGTGATGTTTGTCATGAGTTTGACAAAATTCAAACTCATCATGCAGATCATGTAGGCTACACATGAGCTGAATTTCACTTCTTTTCCAGTTACAGAACGAAATATGAATGTCAGAAGGTAGGCTATATGATAATATGATACAGTACAACTTACAGAAGAGCAATGTGTCTCAGGACACCCGGGATGAAGCGTTTTTCACTCTTGGTTAAAACGTGAATAGACCTATTCATCATAATCCCGTGATAAAGCTGACAAAATAATAATAGTAATGATATTGCAATACTTTTTAAATGTTTTCAAATGATATGCGATCATTTTGACATTTTAACCGAAAACTATGCGATCAGTTAGACACAGATCATAAACTGGCATGATTGCGACCGCGGACGTCTCGCACCAGTAGTGTCAATCACCTGACTGTGGGTGAAACGTGCGATTTGAACTATGATGAACATTAATATTTCTTTATGAATTTTAGCAAGCAGTTGTGTTAGAAGGAAAACATGGTCTCTAAACTGAGTCCTGAACAACGTGCGCGCTTGTCAACATGATAACTAATCCTCACCTGGTTGTGGAAGCAGCCGTGTTCAATGAGACAACACGCGAGGGGAGGGGGAACAAAGCAAGAGGCGGGAGGCGCGCGAGGCTCCGTGAGCACAACACAGAGAAGGCAAACAAGCAAAGTGGCGGAATCAGAATTTAATATAAACAATATATCGATATATACGATATGTCCAAATCCATATCGAGCTGAAAAAATATCTCGATATATTTTAAATATCGAGATATCGCCCACCCCTAGGACACCGCTAAGTGTTTCACGACTGCAACCCAGGTTTTACCGTTATAAAATTCTATTGTTGCCATAGACACGCTACGCTGGCGGGTTAGAGTGAAGCTGAGATTTAACAAGAGGAATATTACACGGAGTGAGAGAACATTATTGTCTTAAATCAAATAAAAATGATCACTGCTGAGGATAAACGATTTGAAGATCACGACAAAATAAAATAATATGCTTGGTAACGTTATTTGTTTCACACGTTAGACCTTCTCAGCAAAAATCAGCTTCAACACCGGCAGAGCGCCAGCAGCACGCCAAACCATGCAGCAAAGGGAGGTTTTATTGCTTCTTTGTTAACAATTATTTTAGTCTATTGTTAATTTTACTTAGAACAACCTCTATATTATTTTAGATTTTTTTCATTATTCCTTCAAAACACTTTTGAATTGCAGAAAGACGCAAATATCCTCTCCAGCCGCGACAAGAGAAAAAGTGCTAGAACTGCAAAGAGACATCCTACAGCTTCAAAAGACAAAACTGCAATTAGAGATCGAAAAACTTAAAAAGGAGAAGGAAAATCAAGACCTTTACAACTGAATTCTTAATAACAAACTAATGCAGCTACAAAGTGAAGGAAAAATAAAATGCACATCAATTGACGAATATTTTTTTTTTTTAATGACAGATCTGACAGGTTTTGTATTTATTTATGATTTATATTTTATTTATTTATATTTATGACTATTGTCCATAGGCTACTAGCTAAACTAATTAAAGAATGCATTTACGATGGCATCTCTGACAACAAATCCAGCCCGTTGAAAATCTTGTTGATTTTCTTCATGAGCCTCTTCTGCTTCTGCTTCTTGAGCCTCTTCTTCGACATCATCTCCCTCTTCACAATACATCTTTGACATGTTAAAAAGAACAACGCTGGAGACAATAATTTTGCAGGCCCTTGGAGGCTCAACGTGCAGCTCGCTGTGGAGACAGTAAAATCTGCGTTTGAGCTGTCTGATCGTCCTCTCAATTATAGACCGTGTGTGTGTCAACGCATTGTTGTATCTTTCCTAGGATCAAACGATGACCATAATTATCAACAAGTCAAAATACATTTTAATACATTGAAAAAATATGATCAATAAGTTGACAATAGCCTATATGTTTTTACTTAATTTTCAACTTTTTAAAGTTAATAGGCTATAGCTCTCGGTCAAAATCCTAGAGTCATGTGTACTCCCTGGCCATGATGCAACAACATTTCTAATTCTGCACAGATGGTCACACACTAGCTGCACATTAACAGAATGGTAATTTTTTCTGTTAACATACTGATCTTCATGCGTGCGGGGAGCCTGAATTCTGACATGTGTGCCATCAATTACACCACTTATTCGAGGAAACCCCGCTTTCTGAAAAAAAGAGGTTTGAATGGCATCCAGTTCAACACGCGATGAAAATGTCACAGTTTGGCTTAAATGACGGCAGAGAGCCCCTGCAACCCGGTGAATAACTCTACTAACTGACGATTTATAAACATGGAAAACATCTCCCACTACAGACTGGAAACTCCCAGTTGCAAAGAACCGAAGTGACACTTAAGGGTTATTTTATGCAACACCCTTAAGTTTAAGGGAAACCTAAGGGCGATCTTAAGGGAAATTTTCACTTATGGTGTTTTATGCAACCGGGCACTGACCCTTACGCAGAGATTGTTCCAGGTTCTCTGAATCTTTGGATGATATTATGCACTGTAGATGATGATAGCTTCAAAGTCTTTGCAATTTTTCTCTGAGAAACTCGTTTCTGACATTGCTCCACTATTTTTTGGCCGCAGCATTGGAGGAATTGGTGATCCTCTGCCCATCTTGACTTCTGAGAGATACTACCACTCTGAGAGGCTCTTTTTATACCCAATAATGTTGCCAATTGACCTAATAAGTTGCAAATTGGTCCTCCAGCTGTTCCATTATGTACATTTAACTTTTCTGGCCTCTTATTTCTACCTGTCCCAACTTTTTGGAGTGTGCAGCTCTCGTGAAATCCAAAATGAGCCAATATTTGGAATGACATTTCAAAATGTCTCATGTTCAACATGTGATGCGTTATCTATATTCTATTGTGAATAAAATATAGGTTTGAGATTTGTAAGTTATTGCATTACTTTTTTTAATTCACAATTTGTACAGTGTCCCAACTTTTTGGGAATCAGGTTTGTAATATGAGAAAAGAAATGAAGCAGTTACATTAAGATGGTTTGGGACAACCATAATGTGTTTTTATATGGTCAATTGTTGACTATAGACAGCATTTAACCATCAAAATTAAATCTTGATTTATTGCTCATGAAGTCCCCTTTTGAGATAAATTATCTATTAGGGTTTAATATAATATAATTAATATAATATAATATAATATAATATAATATAATATAATATAATATAATATAATATAATATAAAAACAAACTGAACCATTTAAACTGAGATCTAGAAGTCTAGAAATCTAGAAATGCATCCAAATAACAGCAAAGCAACCGTATGGTGCTCTGCAGTGGTCAAAAATGACTATAAATAAGTGAATTTTAAAGTGATTTATTCTTGAAAACTCAGATGTAGATTCGGACAGCTATTACATCAACACGACCTGGTGTTTGTCAAAAGCAGCAGGTAACTCTGCCGGGGATTTTTACATGGGTGGTGAGAGACGGACGGCAAATAAATAACTGACCAGTCCCTGTAACTTGAATGATGGCAATACCTTCTGACCCCACGAGAAACAGTTACTGTCCGAATACAGCAATTCCTTCACCACTAACGGAACGTGCTGGAAAATCTAACTTTTCCCCAATTCCCTCTGTTGGGGAGGAGGGCCACAACATCATGGCCACCAACAAACCCCAGCAAAGATTGTTCTTGCTCCGGCTTTAACTTCTGGATGTTCGGCAGCGGTGCCACAACGGAATGAATGGTTTCGTTCGCATCTTTCTCCGCCGCCATTACTGAACTACAACTCAAACTAGTGCAAGACATCAACGTCATCGTTCTCAGCCACTCCCTCTGTTCGCTGAATAGACTGGTAAACATTTGTTCGGAGAAAACCTAAGAATACACCGCAGTCCCAGACGTAGTACTGAAGTACGTAGAAGAGCAAAGCCAGGCTACATGCTTCCAGCTTAGAGTGAACACTGCCAGAAGTGTCTGCAATGACAACTTCTTCATAAACACTAATGGCCTGTCGAAAGTTGAACAGCTCTGCTTAAGAATCATGGAATCCATTGTCACTTTTCTGGAAAAATCTCTTTGGTAAGCCATTTCTAACTCCCAAAACAAACTCCAAATCCAATGTTGGTAACCAAACAGTCTTTTGTCCTTTTTTTTTGTCCTTTCCATGGAAGTCAAGTCTATTTGGTTACCCATTTTCTATTTCTATATAAACTTGTACAGGTTTGGAACAACTTGAGGGTGGCCAAATAAACTATCCCTTTAATCATTGCCTTTCCCTTTCTGGTGTTCATGCACATTTGATAAAACTGAAACAGCATATAGTATACAGGATATAACTTTATATTTGACAGGACAGCTGTTGTCAGATCTTAACCAGTCTTGAACCGAGAACATTCCTGTATTACTCACCATGCTGTAGAACTGCATCTCTCTGGGTCCTCTTGGAGGAGGCTGAAGCTGTTTCAGGACCGTACCGTCAGGATGTTGCAAGATACCTGATTGAAAAACAGCTCAATCATAACCGCTATGATCACAGCACACAGGCCATACCAATAAGCACACCAACAGTTTTTTGAAATACATATTTGTTCATGCAGAGTTGCTTAAGTAAGAAACTGTGCATTAGCCTTCTCGGAGCTCATATATGATGGGAAATGACAGTGGTGTTTGTAAATGACATCACAGCCTGGCCTATATGCTGCTGAGAACTAGGTTGACAGGGCTTAGAGATTACGGTCATAGACGGTGAAGCTCTGGATTTAGGTCAGACTCACCCTCATTAAAAAAAGCCTTTTTGAAAGCCCTTCACATCAACGGTAAACAAAAGCAAACATTACAAGATTTAATTATTGACGTCAAACATGTGATCAACCAGGGGATTAACTTTATTAAAATGAATACTATACATCTCCTTTACGCAAAGCGATTTGTGACATTTACACGCTATTTGCTTTCGCTCTAAAGAAAGTAATAAATTACTAGGGATGTGTCCCAACCTGAAATCACATATTGACATATATATTGGATGAAATAAAAATAAGTTTATGTTTTTCTTTTTTTCTGCATTGTAACAATTTCATGACAATTAAGCACATTCCCCCCTTATTCTCACCACTTCAATGCATCTGGATGGTTTCAATTAAGTAAATAATAGAGAACAATTTAAAATATAGTAATAAAAAAATATACTGTCATGGCACTGATTTTAATCTGATAATAATTGTTTATGTATTTTAAATAATAAATTATATATGTAAATATTTTAATGGATAATGTTAGATTTAATGTTTAGATAGATAGACAGATAGATAGACAGACAGATAGATAGACAGATAGACAGATAGATAGATAGATAGATAGATAGATAGATAGATAGATAGATAGATAGATAGATAGATAGATAGATAGGGTCTTACATGAAGAGATTTTTTGCATGTCATCATATTAGCGTGTCATGAGCAAAATCCAAATGAGTCAGCACTATACTGATAAAAATTAAGCTTTTTTTCTTAAATTAATAAATCTGTAGTTTTATCAGAAAAAGCATATTTGAAAACATTACTAATAGGAGACCAGGGTTAGTTGTCACATAGGCTGTATCTCAGTAACTATAAGATTTGGTGCACAAATGATTGCTTTCCCCAAAAAAGTTCAATATCAAGTTGTTTTTGTAATATATGAACTGATAAGTCAATTAAAGCACTAATGAACCCCACAATGCCACACTTTCAGGCAAGGGCCAACAACATAATCAAAGGTTGTTGTTGTTTTAACCAAAACAGTGTTCTCAAGACTGTCATAAATTCCTATTCAAATTGGCATAATTGTTTTATGTGGGAATTTTAAATATTTTAGTTGATATATTAAAAAGGATACATTCATATTATTTAATGTTACATGTATAGATTTTTTATTTATGATTTTGTACCTCAAACATTGATAAGCTCCCATTGCGACAACTTACCCCATGACAGCATGTCACAAAAGGTCAACTTTATCTTGTTTCCTGGGTAATAAAGGTAATATTTGTTCAACCGCTTTATACAAATAATACTTTTAAGGTACGTGCATATAATACAAAAACTGACCCTAGAAATATTGACAGGAATAAAAACTGACAACTAGCTCCGGTCTCCAGTGCACAATATCAGGGCAATTTCAAATAACAGAATGAAGCTGCAAAACAAAAGGAATTGCATCAAATGTGTACTGACCCACTTTATCAACGCCATACTTGTGTCCGGCCACCTGATGAGAGAGCGGCACGCAGCCGTTCAGGTGAGCGCCCTGCGCGCCCTCCGGTAAACACGAGCCGCGGGTCATTAACGGGCGCGCGAGCTCCAGCCTCCCCAGCGCCACAGAAGAGTCCATTATGATGCTGAGACCGAAGACTTCACTGCAATGGCTCTTTATTTCTCTAAACAACTGCCGACTCTCAGAATCACATATTGATCGCAGACTCTCGACGCGTCATCCTGATGTGTGTGACCGATCGCGTGCCATCAGTCACGGCGCCCACCCTCGCAACCATATAACGAGCTTTTCACCTGGGCCACATCCCACTTCCTGACTTCAGAGATGTTTACACTCCTCCCTCGGTAATTGGTACGAGATGGTAGATACGGAACGAGCAGGGTACAAAGATCGACACGATATTCTGGCGGAGTTAGTCATATCGCACGGGAACTCGCAGTTCTGCGAAAGCTTCGCTGTTTGTTTCCGCCCCGCACAAGCTGACGCGCGTCCCCGAGAGACACGCTGCGAGTGATGTCACTACGCACAGGGAACTGAAGCGTCACAGAAGAATACGTCGAGTACTTTTCTCAGATTTTTTGTTAAACGTCCAAATTGGGTAGATTGTCTTGAATATGATAATATTAGAAAGATAACGTTAAGCCTTACATGGAAAATATATCTAAAAACGGCGGATAACTGGCTCGCCTTAATTGTAAATACTTCCGGGTAGGAAAAAAAAAACTATAATCATCGGATACGATAAAAGTCTGTTTATGCTACTGAATGTTCAGTTACTGTGAGACTAATGAGAAAGTTGATAAAAAAAAACTAACTGTACTAAACAAACATCGAGATGGAAAATATTTTACATAATGATAAGATTTGTGTTCTCAAAATACTGGGCAATTAGGAAAATCCCTCATGCATAATTTGTTAAATACTACTGGGAATATTGTAATTATGCATATATAAGGACCCGTTTACAAACATCAGCTAATTGTATAGCTAAATATTATGTGAATACCTATGGGGATATATACAGTTGCCACTGAATACGTTTTTTTTAATTGTTATGGGGCTTTAATGGACACAGAATGTCCCAGAAAGCAACAGAATAAATTATTTTTTGATTAGGAAGGAAGAACGAAACAACATTGTCTTTCGGATGGATATGTAATATGTCTTTCAGATGGATATGTAGTATGCCAGATACATTTTAAAATGGGAGACGCTGAATATTTTGCATTGGATTTAGTGGAGGCCACTTCAAGTAGTACAAATATGAGCAAACACAAATGAACATCAGAAACACAGATGCACGCTTTTAAACAAATTTTAATGCAAAATAAAAAAGAAAAAAATAGATCCAGTATAGTTGCTCTTAACTATACAATAAAAATATCTAAAAGAAAATGTAATCAACTGAATGAGAGATACAATAAAACTGTTTTCAATTTCTTATTTGCCCTCTTGTAGGGTACTGCTGTTGTATAACGTCATGCCAATCTTAAATAGGATTTATGAAACAAGAAAACAAAGTGCCCAACACCACTGCGGGGATGACCAAAATGCACAAAAACAATAAAAAGCTTAATGTCTTTTTGTGCAATGCACAGTCCCCTTCAAAATACTAGTTAAGCTATTATTATTGGTCATTTCAGATGGTAAATGTTAACAGTACAATTTGTTTAATAATATAACCTAATTTTACTTTTAGATGCTAGAATTTACAGTGATTTGTGACTTAAAAAAATGTCCATTAAGTCTTCACATTGCATACTTCTGGGTCCATTCTCTCGCTAGTCTGTTGTACCTGGTAAAAAAAAAAAAAGAAGGAAAATGAAGTTCATAAACAGTATAGTGTGTCTAACAATCTAATGCAGCAAGTATAGTCCTAATTTACTGACTCATAATTTTCCAAACCAGTTTGATCTTTCTTCTATTAAACACAAAAGGTGAATTCCTTAGTGAACTACTTGGCTAATCTGATCAATATATTGAAAGTGAAAGTACTGTTGCTGTCGGTGGACTAAATTAAACTCTTCTTAAGTCACATGAAAGCTTAAAATAGGAACAAACCAAAATTAAACTGAAGTATTGTCCAGCAAAAATATTGATTTGCATCCCAGTGACAGCCAAGTTGTAAAAGGGTCATTCATTGCATTGGATCTTTTCAATGAATAAAATGATCAAGTCCACAAAACTGGTCTGAATTCACTCATGAATCCGACTGCTCTGGTTCTCGGGCTCACCGACTCAATAGAAGCTTCTCAATGATCAAATTAATTCTCTCTCATTTGTTTACTCCTCCATCCCCCAGCCTGTAACCTGGAAATCGATCGACGTCAGCCATCTTGAAAGACATCTCAATTCTTTAATTGCACCACTAGGACCGGAGAGTGAGGAAGCTTCCAGAGCCAGGAGTGAGGATACACAAATGTTTTTATCAAAAAACCTGCCGTACTTACTGTCTACCCCCTTCACAACGGTCACGGTTTAATTCACATTTTACCTTTGAAGATTAAACAAACCATACATTTCACATACACTCAAAAAAAAAAAAAAAAAAATAGCCCTGAATTAAAGATATGCATTTCAAATGCATCTAAAATTTCCACCCACTTTGTATCACAGTTTTAAACTAACAATGTGATGGATATTTATCAGTAATACAATAAATAAAACAAATTGGTATGTCTTCTGTAATAGTATTAATAATCTGAATGTACAAAATAACCATGTTTATTTATCATCACCTTCATTGCTTCCTGTTGCCAAAATGCACAAACGCGCAATGCAAGAGTGGATATCTCATTATCATAGCTGAAGTGAAGCAAAATAATGCTTTGCCAAAAATTAAGTGAAGATGATGAACGAATGACAAGGAAGAGCATAAAAATAACAGTACATAAAAGCCATCAGCACATCAGCTCCAGACAAACAATAGCTCCATTCACACAGCGCGTTGATCCCGGAAAATTGCCATAAAATTCCCTGAGTGCCTTCTGTGTGAACGCAAACACGTCCTGGGACTGATCCCGGAATGAGGACCTAGTAACTTTGCCAGGATCAGTCCCAGAACGCGCCCTCTCTGAACAAAAGCTGTAATCAATACCATAAGCGGTGTGTTGTAAAGATCATTCTAGGTAGTGGACAGGTAGTGGAACTGTATGCAATGAGCTAGTTTATAATCGAATCAGAATAAAAATGCACAAGCATATTATGGGGAAGCACAGGCGAAGCACTGCTACTTGGGAGAAGAGATATATCACGGCTCTCATCCACAGGTCATCTTGCCGTTCAGCAATCGCAATGTGTTGCATGATATCTCTGCGCCCAAATAGCAGTGCTTCGCCTGTGCTTCCCCATAATATGCTTGTGCATTTTTATTCTGATTTGATTATAAACTAGCACATCGCCTAGTCTTAATCTGCACCATTATTTGTACTCGTTCTGAATACGCGGGCCACAAGAAGTAATTAGGTGGGGGGGTTTTTTGGGATCACTTTTACTCTGGACATGCTAGCTGGCAACATAGGATTCCATTCATTATGCTAAGCTAAGCTAGCAGCGACCCTGTAAAATTAAAACAACACATGCACTGAGACAAGAATGCATTTGCCTACATATCTAAATGTAGGAAAGTAGTTGAATAAGCCCTATTTCTAAAAATGATGGAGTGTTAAAGGTTCAGTTCATATAACTGACTGACAAAATTGTATACATGAGGATGCAGTGAACCGTCAATGCATCGTGATATCGAATTGCACCGATATAGGCCATGATAATCGTAATCGAACTGTGAGACCAGTGTAGGTTCATGCCCTTAGTGAATGCACACACAGATTACGGAAAATAAGTGGCGGTGTGAATGAACCAAAATCAATCGCCAGAATTGCTGTGACACAGGGGCTAATGACACTAAAAGCGGTCCTGTTACCACAGCTAACATTAATACAACAGCAAAACCAATGTAACTCATGTATGGAGCAGAAACACAGCAACCTTGTCATCCGTTTTCTGCACAGACTGTAAAAAAATATGGACAGTAGTGTCCGTGACGTCACCCATAGGATTCCGATAAGCCGTTCTGAAGTTTAAAGTAGAGACGAGCTGGGCGTCGCCATCTTGCGAGCGAGACATCACGTGTCTCTCCAGGATAACAGAAAATGGGCAAAAGGGCGGGGCTTAGGTGACGCAATGACTATAGACGGTGGATAAATGGCTATGCACCTGTCACTCAAAGTAACCACGTCCTTAATTATGCAGAACTTAAAGGCTTTATATAACGTAAACGAATGAGTTAAAAAAATAAAAAATAAATTCACCCCCCTCACAGTTGTCATGAAGGTCAAAATTAGCCGTATTGGCTAAAACCACAATTTGTACCAGGCTGTAAACATGTTTTTTTCTGCTGTAAAGGTGGAAATTTAACATGGGGCTCAATGAGATTTTGCTCCCTTCTGGAGCCTGTCTCTAGTGGCCAGTCGATGAATTGTAGTTTACATTAATTCCGTATTGGCTTCAAAAGATATCGCAGGAGGTTGCCGCTTGGTCTTCAGGCCTTCCCACTTAGATCTCTCCGGCAATATTAACGCAAGTTATTACTCCGGCAATATTAACGCGAGTCTGATCATAACCCTTCTTTTATAAAGTTATATTCTCCTGACATTTTCTCTTTTGTAATGTTGCTTTCTTTCTACAGTCTTCTTCAAATCTCTCTAGATCATCCTCTCTCCTCCCTCATCATGAGAGGACACGCTGATTGACTACAGGCGTGTAGTCCTCAGTCCGATCGTTTCTCAGAAATCGCTTACTGCACCTTTAATAAACTATATGACATGTTTTTTCGAGAGCAGAAATCTTACCTGTCCCATTTATCTATGACTAACAAATATGCATCACATTCAGTTTCTTAATTTATGTTAAAACTGTAATTTGAAACCTCAACAACACAAGAGCAGATGCTTTAAAGTGACAATTGAGTGATCACAAATATTACAATATACAAATAAGTTCTTCTTCAGACTCATTTTCAATCCTTGCATCCTTACCTTACATCCTAGTCTTGGACACGAGGAAAAAAAATGAGGATGCACAATTTAAGGATTGAGAAGCACCAGTTTAAGAAATAATGATCCGAATGCACTGGAAGAGAATATTACCAGCTTAAATGTTAGTCTTTCACACACAAAGATTTTGTATGACTTCAGAAGAGCTGAAATGTAGCACACAAATCCCTCGGAGCACTTGACAATACTTTTATGGTGATTTTGGGTCCATTTAACCAATAGCTCGTCTTGCATGCGGAAGAGCAATCAGCACAGTATTCAAATTGTCTTTGTGTTCCAAAGAAGAAAGTCATATGGGTTTGGAAAAACATGAAGGGAATAAATTAAAATTATATACTTACTTTTCTTTGTCTGATTTGTAGATGTGTGCTATGTCTGGGACTAAGGGGTCATCAGGATTTGGATCACAAAGCAAAGAACATATGGACAAAAGAACTGAAAAAGAGTTGAAAATTATCAAAATAATTAAATTACGGGAATTACAAATTCTGTGTTTCAACTAATAAGCAGTAAACAAATCGAGGAGTACCTTTTGAAACTGTTAGTGCAGGAGACCACTGCGACCTCAGGATGTCCAGGCAAATACTTCCATTACTGTTAATGTTGGGATGGTAGATTTTCGTTGTAAACGCTACCTGTTAAGTCAAGATGGGTGTCAGTGCCATTGTGAAACATCACGGCAATTAAATGGAGAAGGTGTAGCATCACTACCTTTGGTGGCTTGAAGGGATAGTCTGTTGGAAAGTGAATTGTGAGAAAGAAGACCCCTCCTTGGTAAGGGCTGTCACTCTACAAATTGAATAAAATGGGGAAAAAAAACATCTCAAATTTCAACAAAAATGCAGACAAATATGCACTCTGAGATGCATTGTGTAACAACCTTATTTGCAAGATAACACGTGTCTGCAACGAGTGTGAGTGGAGCAGCACGACATATGCAAAAGACAATAGAACCCATTATAATCAGTCTACCCAATGTATTATTATTTGGGGCGGCAGTGGCTCAGTGGTTCATGTAGATTGTCTAAAAACCGGAAGGTTGGTGGTTCGATCCCCGGTTCCACCTGACCAAGTGTCGAGGTGTCCATGAGCAAGACATCTAACCCCAGCTTCTCCCGACGAGCTGGATGGCGCCTTACATGGCAGACACCGCCGTCGGTGTATGAATGAGAGAGTGAATGTGAGGCAAGATGTAAAGCGCTTTGGATGGCCATAGGGTCTGTTAAAAGCGCTATATAAATGCAGTCCATTTATTCAGTGACGTTGTCTACACTGGAAGCGGCACGACGTGACAACAAATTCCGGGAAGTAAACTGATGCCGTTCCATTTCTGACATACTTCAAGCACTCGCGCTACTTCTGATAGTTTACAACTCTCGTGTAAGAGCGGGCACGACCACTTTTATATTTAAAGAAATTATTAACATTGGCCGTGTTTCCACTGTCTGGCCAAAAGCGGCCGTGCTAGTGCATGCAAGGGCCAGTCACGTTTCCACGGTCACATCCGGTGCTTGGTCGGGGCGAAAGACCAGGGTTTTTTGGCCCGCCGAATACTTTGATCCAAACCGGGCCAACTCGGGCTTGAGGAGTGGTTACGAACAAAGGTGGTGTTGTAGTCTGTAGATGACAGCGCCACAGATGATTTCATATATCAGCTAACATCAGCATTAAAGACTTTTATGTGGATTCTGATCACAGTATAAGGTAGAAATGTTTATATGCAATGCATGCTAACCAATGCTATAATAAACATGGTCAATATGACCGCTTGAAGAAATCAGACAAATCATATAGGTTATCATATTTGTGTGTTTATTTTATCTGTTAGTGAGCCTCGTCTCTTTATACCGGACTGCCTGATATCCATATTTAGCACAACACGTAATAAAATAAAGCAACTCTGTTTTTTCAGGAGCTTCCTCCGTTTCTCTGATTGAAAAAATAGATTACAGATTCTTTCCATCGAATTGGGGGGTGGTGGTGGAAATTTTGTAAAAAAATATTATCTTGCAAATCTTTAAATTGGATGGAAAAATACTGTCCTGTGACTACTACAGAAACAGATGCGACTAAAGTATGTGTCCTCTTTCTTTTATAAAATAATGGTAAAAAAACACTTTATAAACTTCATTTAATAAACATTGATGCTTGGGTTTTATATCTTTAAAGGGTAACTTAACCCTAAAACAACATTTAATGATCTGCAAGACTGGGGCTTTATTAGAGCTGTTCATTGATTTGAGTGAATGTTTTAACATTTTGGTATAACGTGTTTTAATTCTACAATATATGGTGCAAAAATGTCTGAGTGCTGCCCTCTTTAATTTAAAAACAAAAACACAGCACTAAAGACGGGTGCACACTGTGCGATTTGGCCCACGATTTGGCCGTCTGAGACAAATTTTGCTAATCCTAAAAGATTCCTCTGATCCTAGGCTAAAATCTGATGTCTTTGAGCATTAGTTTGACATGTTCACCGGCAGCCGATTAATGAGCGCTGCGATCAAATTTGAAATCAGACGAAATTCTGGCAGTGTCAGAAGATTTAGCGCACAATCCTGCAGTGTAACTTCTCCAACGACGACCGTCAAATATCTCGGTTTTTCAAGACAAACTATGACCAAAACGAGAGCTAGAGATTTCTTCATAGCCAGCATTTCAGTCCCCGTGTAATGCAGCTCACTGTCACCGAACACGTCATTCATTGATGATAAACACCGGACGAGTTTTCTTGTGTGCGTCCGTTTTTATCGTGCCTTGACTATCGTACAGTCTGACATTAATGACAACTGAGATCTTACAGTGTGACATGGCTTACAGCGGGGATCATGTTCGTGCAGTCTGACAAGGTACATTCCCAAAGGATTTTGAAAAATCGCACAGTGTGCAGGACCCATAATACTAGTGATATTACAGCACTAATAACACCAAAGTAGACTGTGTTCTTGGTCTGCTTTAAACCAGCTTCAGTTCAGCTTATTTTGCATTAATATGACCATATTCTCAGGCTAAATAATTTAGAACGCGTTGCATTATTGTTTCCATGGCAACGTGCCGTGCATCTCACATGACATACAGCAGCCGTAATAGCGTTGTATGACAGCTCAGCTGTAACGGTTTATTTTTTAAATTTGTTTATTTAAAATATTCACAAACTTGTACGTATGTCATGAGCTATTTGATATTCTGATTTTTAAATGAATGTGTTTGTCATAATGATCATGTTAGTTGATCTATAATGCACGATAGGTGCTGCTATGTTAGTTTGCACTTCAGAGAATCCGATCTGTCCGATAACGTAAATTCATGCTAATTCGGTGCCATGCCAAAGCGTGTAAGCACGTTTGATGGCACCAAAATGAGGAACCGAAATCTGCGTCTTGATTCGGTCCGGTATATCCAGATATTGCCAGTGGGTGGAGTTAGGCTGTGATCAGGGGTTTAGTTACCCTTTAAAGTGTTACTTCAGCGATAAGGCATATAGTTTTGTATCAGTAGAAACCCAGGAATATATTCGAATGAAAATGCGCCAGACTGAACACGCGCTGTGAATGTATGCCGCGCCCGCGTTTACCTCAGCTCTAGTGATGAATGTAATCTGACTCCTGCTGCGTTTGTGCTGTGACACTCGTTCGGCTCACACACACGTTATTGAACAGACACGTTCAGTTTTTAATTGTAGTCTAAATGAACTGATTTTATGAAAATTAATGCGATGGGAAAGTGAAGTGATCCAGTAATCCAGCGGTGGCTTTGGGAGTGGCCTTGTAGGGTAGAAAAGCAAGTCCATTCTGGGAGATGTTGTCTTTCATCCCCATGAGACAAAAAACGTTCTACTACATTAACGCCCCAGTTTAAATACAAAGCTTAATGCTAAATCACTGAAGTAACCCTTTTAGTAAACAACTAAACAAGTAAACAACTAAAATGCCAACAAACAGACAGGTTTAGTCATGCTTGTTTTGCGTTCTTGTTAGTTTCCAATGATTTCTTTCAGATTTGTTTTCTGATAAAACTTTAATTTGTTGGTGAAATTATGGGTTTGTGTGCCGTCATTCCAGAGAGGCGTGTTACAGGCGGGTGTGGCTATTTATTATTGTAATCGTAAAATTAAGTATTTTATGACCAAATATTTTATACATTTTTGGTCTGTCTATTTTTGTTTAATTGTAGTTTGTTTAAAAGTCTGTTTTAGTGATTTACCGATTATGATTTATTTGTTTATTTGCTCTATTACAGGCAAACTGGCCTGCGGCAAACCACTGCATTTTAATCATGATCCAAACAAAAATGCTACACAGATGTATCAAGAACAATTGTTTTTGTGTATAATTTCAAGATTTAAAGCAAAAACAGAATGGTCTGAACTTTAGATTTGTGAAATCATGCTGCATAACAGATAACTGCATAACACCTGCACAAACAAAAAAACGGACTAGTTGAAAATGCAAATTCAGTTTCTGACAGTAGGTGGCGCTTATGAAAGAGCAGCAGTTCTTTTAATACCACTGTACACCAAGCAGCGCTGTGCTTATAAACTTTTTATACAGCGAGGTAAGAGGGGAAAAAAATGTTATCAAAACTTTTATGATGACATTCAGTTTACTTAAGAGAGATTAATATACACCCCCCACCCCCACCACCACCACCACCACCAATTCAAGATTTATATTTTTCTTCCTATATTTCGAGCATCATGAACAGTTAGCTTGCTGTTTCTGGTATTTGCTATGTTGACGCATAATGTTCTGTTCTTTGTGTCCATCTTTGAAGTGTCCCTTCTCTTGTCTTTGTTAATGTCCTGTTTACAGACCTTGTAATATGTCCACACCTTTTGGGAAACGATTGCAATGCAGTTTGTGTGCAAGTTCAGAAAAGAAACAGGCCAAAATAAAACTTAAAACCAGCTGGTTTTTGGAGTAAAATCCCCCCGGTTCCAGACATTTGCCAGCCACTATACATTTTCTAAATGTTATTTATAAGTTATTTCTAAAATGTTCTTTAAAATATCAGATGTAGCAAGTATTACTAAGCAAAACACACTGCTCAAGGCTAATGAAGGAGTACTTACAGGTCCCATTATTGTTGCCTGCCAGTGAAACACTACAAAAACAAAAAGAGGATTATTGAAATTTATCCATTATGTCAGATATTATGTAAAGCAACCTCATTTATTAGACCAACAGTGAACGTACAGTCATCACCAACCGGTCCAGCAGAGCACTGAGCAGGAGGATCCCTCTGCAAGTCTTGAAGCTCCTGAAATAGTTGAATACAACAATTGAATAAAAGTACATTATCAGTGGAAAACCTGAAAGATTTTTCGTTTATGTATGAAGTCAGTTCACAAAGGTGTCCTATCAGAGTAACCATGTGTCATTCCTCACATTAACCATCAACATGTTCTACCAACGTCAGACAACCATAAAATGGCACACAGTTTTTTGGTTTCAGTTTTGAACAGGATATGTTCTACCACTTATATACTAACAAACATTTTTGGTTGCACTTTAATTTGATAGTCCACTTTAGACATTCTACCCAACTATAAGTAACTTTGCAACTACATGTCAATTAACTCACATAGGTTAGGTTAGGGTTAGTAGAATAAGTTGTTAGTTGAATGTCTGTTGTGGGAGCATCTAAATACATTTTTAGCAGATATCACACAGACAGTCTACTAACACGCTAATGAATGCTAGCCTACATGTAGGTGCAAAGTCACGTATAGTTAGAATGTCAATAGTGGACTATCAAAATAAAGTGTTCGCACATTTTAATCATTAAGCTTGAGAAATGTGCAACCTTTAAAATAAAAAACACCTGGATTGATATTTTGTTGTGTAATGCAATGGCATTCATCCATTTTTAAGCGAGGCTTCAGAACTTGCCATCCAAATTGAGTTTGAAAAAATGATTAGTGTCCTAAACTGAATATATGTCAGTTTATTAACCCTATACGTACTTGATGCATGAATAGCAAGGCATCTAAATTGTCAACATGATCAAGAATTTGCTGAAAAACCTGTTGTACACAATCTATTACATGCCTTCTGATTGACAGTTCTTACTTTTGTTTTCCATTAAGGCTGAACCATTTGGGGAAATTATATAATTGCGATTATTCTGGTTAAATTGATTCAAAATGCGATTATTATTATTTGTTACAAATGAAAAGTGTGTGTATAAAACATTGTGTTTATATATTAATATGACTAGTAATAATTATGATTCATTACTGCTAAAAAATATCTTAATAATAAGAAATATTACCATTACAATAACATTTTCATAACTACAAATTAAAAATAGAGTATGTCAGAATAAATGTCTTTAATATGAAATATGAACCTCTTGTGCATTCATCATTTTTTTTACAGTCTATGGTTAATTCCTGGACACCATGGTAACAGACAACAATACCTTAAAGCTACACTGTGTAACTTTTTTAGTTTATTCTTAGCTAAAAACACTTAGTTCTTTCAAAAATATATGTGCTCATTAATGTATATTTACTTCTTGTAAGTTTATAATATGCCATTGAAAATCCACACGGGTGAGGGGTTCGAATGCCGGTCGCCATGTTGCTCCTCCATCTTGAAAGTACATTAGCCAAAGAGGGACATACCCATAAATTCAAGCTTTGCTTTTCGCGTTTTAACACTCGAAGGCACTCATGAACGAGGCCGAACTGGAAGCCATGTTAATCTTGGACTAAATCGGCCACCGTAGGAGTTAAAACGAAATCGGAATTAAGAGGAACAGAAACTAAATTTTCACTGGATTGTCATATACCTTTACACCGCTAGATGGGGGAAAATGTCACACAGTAGCTTTAATGTGCTGACTTAAGTTGACTGTGGACTAACTATTATTTGAGGAAATCTGTTTATAATATAAGCTATTAGGGTTTGAATTATTGATCCTGCGCTGTCTATTGACTATGATTTGAATATGTCTATAATGGCTAACGTACGTGCTTAAGTGACTGTTTAAGTTTGATCCTAACGCAAGGCAAGCATTCGCGTATGTTATGTGATCTATTGTTAGCGGTTGTGTGCCCGGCTGTGTGTGTGTCGTCACATCAAACGGTTCAGCAGATTTTTAGTATTACTACAGTATTTCACCTCAGCATTATAAAAGGTGACATCAAAAGCTGCCATTTAAACACTGAATAGATAAATGATGTGCGCCTCTTGCTCCTTTGTAAGATCACGCAAGGCAAATGGGTGACATCTAGTGGAGAAGACTAGTAATTAGATTTATGTTAATCTTATGTTCAACGTTATCAGAAATAAATATGAAAAAAATCGATTTGTGGCCTTTGAGAATCGATTCTGAATTGACCATATTTTAAAAAACGATTAATCGAAAAATCGATTGCCCAGCCCTACTGTACATTGAAGAAAAAACATGGATTAATTGTCCTATAAATATATAATTTTTTACGTTTTTTTTTTTTGTATTATTATTATTTTTTATTACCCAAAAGTTTAATTCATACTGAAGTTTAATTCATACTGAAGGCCAGAGGGCACCCTCGAGCGGAAAAGCCACATTTGCCTCAGAGAAGTAATATAATGACGTTCGTTTTGAGGAAATCCCTTATGTGAAGTGTTAGGATAAATAAACAGAAGATAGAAACGCTTTGATTAAACATGACGACAATAAACACCACGGCAGCAAAATATGGTGTATTTGAGTTCTTCAAGCCGTCTAAGGTATTTTCATAATATATAAAATATATTATAATGCAGTATAGAGTACTATAATAAAATAATGCATCGTATGCCTCATACTGTGATGAGAAGACACATCAGCTCACACTCGACTGACGATATGAAGTGAGGTAAAACATGTTATTAAATGTTGTCTTTTGTTGAACAGGTTTATGAACGCTTCACTAGTTTGTGAAGATGATTGACTCGTGTTGCTTTTTCAAACGCACGTTATAAGCGACTCAAACTAGCAGTCTTTCAGACGGAGCAGCGTTTAGTCCTGATCATAGAGCCGCTCTTCGCTAACACACTGGGCATTTATTTATTTAATTAAAATCACAGCCGTTAAAATTTCATAATCACACATTAACCATATTGCGATTGCGGTTCTAGTTTGATTAATCGTGCAGCCCTATTGTCAATTAATTGAATGTAGAATGCCATATAAAATGCCATTATATGCATAGTCTGCAGTGAAATCTTATTACAAAATTAACATAAGAATAATGTTTATATTGTTACTATTTCAATATAACCATTTACTGTCCTGAACATAGGTTTACTTATTTAAATACATGAATATCCATGCATGATTAAAAAAAAAAAAATCACATGCATCAAATACAACTCTTTTGACAAACGATGATCTGTATATCTCTAAACCAATTTTGTTTTTGCAATAAAAAAAACTACAGAGTTTTGAAGCTAAGCCCTTTTATTTAGCCTATTATTGTAATATATTTATATGCATTTTATGCAAGCAATGTGTTAAAAAACACCTTGATTTACATTACAAATCAGAAGTTATACATAAAACAAACAAAAAACAGCAATTGTGTAGTTTATTATTATTTTTTTGCACAGTTTGGGGATGTAAATAAAATATTGAAGCTCCCTATTCGTACTATATCATTGTATCTTATTTTTATGGGCCAAAAAGCCTAATGTATAGCCTGGATGCCAGCCGAACTTAGCCCCACCCACAAAAATATTTGGTCGGGCAGTTTGGTCTGGCCTTGCTCCATAGAGGAGTAAGTATCCCCGAACAGAAACTGTTCCGACCAATGAAATCATCAGGGCGGGCTTTAGACGATGACGGACAGATGATAAACAGTAATGTAATCATGCACCTCATCAAAGGGGCTAGGATTATATTTGTTCAAATCCTAAACGGAGAGCTTGTTTGTATATGCATTCACCTTCACAATTTCTCTCAGAAATGATGATCATGTTGGCAAAGATCGTTTATTCTAGCGCGCGTGCAGACAGGGTTGCCAAGTTACTGTAGTAAGTTTTTACAACAAAACCCGCCAACTACTACAATTACATTTAATCATTTAGCAGACGCTTTTATCCGAAGCGACTTACAAAAAAGTGGAGAGCAATAGAAGCAACGAAACAAACAAGGCCAACAACCTGTAAGAGCTGTAAGAAGTCTCAGTTAATTAAGCACAGTACACCATTTTTTTTTTTTTTTTGGACAAACAAACAAAATTTTATGGATAGTTAAGTGCTATTCTTTATTGGTCAGGTGCTAGCCCTAAACAATAGCTTCTCGGAGGGTTCTCCGGAAAAAAAATGGCGTTTAGGGGGTAAAATGTGTGTTATTTTGGCACGGTTGCTGGCTAAAATTCACACTCATGGGTCTATATATTTACATTTATGCATTTGGCAGACGCTTTTATCCAAAACGACTTACATTGCATTGAAGGTACACATTTTGACATTATTGGCAATTCTTGCTTTCCCTGGGAATCGAACCCATGACTTTGGCGTTGCTAGCGCCACTCTCTGGTTGAGCAACAGGAAAGCTATATATATCACATAATAGTCGCTTCAACCCGCGGACATCGAAAACAACCCGCAGAAAAAAACGTGGACTTGGCAGCACAGTGCAGTTGAGCTCTGTTGACGTTGCTTCGTCGCTTAGTCTGATTGGTTGTTGGTCTATCCATTTGAGGTCTTTCCTGGTTCGGTTGAAACACGCCCCATAATCACAGCCCAATGGAGCAGTATCAGACTCATATTCTGACTAGAATTGGGTCCTGACTAGAATTAGGTAGCCTGACGTGTCAAATATGATACAAAAATTATTTCACAGTGTCTTTTTTACATGTAGTTACTGTAGTAACAACTATCCATTATGCCTTATTTAATACAAACCCTAACCCTATAAATACCCCTGTATATAATATAAGTACCCCTGTACATGTAAATAGTTAACAAATATTACTCAGTGCTTAAATATATAATTACACGGTAACAAGGACGCCTTAAAATAAAGGGTTACACTTTATTTTAAGGTGTCATTGTTACAGCATAATTTAATATTCCAGTGCTGAGTAATATTCATTAGCTAATTGTACTACTGTAGGGTTAGGGTAGAATTAGGGCTTGTTTGAGGTGATTAGATGTATTTAATTTACTGTTATTACTATGGCAGGTATGTGTTACATATATAACATGGACACTAAAATAAAGTGTTACAAAATAAGGTGTGACCTATTTTGTGTTATAATTTGTCTCAATCAAACTAGGTTTCAATCAATACAGTTCTATGTCAAAAAAAGGAGATTTTTCAGACTATTATTTCATATGTCCGGCTTTACAGAGTTGTTTTAATATAAAATAAATATTTTGTAATATGTTGTTTAATTACAACATAATACAAGATGGAAATGATATAAATAGCTATGGCCCTGAATATGAGCCCATTTTAATAGTCATGGATAGATGTTGCTTCTGGCAAGGACTTTGGGACTTGGAAGGGAGTTTAACAACACACTGTCAGAGTGAGTGCGATACACATCATGGTGTTGCGAAACAGAAACTGTCAGAATGACAAAGTGATGGCGTCACGATGGAACTTCAGAGAATCAGGTTGTGTTGCTTTGTGTCAAACCCCAAACACAATAGCGCCTACCGACCATATACAGATAAACCGCACCAAATCAATTGAAGCCAAAGTCACGCGAAAAATCACATCAACTGTGAGGTTTAACAAAGCACACAAAAGTGGCCTCTGAAAGTGGACGAATCCACACAAAGATTGGCCTCGTTTAGTGTGGCTGCTACCGGGGCTGAAGCAGGTTTGCTGTCTTTGTTCAGCTCCGGGCCTTCTCGAACACGGAGGAAAATGACACAAAAAACGTTTTATTGTTGAATAGACACAAGGTTTCAGTTCGTTTTCTTGATTATGGGTTTAATAAATCACACGTCTTGATGTAAACAAACGACTCATTTACGCGATTGTTTGATTTTACATGTGTAAGTGTACCGTTGCTAGCACATACACACAATACGATGGTTGGATGACAACCTTGACCCGTCACTTTAAGTTCTGGTTTTGACAGTATTACTGACAATTAAGGAAAGCACATATTTATTTACATTGCTGCCAGTATAGATTCACAAAACAGCGAAAAACGTCATCATTTGAGCGAGGAAACACTGCTAGCTAGCCGTTATATGCTACATTTGACTTACACCGTCGACATATTAGATATACACATTATTACGGAACAGGTTGACTTGATTTAGACTACCCGCTCAAAACAATAACAAATAAAATAGTATTACTTATATAAATGATAATTTTAACCCCAATATTTGACATTAACAGCGCGAGCAGGTTAACAAAAACTTGGCCAATGTTTGTCATTTACACACAAAGATCTTACCTTCTGTATTCTCTTTAATGCCATGCTGCTTTACTGTGTGTACCGCCCCAGATTTACACGATTATATTTTCTGTCTCGATATTATTGCTACGAAACAACTCAGCAATACTGTGTTTCCCTGAGTAAAAAACGAATGTGAGTGGCGAGAAAGAGAGACAGCTGTATCTCAGCAAGCTCACACATCCGGTGCGGAGCTGATAAAAAGACAAAATAAAAGTCCGTCTGTATTATTGCATTTCCAGAGAAGCTCAAGGAGAAAGCCTTTTTTTACAGTCGAAACGCTAAAATTGTCCAAAAAGCCTTATTTTCATGAGTGTTAGCTTTTACAATGTAGCCTAAATGTATACATTATGTAAATTACCGCTTTAGAGTCAAAAATAATAACAATAAGGAATAGAAAAAAGTAATGTAATAATAATAATTTATTTTCTATATAGTCACATATGATACAAACATAAACATTTGTTTGTATTTTTTTTAATTATATGTTGTCTATAGGTTAAATACATTTTTAATTTCGCGACACATTATTTTAACATTATTTTTTTTTTACAGTCTATGCTATTTCCCAAATGTTAATTTAGTGAAAGTACTTTTATGAAATTTTTAGGTGAATAAATCTCCCATAATGCACTTCGGTCAGACGGCAGATGGCGCCTTAACTAGAGAAGGAAAACTTCACACTTCAGTGCTTTATTTTTGTCATCTTGTATATTGTTCTCAGCGTGCATATTAAGTATTTGATTCGTATTATTGGGAAGATCACAGCACGTGCATGATGGCTCCCTTCAGCTTGATGTCAGTCGGTGCTAATCTTTTGGTCAAGTCGTTGAGTCTGTTCTCGAGTGCATCTGCTGTGAGGTGAGCATGCTGCAAGTTTAAGGTTATTCAGGCATGTCCTGCTTATTAGTTAAAGCATTTTATTTTGGCAATATATTTTATATGCCTCAGAAACATTTAGAAATGTGTACAGCGCTGCACAGGTTTATAGTGATCATTCAATTTTTTCGCAAGGAGCTTTTTGGGCTATTTGCATATACATTTATGTAAATATATAAATATATTGTATATTTTTACATTACATGACATTGTCTTATAACAACATTGCTTTGTAATTGTAGGTGTTCATGTGTAGCTCCATTTATAAAAAGTTTTAGCACCACAACTGGGGGTCCGCCCAAAAGACCCCTGACAGCATACATGACATATGTGAAGGAGATGCAGCCCACCTTCAGCAAACAAAACCCAGGTAATTCTCATTTCAGTCGCAAGGCTACCTTTTATTTCTGCTTTGTTTTAAAATTAGATAAAGAACTATCAATTTTGCTTAGGACTAAAAAATGTGGATATTATCCGAAAGTTAGCAGAGAAGTGGAGAATGCTGACACCAGAACAGAAGCAGGTACAGTCATGTGTTTAAAGCTACTCTGTGTAACTTTTTTTTTTTTTTTTGCTTTATTCTTAGCTAAAATCACTTAGTTCTTTCAAAAATATATGTGCTCATTAATGTATATTAACTTCTTTCAAGTAATAAAGTATTCTCGTAAGTTTATAATATACCATTGAAAATACATACGGGTGAGGGTTCGGATGGCGGTCGCCATGTTGCTCCTCCATCTTGAAAGTACATTTGCCAAAGAGTGACATACCCGTAAATTCAAGCTTCGCTTTTCGCGTTTTAACACTCGATGGCACAGAGTCGCCAAGGAAGCGGAAAAGAGAATTAAGACGGCAACGCAACGGGCAAATCAACAAGACAAAAGTAAATGTTGGAGTGGCATTTCCAAGATTGAAAGAGCTCATGAGGAGCAACAATTTTAAAAAGGACGCCGACGTTGCCTGCTTTCTTCTCGATAGGTAATATTAATTCAGCCTATTTGTGTATATTGGAAGTTTTATTGTTGCATGGCTAATTATATCATGGTGTGCTGTGCATAACACTAGAACGACGTCTAGGATAGTTTTCCTCGCGTCAATGATGAAAAAGTATTGTTTACCTTGTAACATAAATCCGTGTTCTATGACGGATAACATGAGATTAATATTTTAATTGCATTATAATTTGAAGGCTATATATGTAGGCACTTTAAATTTTAGTTATTTTTAATTTATTTTACTGTATACACAATTAATGTCATCTAATCTGATAATGCTAGTGTAAGTTAGCTGTTTCTAAGCGAGACTTTCACATCTGTCCTGTAATCTGATATAGCCTACAATGTAAACTTTGCCTTACGCTAGTGATGTTGTACAATATACAGAATAACAATAGCACTGATAAAAGTTACTTTACTAAGAATAGCTTGCATTCGTCTGGGAACCTGATAGCTGATGTTAGCAATGAAATGGTAAAAAAAATAACGAAAACTTAAAACTATTATTCATTTTACATAGATTAATTTGATCATAGATCATTTGGCAAATGAAATAACTGCAAATTATAATAGTTTTCAAAAGTAACCTCATCACTTGAAGCAACACTCACCGAAGAGGTCGAACTGGAAGCCATGTTAATCTTGGACTAAATCGGCCACCGTAGGAGTTGAAACGAAATCGAAATTGAGAGGAACAGAAACTATTATTCACTGGATGGTCATATACCGTTTCATCGCTAGATGGGGGAAAATATCACAGTGTAGCTTTAATTTATAGTTTTTTTGTTGTTGCTGTATTTGGTATGAATAATGTGTAAAATTTTAGCTTATATGTGTAACTTACATATCCATTATTATAAATTGTATTTGGCAACATGTTTTATATAGTCATATAATTAGAATATCATCAAAGTTGTTTTATTTCACTAATTCCATTAGGGCTGGGTATTGATTCAGATGTCCCAATTCGATTCGATTTCGATTCACAAGCCCTCAAATCGGTTCGATTTCGATTCGATTTTGGATTCTCGATTCAACTCAAATGAATATAGATTTAATACAAATACTAGGTATTTATAAAAAAGAACAGTGAACATAAGTGGGCAATTAAAAAGAAATGAAGAGCCACAAACCTGTATATTAAACTTTTTATTTTAGGTAACATTACACCTGAGTACATTAAAACCACGCATCTCAATATTTCAAATCCATACAATTGTTAAAAACAATTTTGATGCAACGTTATTCTAAAAAATTCATTACTTTTTTACAGCCTATGGTTAATTCCTAGAGTAGTTGCTGTGGTAACGGACAACAATACCTTAACGTGCTGACTTAAGTTGACTGTGGACTAACTATTATTTAAAGAAATCTGTTTATAATATAAGCTAGTAGGTTTTTATTGGTCCTGCGCTGTATATGGACTATAATTTGAATATGTCTATAATGGCTAACGTATGTGCTTAAGTGACTCATGCAAGGCAAATGGGTGACATCTAGTGGAGAAGACTAGTAATTAGATTAACGTTAATCTTCTGTTCAATGTTAGCGGAAATAAATACGGTAGAAAATAGCCTGTTACTTATTCATTGTGATATTTTTTTAATGTAAAAACCAAGCAAACGTCATACAGTTGACCTCTAATAGTATAGACATTTTTAAAAAGTCAGTTTATGGCTCCTTTAAATGCTTTGGCAAGGAGAAAACATATGATGGACTGCGTACAGCTCACTCTGGGCGGGGTCTATGCAAATAGGGCAGAGTCTGTCAGCATTCATGAGTGGGGCTTGTGCAATGTGATGTCACAAAAGCTACAATCTGCAAACGACTTATTCTGAAACACTTCTTTGAGATTTATGGGGATTAAAAAAAGAGTCATGGCTTATATATTCAAAGTAAAAGTGAATTTTGCATAATAGGCCTCCTTTAATTGTGGATCTTTACATTATATCGGCCACCCTTTTCTTTAGTAAATAGCATTGAACAATTCCTCAGTCAGCCACTAATTTGAACTGTCACATCTGCAGCAATTTCAGGATGCATCTTTGGTATCCAGGGAGCAGTACAAGCTTGCCTTGGAGACATACAAAGCCCAACTCACTCCTGCACAGTCCGCAGCTATTTTACAGGAAAAACGACAAAAAGCGGCCAAAAGAAAAGCAATTAGGAGAAAGAAGGTAAGTGTTGCCTTCCGCCATGTAACTACTTTACTAAACCACAAATTAAAATCTTTATAATGACTAGATTATTTTATTCCCCTTTATACTATATTCATCCTTGGTTTGTTTTGCATGATTTAAATTAAGAAATTAAGCATTTTTATTTCTGTTAGTAAAGGAATATTGTACTTTAACTGTAGGAGCTGAGTAGTCTTGGCAAGCCCAAACGCCCCAGGAGCGCCTTCAACATCTTCATGGCGGAGCACTTCGAGGAAGCAAAAGGAACTACTATGCAGGTGAAGATGACCTTTAGGTTAACCATCACAAATTTAACATATTACCATTGGGGTCTGTAGGATTTTAAATATATATATATTTTTAAACTAAGCCTTTTATTCTCACCAAGGCTGCATTTATTTGATCAGTAATACTGTATTGTAAAATAGTATTACACTTTTGAATTGTTTTCTATTTAAATAATTTTTGAAATGTATACTTGCGGTTATGCAAAGCTGAATATTCTGCATCATTCCTCAAGTCTTCAGTGTCACATGATCCTTCAGAAATAATTCTGATATTCTGATTTGTTGCTCAAGAAACAATTCTTAATATTATAAATGTTGAAAACAGTTAGTAATATTTTTGTGGAAACCGTGATACTTTGATAAATAGAATGTTCAAAAGAGCAGCATTTATTCTATTTATTGAAATAAATAAAAGTAAATGTCTTAAAAAAAATCTTTTGATCAGTTTAAAGCTAAATAAGTGTACATTTAAAAAAAAAAAAAAATCAAACTGGAGTATATTTTGTACAAATTATTTTTATTTTATTTTTGCAAGGGAACTAATGTATTTATTTTTTGGACCAGACATTTAATTTTTCACTTAGTTTAACTTGCTGATATATATTTGAGGTTTTCAGGGTAACAAAACTGATATTACTATGTAATTTTTCCTTCCAGGCGAAGCTGAAGTCGCTGAGAGATGATTGGATGCGATTCAACATCACACAGAAACAAGTGAGTTTTGCCTAAATTGAGCATCATTATTTTCAAAAGTGAAAATTTTCACTTTTGAAAATAATGATGTCCCATAATCTAGTGAGCTGCCTTGCTATTCACACTCTGCTTCTAAGGTACGTTCAGACTGCAGTTAAATGTGGCCGACATTTTTTTTATCATGTGACTGATTCTCATGACAGTGTGATGGCACAAATCACATGGAATCTTATCGTTTCAATTCTGCCAATTTGTGCCTTTCATATGTGGTCCGAAATACAATACCGGGCAGATGTTTAGCAATGCGACCTCAGTCTGAGCAGTCATATTCACTACAGTAACATTCGTCCTAATTCTGCACTCATGGGAGTCGCTTCAAAGTCGCTTGCAAAACATGAGGGCAAGTACCATAAATGTTTAAAACTGCTCTTTTTAAAAAAAAATTATATTGCCTGCATATTAATTTGCTGGCTTCTGCGGAAGATTACACTATAAATAAAAGTGTAATCACTTACTTTAATGTTCCTTGTGTTTACTTCCATATGACAGTGTGCTGGTTAACCGTTCTTTTGCGCATAAAGGTCATTCAGGACCATCATCTTTTCACACTGGAATCTGAAATTGGCCGTATTAAAGGTGCCCTAGAATGAAAAACTGAATTAACCTTGCCATAGTGAAATAATAAGAGTTCAGTATATGGACATCACATACTGTGAGTCTAAAAAAAATCATTGCCTCCTCCTACTTCTTATGTAAATCTCGTAAATCCAAAACACCACAAAAAAAAAAGTGACTCTCAACATAAACCCAACCGTGACGCAAACGTTGGGGATAATTTATATGCACGCCCCCAACATTTGCATCTGTCCAAACATGTTCATTGTCAGGCGGAACTGACGTCACAGAGCCGAATCATCAGCACTGCAGCGTCACTCGAGGATTGCAAAAACGGCAACTCTCATGACACATATGTCATGTTTAGGCTTTGCAGGGGATGTGAGGACTTAACAGTCATGGTTGAGGTTTATTATAATCGGATACCACAACAAATCGTTCGTTTGTTCTGCCAATTTCAAGGGGCAACTGTATTCCTGCAAGCAGTAAGTAGTGATTTATTCACTTATTGAGTAGCTGTTTAAACAATTTCTGATTAAATTGAAAGTTTCTTAGAGAGACCGCATTGTCTAGATGATGCAAGATGCTAGTACAGTAACAACAGGAAACTCCAAGTACTATACAAAACTAATTAGTGTGTCTAATGACAGGCTATTATTTTGTATTGCAAAATACAACCGTAGATACGTTGTTTAGCTATTGATCGTTCACTCCATCCTTCTAGCAAATGTCACCTTTTCCACCATACAAGTTAAAACGACAGTCATTTGACAAGGCTATTAATTTAGTAAAAATATAACGATGTAATTCAACACCAAGGTTATTATAGTTTTGCTTTTTGAAATTAGTTTTTATTTTAGTATCGTTTTCAATTTTGCTACAAATTTCAGTTTAGTTTAAGTTAGTTTTACTAATGGTTTTGCTAGTTTTAGTTTAGTTTTTATTTTGCAAATACATTTCTATTTAGTTTTTATTTATTTAGTTTCAGTTTTAGTTTTAGTAATTATAGTTTAGCAGAGTTACCATAATGAAGTGTAGAGACCAAATCAAGGTTTTTAATTTCAGCAAAGTTTAATGTTTGCACAGATTAGAGTTTAATCTTACTAAACATCCTTAAGTGAAATAACTTGATAAACAAGCATTATTGTTTATACTCAGGACGGTCTTACAAAACATGCATAAAGTTGGCTCTTCACCTTTGAGCAAAAAAGCTTGAGTCAAACTATGACCTATACAAACAACGATCTGGAGATTAAAAATGAAATAAATTATATTTTGATATTAAAAAATTATATTTGATATTTTTGACAGGCTAATATTCAGAGGATCTATCTTAAAGAATAAAATCAATGCAACGTAAAAAATATAAAAGTAAAAATTATAAATTCCAGACAAACGCATTCATAACAAAGATGAAATATTGTTAAACAATTAAAAGCTTATTTTCATTTCTTCAGTAGTACAATGTAGACTAGCAGTGTAAGACCACAGCTAAAGTCATCTGAATACAGCCAACACACACTGTTGTGCTCTGTGTGTGTGTGTTGTGCTATAATTGTAAAGGGGACCAATGTCTTCACTTATCTAGTAAAATATTATGATAACTGACTAGTGAGGACATTTGACTGGTCCTCACTAGTTAAAAAGGCTTATAAATCGGCCAAAACATGTTTTTATTTAAATCTATTGTTTTGCACGTTCTTGTGATGGGTAGGGTTAGGGATAGGGGTTGGGTTAGGGGATATAAAATATCATTAACCTGATATAAAATCAATGGAAGTCCATGCAATGTCCTCACTTATATAGTGAAACAAACACCTGTGTGTGTGTGTGTGTGTCCGGGTATTCCCTACTTTGTGGGGAAATGTCTCCACACAGATAATAATATTAGTAGTAGTAAATGATTATGAAAACACCTTTGAGCCTGTCAATATTATGCAAACATGACATCTCAAATGCACAGTAGGCTAGTACTTGCTATTAGTTGCTGACTTTTGTGCCTGCATCTCGTCGCGTAAGAAACGGCATTCTAAAACAGTGAGCTTAAGTTAAAAGAAGTTCAACGTGCGTCGCATTACCTTGTGTTATTTCCCATTTCACTGCCACGGACGCATTGATTCTTTGTGAACTGCCGTTTAGGACTGGCGATGTGTTGCCTGTCTGCACGCGTCCGTCACAGGACAGCGGTTAATCTCCTCCTCAGATCACTTCACGCGCAGTAGCGCAAATACCAAATACTCAGATTCTCCACCACATTAAAGAGAGCTTATTAATAACGAAAATGAATATTTATTCTTGCTAATTATTATTTTATTTCAGTTAGTTTTTTAGTAAGAGTAGTTAGTTTCGTTTCGTTTTAGTTTTTTATTTATTCAGATTTTTTAATTTTATTTCAGTTTACGAAAATGTTTTTTGACCAATAGTTTTAGTTTCAGTTTTCGTTTACGAAAATAACCTTGTTCAACACAGACCGACTGATTGACACTTTAAGCAAAATATCGCAAATGAAGATTGATAAAATGCAGCTTACTTGTTTATTGGTGTTTTCAGATCATCCGTGCACACGCGCGCGGGAGAGAGCTCGCGTGCATATGGTTGCCAGATTGGACATGTTTAGGTAAAACATCGGATGTGCTTTTTTCACTCAAAAACTCTGTTTGGGGGATTTAAATGACTGAAATCTGCACCGCACAAACGCCAGCTCTTTCTCACGCGCGGATGATCTAAAAACACCAATAAACAAGTAAGCTGCATTTTATCAATCTCCATTTGCGATATTTTGCTTAAAGGCTTTCCGAGAATGTAGTTGTCATTCCCATAAATAAACGTACGGTGTGTGAACGTAATCGTAATGAGGACTCAAATACAGGACTGACAACCGTATTCTATTGCTGTTTGAACGTGGTCTGTTTTGCTTTATCTGACTTCACTGCTCCATTTCTTAGATGTACACACAGCTGGCAGAGGATGACAAAGTCCGTTACAAGAATGAAATAAAATCATGGGAGGAGCACATGATTGAGATTGGAAGGGAAGACCTTGTTCGGAGAAAAGAGAGAAGATCCATCAAAGCCAAAGCCATCGCAGACAGAAAGAAGAAATCCAAAGTAACCGTGATAAAGGCAAAAGCGCCAAAAAAGAAGGCTAACGTTGCTGAAACAGCTGTGAAAAAGACTGTGAAGAGCACCAAAAAGTGAGATTCATGACTCTGGAAGACAAGAGTGTGTTGTACAGAAGTCGGTTCCGTCCTCAATAAAAAGCCTGTGCTTTCCGTTATTAGAGCTGCATTTATATATGGTAGAGTTCAAAGCATGAAAGCTTTAAAACTGTGAAGAGCCCTTCATGAAGTCTCCATCTTTTCAGTCATTTTTATCATGTAAATATCTTAGGCTTTCATACTACTACTTTTAAGCAAGTCAAGAATATTTCTCAAGTTGCCATGAACCGTATTACTGACATCAGTTTTCATTTGTTTCTTAGAATAAGTTTGCATATCATGCTTTAAAAGAGGACACCATGTTTTGTATGTCTTTACTTAAAAAATAAACATTCACATTTTATATAAAAGCAGAAAACAGAATACTATACAATTTCATGAAAAACCCATTACAAGTGTGCTTTCTGAGGTTAAATGGAATAGTTCACCCCAAAGTAAGTCATTTAATCGACATCACATTTACAACCGGTTCGACTTTTATTCTGTGTAAAGGCCCGTTCACACCAAGAACGATAACTATATGGGTCTACAACAACAAATTATAACATTTTGTTTATTATAAACATACGCTGCAGTTTTATCGGCTGCCACTTTAAACACTCGCGCTCCAAAGCAGGACGGATTCTTTATAACTTTATCATGATAGTCCTTGGTGTGAACTGTCCTTAAAGGGATAGTTTGGGATCACCCAAAAATACAAATTCTGTCATTTACTCACCCTCAAGTTGTTCCAAACCTGTATGAGTTTCCTTGTTCCAAGAAGAGAGAGAAACCATTTACTACCATAGTAGGGGAAAATGCTATGGTAGTCAATGGTTGCTCTATCTGCTTGGTTACACACATTCTTCTAAATATATTATTTTGTGTTCAGCAGAACAAAGAAACCTATACAGATTTGGAACAACTTGAGGGTGAATAAATGATGAAAGAAATTTCATTTTTGGGCCAAATTTAGATATTTTAAAGAATGTCTAAGCTGCACTTTTCACACACAAAAAAACATGACATGAACCAAATGATGACCAAATGTGAGGTGAACTATCCTTTTTAAATGCAAATGTCCTCAGAATTAGGCTGAATATTGGTTTGTAATATCATTGTCAGTATTTTGTACAACTAAGGCCACAAGACCTCACATTCAAAACGTTTAAAACAGTTATTTACATGACTCATTTAAATATTCGTGTGGGATAAATTCAGGACTTTGAAGCCGAGCAGAGATCAGATGGCAATTTGGCTTCTTGGAGTAAAGTCTCAAAATCAGGTGAACACACCAGCTTGTGTGTGATGTTTCCTAGCACAGTCATGTCCCCGGTGAGGCCCTCCGACAGCCGAACACAAACAAGTTGCTGCAGACACAAACATGATCATATCCCATGAAACATCCTTCATGTAAATGAGATCAGTTATACAGTCCTTCAATAAATAAAACAGATCCAGTTGATTTCATTTCAGCTTGGCTATCTAGAATGCTACAGTGGGGACAAAAATTGTTGGACACATACACCACATCCGTAATCCTATACTTGCCTACTATATAGCATGTATAAAACAGTACGCCAACAGAGTAGTATGTCCTATACATAGTTTTCAAAAAACAGTAAGTGAAAAGTCCCCAGTTGTACTGCGATTTCCAGTGAGATTCTGAAATGCCCGTTCGATTGACACTTACTATCCCATGAGGCCATGGAAGCAACACAACTGATGCTGGTAGGTCATAGTATGTCAACATGTTGGGGTTGAATAATTTTTTTAAAGTGGACATTTATGTGGGTTTTATTTACTAAGAAATATATGCTAGAACTTTTCAGTTTCTAAGCTATTTTATTGATAAATCACATAACAGTGATGACTACATTTCTGCGCTACTGAAATGTTTCTGTGCACTCAATGTGCGAGCTTCTGTCTGTATGTGTGCGTTACAATGCAGCAGCGCATTAGTTTAAACAATAAAGTGTTTAAAACGTACACACCCGATCAATTATGAGCATCCAGACGGTGTTTAATCAAACATATCTTGTGTAGCGCTCTCATAGTGCATGTATTTGCTACCTTGCAATTGCAATTTTTCGCCAACACACTGGTTTATTCGTATGCTGTTCTGACTTAAGCTTTTCTAAGCGCATACACCAAAAGTGCACGCATACAAAAGTCTGTCACACAGCACGTAACTGACCTTAGTTGTCTTTCACATCTTTTTGCGCTTAAACTGTCATGAAAAAGAATCGTGATAAGATTGTGTTCCTATCTTTAAAAAAGTGTGATCAAATATTTTGCCGTATCGCCCACCCCTAGCTACTTTTTGACTATTTCCCAGGGTTCCTGCAAGTCCTTAAAAAGTCTTACATTCAGTTTAATAAAAATTAAATCCATAAAAAAGGCTAAAATACATTAAGGCCCGTTTTAACAGACAGGGCTTAGATTAAATTCAATTAGGGCATTTAAAGGGGGATATAATACCACTTCATGCATTCTGAGTTTTTTACACTGTTAAAGTAGCCTGACAAGCCAGACCCACATCAAGAGGTTTGGTCTGGAAACTCACCATTGACGGCTCAATCCGAGGGGTGGGATAAACGGTTGTCTTTCAAACTCCCTCTGCACACGATAGGATAACGCTACAACCAACCAGAGCAACGAAGGTGAAGCGGAGCTCGTTGATAGATTTAACATTCGCCCTATCCGGTCGGCAAAACTGAATGACTTCAGTGCCGTTCTTTGTTCTTTTCTCAGAGAAAAGCTCAACTCCAAGTCTTCCAGAGTCGCGGCTAAAGCTGATTCGAAAGACCGCCATTCGCCAGTTTCTGTGTTTACCAGAAGCACGCAAACGCAACTCGGCCGTCGTCATTATGGCCCCGCCCACCGACTCTATACACGATGTGATTGGCCCGGCAAGAGTTAGGCGATTACAACTCAGAAGGGTATTAAGAGTTGCTAGACGACACTCGCGGGCAGATTAGATTTGCTTCTGCTAGGGTGCGTCTAGATTTCTAGGCTACTGTTAAAGGGTTAGTTCACCCAAAAATGAAATTTATTTCATTAATGACTCTAATGTCCTTCCACACCCGTAAGACCTCCGTTCATCTTCGGAACACAGTGTAAGATATTTTATATTTAGTCCGAGAGTGTATGGAAGTGTATGCACACTATACTCTCCATGTACAGAAAGGGAATAAAAACATCATCAAAGTAGTCCATATGTGACATCAGTTAGTTGGAATCTCTTGAAGAATCGAAAATACATTTTGGTCCAAAAAATATCAAAAACTACGACTTAATTCAGCATCGTCTTCTCTTCCGTTTTCCTCAAATAAAGATTCAAACGGTCATGAATCAGTGAATCGATCAATGATTCGGATCGCCAATGTCACGTGAATTCAGCAGTTAGGATCGCGTGTGAAACGCGGAAGAGAAGACAATGCTGAATAAAGTCGTAGTTTTTGTTATTTTTGGATCAAAATATATTTTTGATGCTTCAAGAGATTCTAATCAACTAACTGATGTCACATATGGACTACTTTGATGATGTTTTTATTAGCTTTCTGGACATGGACAGTAAAGTGTGCATAGACTGCATATCCTCTGGGACTAAAATATAAAATATCTTAAATTTGTTCCGAAGATGAATGGAGGTCTTACGGGTGAGGAACGATATTAGTGTCATAATTGACATAAGAGTCATTAATGACATTAATTACATTTTTGGGTGAACTAACCCTTTAAAAACTAAACATGGCCAAAGGTTTAAAAAATATTTTGGATGTTTGATGGAGTATTTCTGTGCCAAAAATACTTTTTCCGGTTTCTCATAAGATTCTGAAAGTTTTTTTTTCCGTGTATCGGCCTATGTGACGCTAACAAGGGCGGAATTTCCTTGTACGGTCTCTTCTTCCGGAAGGGTGCGCACACGTTGACCAGAGCGAGAGAGCAAATGCACACCCATCAACGTGCTTTGCTCGGCTTTAGGTAAGCCACCGGCTGCGTTGCACAGGTCACAGGACTTCACTAAATCAACAATGTAACCAAAGAAGTGTGTTTTTGGTTGTTTTTGTGTGTTTTTCTGGAGCAAAATCAAAGTTGCGTAAGTGTTTCAGTTTGTTCGGAAATACAGGAATTGCGATATGGCTTACTGTAATGATTATAGTTCAAAAGGCTGTGATGTAATTAAATAAATATGAGAGTCCCAACTGATTTTATTTATCAATCTTTACTAGATTATTTTGTTACACTGCAACTAAAACTACAATGCACTAACTTACCTGTAGGAAAGAGAAGGCTGCTCCATCTGAGACATCTAATGTAACATTTCCCATGACCAGCTGGACTTTACCAGACTTTCTAATTTGCAGTTTTCCAATCAGACCCTCTGAGAAGTCAGACAGCAAAGGTACAGCGGCTTTATCAGGCTTATCCTGAAAAATGATATCATCTTAGCATTAAAAGAGCACACTGAAGATGATATTAAATAAAATTTGTAATTGAATATGGTTTGTAAAAATTACACATTCAAATTTGAGTTTTTTTTTTTTAAGTGTAATAATTCATTTACTTAAAGGGTCATTAATTGGGAAATCATCATAATTGTTCTATAAAAACATCCTGTACATTTCAGAACTCAATAGTCCAAAAACAGGTTTTAATGAGCAAGAATTGCATGTTGTCAATTAGACATGCACACTCATGCGTGTTGCGATGTCAGACAAAAAGCACAAAGTAACAGTAGGTAATATAACCCGTAATGTGAGACTCTAGGGGTCAGGAAATATGTGCTTAGAGTAGAATAATATTCTAAATGTGTTTTTGAACAAAAATTGAGGTGTATTTTGTATACAGAAGACTATGTTCCTGAATGCGTTATTGCATTAAACACTAAAAACAGTCAAAAAGAAAGAAAGAAAAAAACACCTGCAAGGCCTGGAAAAAAACGAGCCTTAGCCAGGTGAGAAAAAGTAATCCAAAAGTAATGTAATATTGCTTTCCATAAAAAGTAATCAGTTACTTTTTTGGATGAGTAAGGCAATAATACTATAACAAATGACTTGTTTTAAAGGGGAACTATTATGCAAAATTCACATTTACATGGTATGTGAACATAATGTGATATAAAATGTATTAAACACCACCCGAAAAGTCTGTATATATTTGTTTACTGTTAGTTGTAACGAGTGTTTTTGTGTAATTTGCTGTGTACACTGATGGTAATGCAAGGGAGAGAGAGAGTTTATTCATCTTTTGTGTGAAGTACAATAAACTTTATAAAACTCATCAGTACATTTTGGCCATCATTAGGACAGGGTCCACATTCTCCGCAATAACAGGCTTGAACTACCTTTTCCATCTCCATGCAGCATATATTATCTGGCTCTGTAGGTATTAATGTCCGGCTATTGAAATTTTCTGTGCGTGAGATTGTCCTGTTTTGTTGTTGCTGTATGCCGGAGCATGAGCTATTGAAGCTCTGCCCTCTATGGAAAGGGGACTGGAAGCACCAGCTAATTTGCATTTAAAGGGACATACAAAAATTCCAAAAAGTGGAAATTTTAACTTGCTATCATTTTTTTTTAATTTTGGTTACTTTCAGCTGAAACTTCACATACACACTCTGGGAACATCTGAGTTTTACATCTTGTAAAAAGGGGCATAACTGGTCCCCTTTAAAGGGATACTCCACCGCTTTTTTATTAAACTATGTTATTCCCTTAAATAAAGCGAGTTGATACATACCTCTAATCTCAGTGCGTTCACTTAATCGCTCTTATGCGCGATGACATTTTGATAGCACTTAGCTTAGCCCACTAAGCCCAGTTCATTCATTAGGCACCAAACAGAGAAAAATCCTCCTTCAAAACTCCCCCTCACCCTCTCATTTCCGTCAATAGGGGTGAGGATTGCGCGTCAGAGCGATTAAGTGCACGCACTGAGACGGGAGAGGGATGTATCAACTCGTCTTAGTTAAGGGAAAAACATGGTTTAATATGAAAAAACGGTGGAGTATCCCTTTAAAAGTAACTTTCCTCAACTCTGAAAGATAGTGTATAGTGAAGCTGAGCTGCGATAATATACAGTGGCAAAAAAAATAATAATTAAAAAAGGGTCAAAGGTGGCACAGAAAAAAACCCTGACATAAACCCCTTCAACTGGCATAATATGAAACGTGAACTTACCATGGTTTTATTTTGTGATGAGCGCTTGTCTTCAGTTTTGTCGTTCTTTTTGGTTTTCTCTGGGCTTGCGGTTTTAGGCTGACCAGGTATGGTATCAGGAAGTTGAATAAACAGTAGTTCTTCCTGGTCTGAAACACTTAGCTGCTGGAAAAGTTCTCCAACCGTTGGTTGTTGAGGGAATGCCGATATTCCCCTCAATGGCAGCGGGTATTTCTGCTCAGCTCTGGGTGATTTCAGTGCATTATCAGATGCTGTCTCTTTAACTGCAAAAATGTCTTGGATTCAGTTCTTTGTTTACTGTAAGTAGCATGAAGACACTTTAACTGGCAATAAAACAAACCACATAAAACGAGTGCTGGCATTAAATATAACTTACATGAGCTAGCTGTTTCTGTTGACAAAAAGGTGCATGACTGATGGAGTGGAAGTCTGATTGGTCTTTGCTTAGGATCATTTTTTAATCCAGGATCATCCAAAAACTGCTCAATTACAGCAAAAAAAAAAAAAAAAACATGAATATACTATTAATTACCTTTCAAGAAATGGGTCAAATGATAAAGGGTCATTGTGACAGCTTACATCATCCCGTTGGAGTTTTTTCAAAATTTCATTATCATCTTCCTCAGTACTGTTCTTTTCCTTTTTAATGCATTTTGTGACAAGTGCAGGATCACAGTCAGCCAGATTAGAGCTGCACCAATTACCTGCAAAGTTAGACACAAACTTTACCATTAAGAGTCAGAGGTAAGTGTCACTGTCAATTAATTTATTTGTATAGCGATAGCAATCAAGCAGTTGAGATTTAATAAATAGTATATATATATATATATATATATATATATATATATATACATCAAGTTCATGTATTTATATAGCACATTTAAATAGCCGCTAGACAGACCAAAGTGCTTTAGAGAGCAAGCATATAAAAATAAAAGCAGCAAAACATACATAAGCATATATATATATATATATATATATATATATATATATATATATATATATATATATATATATATATATATATATATATATATATATATATATATATATATATATATATATATATATATAACTTTACATGAATATATAGCATGTACATGGACAAAGTTGCATATACTTATATATCAAAGTTTATATATAGAGCTTGGTAATAATAATAATAATAATAATAATAATAATAATAATAATAATACAGTTAACATGTTGTGACAATATAAACAATCTGAGCAGATGCATTTTAGGCAACATTTTAAATAAATGTTATTTTATAACTTTTTATTCGTCAAAGAATCCTGAAAAAAAATGATCACAGGTTATAACAAATTTTAAGCAGCATAACTTTTTCCAACATTGATAATGAATCAGCATATCAGAATGATTTCTGGAGGATCATGTGACACTGAAGACTGGAGGAATGGCTGATGAAAATTCAGCTTTGCATTACAGAAATAAATAATATTTTAGTATATTAAAATAGAAAAACATTATTTTAAATTGTTTAAATTGAGTATAATTTAAATTTGCAACTTTTATGGAAACGTGGCAGTTCATAGCAAGAAATTGAAAAATGAATTTCATGGTGTATAATAAAAAATAAACCTTGGGAGAAACCAGGCAAAACCAGAGGGGAAGTTCTCTGGCTCTACAGTCCAAATATGATGACAATAATTGTGTGATTTAAAAGTGTGCTTTACCTGGCTTCCTAAAGGTGTCTGCAGGACCCTGCTCAAAGATGGAGTGAGACTGAATAGTCTGAGGTTTTTCTCGCCGCCGTCTCTCTCTTTGTCGGTCTTCCCTCTCTCTTCTCTCTCTTCTCTCTTTCTTTGGTGCAGTGCGAGTCTCCTGTAACCTCCAAAAAAAAAATGTTAAAAGACGTCGGTTATATTATGTACGGTATATAGGTTTTTTACAGTGTCCTTTTTACACGTTACATGTAGTTACTTTAGTAATAACCATAAATGATGCATAATTACATGCAACCAACCCTACAACAAACTTAATCCTAACCCTAACCCTATAGTAAGTACACATAGTTAATTAATATTACTTAGTATTTAAATGTATAATTACAATGAAAGAAAGACACTTTAAGCATATACATACTAGGGCGAAATTATATGCACTGCATAATAATCATATAACAGCAAGTTTTTATTGCATACAAATATTACATCACTGGGTAATAGAATCATTGTCATATTGTATAAAATACACGTGTATTGTTTTTTTTTTTTTAAATCCTATTTTTTTACATTTTAGTTTTACTATGTAGCTGTTATGACAAGATATAGCCTCCCAACTTATAAAACACTAGTACTTCAAATAATGTTTATAATGATGTCTAAAATACTTACTCATCTTTAGTTTTGCGAACCGAGTGAACATTTGGTACAAAGGTTTTCTGTAGGGGGAAAAAAATCACTCTGTGAGACAAGTGTGACATTTATAGATATGAGCATTCTATAATATTGACCTGAACATTCTGTATCTATTGATGCAACATATTTTGCGTTTAAGAAAAATAAGGGGGAAAAAAGAAAGAACATCTGAGAGTAGCAGAAAAAACACAATTGATGCTGAAGTGAACTATTGACTTTAGAGGGTGCAACCTTTTTATATCCACCCAGGGTCAGATCTCTGGAGCGCAAAGTGGTCAGTCTGCCTGGCGGAGGGGGACTCAGTGTTATTCGGCCTGGCAGTCCTCTACCTGCAGCAAATGATGATCTGAAAGCGGCAGAAGAGCTCGCCTCTCCATCCCCATCTCCATGTTCAGACATTCTGCCAAAACCCAGATACACTTACTGAAAACACCACCAAGACATTTGTTTTGGGCATAATACCCGAGTACTCAGACTGATACAACAGTAAAAGGAGTCTCAGAGGGTTATGGGTGTTATATAAAAACAAACACACATTTAAACAGTTTCTGCGCGCTCATCTGAGATTAAATTTAAAGACGCGCGCCTCCATTTTGTTAGCAACCTAAGCTAACAAAAACAAAGCCATTAACACCACGTTATATAAGTTGCACGGTAAGATTTGGAATGAAGAAGGGAAAACGGCTTCTTTGAGTACATCTAAGTGAAAAATAAAGACTGTACGTACTTGAAATTTGTGTAAACACCTCAAGTCATATCTGTAAATTCGTCCAGCTGAAAGCTACATCCTTGCAGAACCATCATGGATCACGTGATCCGGATTCACTATAAATCACAAAAGACTATTCTATTCTATTCTATTCTATTCTATTCTATTCTATTCTATTATTTTATATTATATTATATTATATTATATTATATTATATTATATTATATTATTAGTGAATTATATATTTTAATGAATGTAACTGTGTGTGTGTGTGTGTGTGTGTGTGTGTGTGTGTGTGTGTGTGTGTGTGTGTGTGTGTGTGTGTGTGTGTGTGTGTGTGTGTGTGTGTGTGTGTGTGTGTGTGTATCTCAGGTGTTATATGATGTTATAATTGTCTTATTATTAAACTGCAAACTTGTTTATTAGGCTATATAGTAAACTATATTATATTATTTATATTATATTATTTATATTACATTATATTTTATGTTATGTTTTAAACGTCCCCAGTGTTAATACTAATTAATAATAATAATAAAATACAAATATGAAAAATAAATAAATAAACATTTATTTATTTATTTATTTATTTTAAACAAAGCATGCAGTTCATATGCCAAGTTCATAATATTGTGCGAATTCTACTTAACGTTACCCAGACCGAGACAGCATTTTGGGGACATCATGGGTTGAGCTGACTCTGAACAGGCACATTTTTGTAACCCGCAGACCCTCCTCTGGCTCATATTGAACAAAGGGCGGCGCTCTACTTTTGCCTTCCCTCACTTTATACTCCTCTGGTCAGTGTAACTCACACACAGAGCCCGTGGCCGCGATGACTGGCGCTCACTCTCCGCGGGAATGATCTGATCTGACGGCTGCGGAGAGTCAGCGGTGCTCTGTGAAAGTCATGGCCGCTCAGTGTGAACCCTTAAGCGGATACTTACAGCAGTCTGATGCGGGCTCCAACAGCGAGCGCAGCACTGATTCCCCTCTGCCCGTGTCTGAGGATGACTCCAGCGGACCCACGGCACCTCCGGACCCCGAGTGGACCGAGGAGAGGTTTCGAGTGGACCGGAAAAAACTGGAGATCATGTTATTAGGTAAAAAAGTTATATCCATGACAACAATCACCAATTGGTATAGAGTGTAAAAACTTTGATAAACACTTTGTAAAGTTTTGCCTACTTCTTAAAATAAGGCACTATTGCTGTTAATAATTGTCTGGAACAAACACTTACAAATATTAATGTGAAATCTAAGCATGGAGGCAACCTCCAGCATCTGCAGAGCTGAGCCGGTTATTTTCCTCTTCTCTTTTGTTCACCTCCTGTGTATAATTATCGCTTCCATACCAATTTTGTTTTCCGAAAGGGCAAGTTTAGTTTATATAGCGCAATCAAAAACGTTATGAAATAATCTAGCAGCCCAGACTTTGAAAAGCCATGAAGCTCCATCGTTCAGTTTTCAATTGCTGAGTTTCCAATTGTTACAAAGTTTGTGGTATAGTCTACATTTAAAAACAGACATAGAAACAAACTAGATATGTTTAATGTGTATTTAAAGGATTGTTCCTTCAAAGTATTACTTGTTTGGTTATTATCGTTTTTCATACGTTTATTTAATGCCTGCATTTAGTTTAAAAAGCACCTTTTCCAGTGCATTATTGAATATTGTTGTGGAAAATATGAGTTTATTCTGTTAGGCCTTCTGAATATTTAGGTAAGTTTAGTATAAAACCACATTTTTGATGTAGGGAGCTACTGAAAGGGCTGTAATATAATATAAATATTTACATCTAATATTCTAACACAATAACTGTGCGCGCAGGGAGCAACTCAACCAATAGGGGGCAGTGTTAAAGCATATTTTCCTTGACTGTAGTTTTAATTGTTGTTTTTCCTCAATTTGTTAAAGTAATTGTAAAGTGACAGTGTGGTTAACTGCTTCATAAAAGTTAAGGATTAAATTGAATGTAATTTTTGGACAGTGAATGTTCATGTTTTGGCTTACGATTCAGATTGCATGTGGCTTTTATTCAGAAGATTGGCTGAAAACAGTAGAATCCATAATTGCGAAAAAGCAAATTGTATTGGCGTTATTAAAGTCACAAAACATTCATAAATGCCACTTTTCTGGTGAATTAATCAAGCAGTTTATAAAATTTGTCAGGGGTTTCTCATCCACGGCTCAGTACTAGGGATGGTAAAATGCTTTGATGGTCTGTAATGCCTTGTCCATGTCGGGTCATGCTTTCCGAGTTGTTTCATGGTTCTGAGTGAGTTCAGGAAGGGACATCATCATCATCCTACACACAGAGTCTCTAGGTTCAGCTCACCACAGCAATCCTTCCTGCTGAGGTCACTCAGCATCTCCTCACAGGATTTTAGAGTGTATTTGATCAACCTGCTTACTGCAGGACTGCCTTAAGGTTTAGGATTCTTCTAGAAGAAAATCTCATGTAAAGTAAGAGATTTATTTGCCAAACCAAATGATAGGAACTTAGCATTTCTTGATTAGATTTAAGATCAGTCATAAAACTAAAGTTCAAACACAATGTGACCTTGTGTACATGTCCATGAACAATCATACTGCAATCCATAGAAGTTTATTGTGAGAAAAATACAGTTTTTTTTTTTTAGCTAGTCCGATCACTGTGTCAATGGATGCATACTTCATTAGCAGCTGTTACATGATATAGTGTCATTTGGTTGAAGAAGAACACTAGGGTTGTTAATCACAAGAGCTGTTTTCCAATATTTAAGTTCCAAGTTCAACCTTAATGTTTAATAGCTGTGACCTGCTCATCTGTATGTTTTCAGAAATGTTAACATCACTGGTGTGCGCTCCAAAAGAACTTACTCCATCTGATATAATGAGTAGCAACATTCAAGAACGCTTTTATGAATCTTATTATGCCTCTTGGATTGGAAGAACCATTAATCATTTCATTTTAGCTGGCTCAAGTAGATGAAATACAGTGGAATTATTTCGAATGAATCACATAAAGGAGGCCTGAATTTGTTTTCTGTTCCAAATGTGAATTAATTTTTGGAATTTGTGTAGATTATGCTGAGCAGGAATGCATCCATATCGGGATGACTCTGTCTCTGTTTAATCTTATGTTCAATGCACAATTGTGTCAAAATGATGTATGCTACAATGCCTGAATCTCAGCAACCGTATAATGTAATATATAGTCAAGGGCTGCACAATTAATCAAATTTCTAATCACGATTTCGATTACGGATACCACGATTATGTAAATGTTCAAAGCCGTGATTACAAAAAAACAAATCCAATTATATTGTTATGCATGCTTAAAGGTGCCCTAGAATGATTTGAAACAATATGTTAAATTGTTCTCTAATATCTAAATAGAGGGTATGTGGCTTATTTAAGGTCAAAAATTGTCCAGATACAGTTTAACAGGTCCATTTACAACCCTAGAAATTGTCCCTAGGATGTAATGCTGTTTTGGCCTTATTTGGAAGGGTTGTGAATATTAATGCAGAGTTCTGCTCTGATTTCACTCCACTGCTGCTCAATGCACATCTATACCATCCGTCATGGCAATGATTTTACAATGAAAGCTTCTCAACTTTGAATTACGAACTGAACTGGGTAGTGCGTAAATATGTTGTTTGTACAGTAGCGTTAGAGTTTGACAGTAGAGTACTGATTTAAAAGTCGATTTATTTAGCCAAACAAAGTAATGTAGAAGCCACTCAAAATAGTCAGTGTCGTGTTTACTACTCATCCGCTGCAAAATAATCATACTTCAGCTCTCAAAAATGTATATTTATTTAACAAATTGTTTCAGCTTAGATGGTGAAGGTGACGTTAGCTACAATGATCGACTGAGCGATCTGTAAGCAACTAAACGGTAGTTAGTTTCTGAGTTATGTGTTGATAATGAAATTTAGGTTAATTTAAATTTCAATCTGTCAAAAGGGATTGACATACCTATCTACTGTTGTATTTTATGACAACACGGGAATAATATTAACCGTTGTCATTTGATAAACTGTTATGTGAGCTACTTGGAGTTTCCAATTGTTACTTTAGCATCTTGCATTAGATCTAGACAACACAGGGGATATTATCATTAATTTTGTCTTACTAAGAAACTTTTAATTTATTCAGAAGTAGGTTAGAAAGTGAAAAAGTGGGTAAAATCTTACTGTTTGCAGGAATACGGCTGAAATCGGCCCTTTCTTCAGTATCAGACGCTGAGCGAATCCTGCTATATTGCCCCAGGTTAGATAAACTCTCTGTGGTGAAATGGGCCGAGCAAACTAACAAACTTTGAATTAAATTGTTGCGGTATCCGATTGTAAATAAACATCAAACATGACTGTTGACATTTTTTATCTGTGGGAAAGCTATGAAAAGTCCTCACATCCCCTGCAGAGCCTGGAACAGGATATTTGTGTCCATGATCTGCCGTTTTCGCTATCGTCGCGTGACGCTTGTTTATCTGCTGAACTGATGATTCAGCTGCGCAGTTCCGCCTGACAATGAACATGGGCTGACATGCAAATGTCTAGAAAAGCTTTTCTTTGACTAACAAGGAAGTTTTCAGCTCTGAAACTTACAGGATATTCTTATATTACCATGACCTTTTATATATCAAAAGCTCAAAGGAAAGTTGATTTCTCAATTCATCACCACTTTACTGAAGTTCCAGCTAGGGCTGGGCGATAAAACGATAACGATAATTATCACGATATAATTTTCCTCGATAAAACGATAACAACAGGTCGATAAATTCTCGATATAATGCTTACGCGCTATGCGTAATGCTGCGCATGCGTATTGCAGACCGGGCGTCTGGGTGCTGCACGCGGTAATGTTTACAGTCTGTGGCTGACAGGCTTGGAGGATCGGAGATAAGTGGAGCGATAAAAATGAGCAATAGTGAAGAAAATGCAGCGCTCACGGCCAGCTCAGAGGACATAGATATCGTTGACAAGTTAGTTCGCTCAACTTCAGTGGTTTGGAGATATTTTAGCGATCCCATCCGACATAAAACAGAGCGACGTGCGTGGACTGCTTATCATAGGTTCACGTTCACCACACAGAATTTAATTATTAAATTATCTTGTTTCTTCAAAGTCCTTCCATATAACATGCAGCCCAACACAGCGGTGAATCTACATTAACTACATTCACACACCGGCTTATTACCTTGTTAGCTGTAATGGGTGACTTATTTACAACAGGCTAACGTTACCAAACTATAATCACTAAAGCATCGGACTTGTACATCGCTATCATAATTGTTTGTCTTTGGTGATGTATTAATGACTCCGCATCGCCTGTATCAAAAGAGAAATAATGTTATCTGGTGTTTAAAATGAATAAAATAGACTAGACAGCCCTTACTGGAGATCCACAAATACTGAACTTTTCTCTCTCCCGACCAGCCCACTGTCGGTGAGGTGTGTTTGTGTGTGTGTGTGTCGGTGAGATGCACGGTGGACCAATCCACTGTGAGGCAAGAGAAGGGGCCTCAAAATGTTTCTTAAAACGCTTTTTTTTGACCGATTGCGTTCTTAGTGTTTTACTTAGACAATTAAATATATAAACGCTCAATATTGCATTATTTGTTCTGTTTCAGCTGCGAAAATCGTTCACAGCAGAACCGCAACGCGTCTCACAACAACGTGTGTAAATGAACGATTCATTGTTTGAATGAATCGTTTGAATGAACGACTCAATGACTCGCTCATTAAGACGGCCACCTGCTGCCACCTACTGGTGGTTTAATTTGATCTTTAAACATACTTTCCAACATGTCTTATTTGTCTATTCAAAACTACAAATCTCAAAACATTATTTAATGCTGTTGTAATTTTTCAGTGTAAATTATTTAATTTGATGGTAACAGCCCTTATAGTGTTTTATTTTAATTAAATGTATTGATCAAAATTACAAATATAAAATGAAACATGAAGCTTAGCCTATAGTTAATAAGATTAAGGGAAAATGCCCTTTATAAAAGGTGAAAATATCACAAATTTCAAATGATTCAATAAAAATAAAAACCACAAATATGCAGATTTAAATATGTCAAAGCTGATTGAACACTGGTGAGAATATTGCTTCAGAATAAATTATATTTACAACACACAAACACACACACACACACACACAAACACACACACACTTTTCCGGACAAGCTAATTTTTTACTTGGACAAGCTTGAACGATGTACTTGTTCCAAGGACAAGCACATGAACATGCTTAATGTCAAGCCCTGTATAATGATATATTATTGATATATAGTGTTGAGTAAAAAAATGCTGACCACAGTTAAGATTTTAATAAATAAATCTACCTCAGTTTAAATAAATTGTTCACTTGTTTGGGAAGTGTTTGTCATGTTTTGACAATAAAGGATAGTTTAAAACTACAGCTAACTGTCTGCTTTCTACATATTTCACTCATGAGCAAAAATATGCCTTTAAACTTTAAAGAAATAAAGATTTTACATTTATCGTGATATTTATCGATATCGACTGATATGCTAAATTATATTGTGATAATTTTTTTGGGCCATATCGCCCAGCCCTAGTTCCAGCTCACGTGGGGAAGACATTGTACGCGTTCGCAATCGTTTCATTTCACTGCGGGATCGTTTGTAAAGTCTCAGGTCTCTCTGGATTTGCAGACATATTGAGATTAAAACACAATGCTGTGCCTTCTATTTTGGATCCGACAGGAATGGTGCAACACACTTATGTGAGTAAAACGTCTTTTTTATATGTAATAGTAGTCCGGGGGCTGTGTGTTTTCTAGACAGGCTACCAAAACGTAAGCCCGTTGGCAGGATCTCAAATAGTAATAATAATAATAATAATAATAATAATAATGCGTTCGATTTATATAGCACTTTTCAAGGCATTCAAAGCGCTTTACATAGAAGGGGGGAATCTCCTCAACCACCACCAGTGTGCAGCATCCACCTGGATGATGCGACGGCAGCCATATTGCGCCAGAACGCTCACCACACACCAGCTTATGGCGGAGAGGAGACCGAGTGATGAAGCCAATCAGGGAATTGTGAGATAATGTGTGTGTGTGTGTGTGTGTGTGTGTGTGTGTGTGTGTGTGTGTGTGTGTGTGTGTGTGTGTGTGTGTGTGTGTGTGTGTGTGTGTGTGTGCGTGTGCGTGCGTGTGTTTGGGTATTTGTCCTTATATCCAACGATCGGTCGGGCCAAGTAATACAAAAATAATATTCCAATCAATTGCGTGTGGATGAGAAATAAAGCGCATTTGTTTGATAAAGACGTTTACCAGCCCTGTGGTCGAGCAAATCATTTCGGTTGCCGCTTTCAAATCAATCCCTCCCTCATGTGAACTGAACTGACAGCGGAGCTTAAGCTCATTAAATATGCAAATCTTCTGCAATCCTAGCCATTGGCGTTTACTTCCAAGTCTCCAGTGCGGCACACCCATCAAAACCTAGCGTTCAGGAGAGAGCCTAAAAACCAGAGTAGAAAATAGCCTATTACTTATTAGTTATGATGTTTTTGAATGTAAAAACCACACGAATGTCATTAGTTGACCTCAGACAACAGTATACATTTTTTTAAAAAGCCAGTTTTTTTTACACCTTTGAGGACTCAAATACAAGACAAGACAATTGTGTTCTACTGCTGTGTGAACAAAGTGTTCAGGTTATAGGAATGCAGTGATGATGCTGAAAGCCCTCTTCATGGGTCAAGTTAAGTGTCTAGCAGTCATTGACTGCCTATATAGGAGATAATTTTTCATTTTTCCCATTTCTCAAATTTCTAGATAGCATTTGCACAATTAAGGAGTAGTATTCTCTGTCCAGTCTACATCAAGGGGTTTGGGTTTTTCCAAATTTTCAAAGCCCAGATTGTTTTTCATTACATGTCTTAGATGAGATGGAAACAGTTTCTCTTCCCAAATCTTGGCAGGGGATTTGCACATATACCCTTGCAAAAGAAATTCCCAAACAAGTTTACATGACATCGCGACGTCTTTGATCACCGTAGGTCAGACTCGGGCACCGAAGTGAACTAGATTCCAAACAGGAAGGGATCAAATGGCTTGTTTAACAAGCATAACTCTTATCATCACAGATGGGTTTGATCCATTCTGTGGAGCCCAAATAAAACATTGTTGCTGCCTGGTGATTTTGTAAAACACTTCAGTTTTATAGCGTGTTTATAATGTGGAAAATAGATGAACTCTCTTCCACCCAATAAAGGTGGGTTGACTTTGGAGTTATTTTTCCCATTTACTAAGACAATGTATTTACTAAGTATCCTTGTTTATTAAATTCCTAGTAAACTGAGACACAAAACTGGCCTTCTATTTATGGAAATATAAAGACTACATTCTGAAACTGCTTGTGTGTTAAAAGTGTACTTTGGCTAACTGTGTTCTGGGTATGTTTGTGCACGCGTGCTTGGCTGAGGCCTGGTTAAAAAGTTCATCTTTTTGTTGTCTGTTGGATGAAAGTATAGAGACAGGAAGTGAGTTTGGTGAGGAATGCGCTTGGGGCTAACTGTCCTCTGGATCGCAGCCTAGGGAAACACTTTTCCCTGTAGCTTTTAGAGGGTAAACGTGGCATTCTCCCCAAGAACTACTGCTGAGGTGAATCGCTGCGGCCTAGCTTTTGAGTTCAGAGCAGTATGGCCTGTGAGCACGTCGGACAGACAAAGCAAAGCAACTCAGTTGGCACGTAGCAAACGTAACACAATGCGAAAGGCCAATAAATGTTGGAAAGAATGGAAATCAGTCTGTAAAGAGTGGTTGAATCAAGTATATTGGGACCATTCAGGAAACCCTGGCTTGTGTTGTTCGGGTCTGAGAGACCCTTGAGAGGTGGTGGGCGGAAGAGTCCCAGCGCTCACAGCACATAATTCACTGCAGCTGTTGGAGAGTCTCTGTTTTTAAAAAATGCTGGCGGAGACCAGAGACTTTGTTATGACAAGGAAAAGAACGAGCCATTACACTACAGCTACTAACTCAACTCATCTGAGTCGAAAACGAAATGGTTGTTTTTCAAAGCAATCAAACCTGTAAATATGTTGGATCTTGGACACTACATTGTCACATTTCGTTTGTAGGCATGTCTTTTGTGTTGCTTTTTTGCCATTGGCATTGGCATTATACACAAAAATAATCTGTAATTTACATTTCATAGTTTGTGTTTAGGTGAACCTCTCAGTTCATAACAACTGGGTAGAATCCACCCAAGAGTTTCCTGGCAGAATGAGTAATGTCACTGGCATTTTTTAAAATTCACTTAACACACTTAAATACGCAAGATTATGCACAGTTTAAGGCATTTAAAATAAAATAATTAAACACCACCTTAAAGCAGCATTTAAGCTGCCTGCATATGTATAGGAACTTTACTCTAAAGGGGGTCGCACACCGGACGTGGAGCTCGGCGGCGCTCGGCGGTGCGCCACGCAGCGTCTCAGGTATCGCACACCGGACGCGCACATTTTAAAAGGCTACGTTTATTATACATTTCCCCAAAATATGTTTAGACTTTATTCAAGCTGTTGAACTCAGAATGTAAAACAAATGTGTCTTGTAGCAAAGGTTGAAATCAGTAACGATAATATACTTTTAATATAAAGCCTTGAAATGGGGCTCTGTGACGCGGCAGGATTTAGAACAACTTCCTTAGTCGCCGCGGACAGGCGCCGAATGCCGCCACTGGTGTGCGTACACTCATTGAAAACATTGTGTTCGAATTTTAAAGACGTGGCGCGCCGCCGAGCTTCGCGTCCGGTGTGCGACCCCCTTAAGGGTCAATGACATGTAATTTTTTGTTGTTGTTGTTTTTGTCCAGAAGTTGTACATAAATATATTAAATGTTAGTTCACCCCAAAATAAAATTTCTGTCATTAATTACTCGTCGTTCGACACCCGTGAAACCTCTGTTCATCTTCGGAACACAAATGAAGATATATTTGTTGAAATCCTAAAGACGTCGTTACAAAGCCCATCTCATTACAGTGGCTCTGCAATCATTTTATGAAGCGACGAGAATAGTTTTTGAGCGCAAAAAAACTAACGACTTATATAGTGATGGGCCGATTTCAAAACAATGTTTGGAAACGGTTATGAAACTGTGTATTGATTCATGATTCAGGCCGCGTGTCAAACTGCCAAACCTCTGAAATCACATGACTTTGCCGATCTGAATCATGAATCAATACTATGATCCATAATCGTTCAAATCTTTGTTTTGAAATCGGCCCATCACTATATAAGTCGTTAGTTCGTTATTTATTTATTTATTTATTTTTTGCTCACAAAAACTATTCTCGTCACTTCATAAAATGATTGTAGAGCCACTGTAGTGAGATGGACTTTGTAACGACGTCTTTACTGCCTTTATGGGTCTTGAGAGAGGAAAGGACATTGGTGTCAATGAAGGCCTTTCTGAGCCATCAGATTTCAACAAAAATATCTTCATTTGTGTTCCGAAGATGAACAGAGGTCTTACGGATGTCAAACGACATGAGGGTAAATTTTCATTTTTGGGTGAACTAACCCTTTAAACATGCAATATAGCCAATGATACAACTCTTCTATGAAAACTTATTTCTAAAAGTAGAGTAAAATGCATTTTTATTTTATTTTTTTCCAGATTTAAATGTTTATTTCACATTACAGTAAAAATGTGTTGGTCATTGTGAGATTAAAATGTAGACAAAAGATCTACAAGAGAAGAAGAGAAAAGATTATAAATTATAGTACAATTATAATTTAGTACAACAATTTTCTTTTAATTTGAAAAACAAATTATACTATATGTGCGTTGTATTATGTACATTATTATCTCTGAGAGACAACTTGTTGAAGCCGCTCTGATCGTCATTTTCTCCCTTTTCTCAGAAAGTAATAACATAGTCAAAACATTTGCTAGTATGGCTAGTATGGTTTTATTTAACATGTACACAATTTTTGACAGGTATTTTGGGCTGCTGCCCCTTTAAGACAAAATGCTTGGATCTAACACACAGTACACACCACTACACAAAGACTGACACATATCTGTGGTTTTCACCCAGCTGTTTAAGTTCTCCTCTGCCATACTGACTGTTGACACATTGACATATTTGTTGACAAATTGACACATTTATCAAAATGGCCATCATGTGGTGTGAGAATTTGATCATTTAGGTGCAAACAGAACTGAATTTGGGATGGCACATTGTCTGAGAGAGAGCTTCTTGTGTGTCATTCAGCGAGATACCTCACTGTTTTTTTTTTTACATACTGCGTATAATAACTTATTTTTCGAAATTTTAGTACAGATGAACTACGGGACAAAACGAGAATTTGATTTGCAAAAGTTAAAGTAACAATTTATTTAAGCTTCGAACTTCATTCTGTAAAATAAGTACAATGAACTATGCAAAAAGCATTTTTGAATGTCTGACTCTCCAGTATGTTTTATAATTACACCAAAATCAATCAGAGTTCATCCCTCACACACGTTATCAGGACTGTCAAAAGTGCTGGCTGTCGGTTGGAATATTAGAACTAAAAACATCAACATAACACACTTATAGGCATCAGTCACTTTGCCGGCTAAGAAATAAATAATTTTTACCTTACAATCCATCTGCTTTCAAATCCACATAATTTTAATATCAAAACATAGATGTCTGTCAAAAAAAAATAATGTGCACAATACACAGTATTTGAGAAGCAGAGGTTCAGCGAGTACAAGCATTTCCTGGAAAACTAGGGTGACCATACGTCCCGTTTTTTTTTTTTTCAGCTCTATTTTCAGTGTCCCAACTTATTATGAAAAAAAATATATTTTTTAACTGCAAAGGAGTGGTTTTGGTATCACAAAGTTTTTTTTTTTTTTCTTAAATGCAGATCATGTTGTAAATAACAGTGGAAAATGATTAGCCCTTAGCATTTTTTGGCTCATAGAGATTCATTTTGATAAGGTCAAAAGGTTTTTCAAAAATAGATCACAATAGAATCTATAACATGCATTAAAAATGGACTGGTTTCCCACTGAAGCTAAGCAGTTTTGAGCCTGGTCAGTAGCTGGATGGGAGACCAACTGGGGAAACTAGATAGCTGCTGGTAGAGGTGTTAGTGAGGCCAGCAGGGGGCGCTCACCCTGGGGTCTGTGTGGGTCCTAACACCCCAGTATAGTGATGGGGACACTATACTGTTAAAAACGCACCGTCCTTTGGATGAGACATTAAAGTGAGGTCCTGACTCTCTGTGATCATTAAAAGTCCCAGGATGTCCTTCGATAAAGAGTAGGGGTTTAACACCGGCATCATGCCCAAATTTGATCCATTGGCCTCTATCCATCATGTCCTCCTGATCATCCCCCTCTCCTGATTGGCTTCATCGCTCCTCCTTCATTGTCTCCTCTCCACCAATCAGCTGGTGTGTGGTGAGCGTTCTGGCGCAATATGGCTGCCGTCTCATCATCCAGGTGGATGCTGCACATTGGTGGTGGTTGAGGAAATCCCCCACTTCCATGTAAAGCGCTTTGCGTGCCTTGAAAAGCGCTATATAAATGTAATGAATTATTATTATTATTATTATTATTAAAAAACAGATTGGGTGAATTTCTATTTCATGCCAACTTTTTTTAAAGTGCCCCTATTATGGCATTTGAAAGGTTCTAATATTAGAATATGCATTTATTTCTACCTTATTCGCTCAACGACTCCCAAAGGATTCGTTCAACGATTAGTTTCTACAAACTCCTCCTTTGTGTGACGGCATTACGACTTGTAAATTTCTGCGAAAATAGTGTTGAAAATGTACAGCTTATGAACAGACATGGCTTAAATGTTGCCTTACAAATTCAAGCCAGAGTCCAACGGAGAGCAGAGAATAATCCCTGTGTCACATTAGCATGTTAATAGCATATCTTACAGACATTAGCATATCTATAATACATTAGCATATCTTACAGACAAAATACTTCTGCTGGTTAACACAGCGGACAGTATACAGTGCTTGCATCACTTACATTGTATTATAATAATGATGGTGCTTCGCTCTGTTCTAAAAATAAAGACTCAACACCCAAACAGTCATGGTATATGTGTTAGCCCAACGCAGAAATGATTGATAAAGCACTACAGTTGTACACCAACGTATTGCTCTATTATTTACCATAACTCCAAGTATTAACAACGACAAACATATTTGACACACTTCTAGACAATTGCGATCAAACACATATTGCTGTTAGCTGGTTAGCCGGAGACCTACAAGCGACGCAGAGCGTAAGCAACACACAGCTAAACACGTATTGTGCATGCTAAAGAGAACATAGCAACAATTATTAATTATACAGGTTGTGATTCGGAGGAGTGTCCACAGGAATCAGCAGCAGTGTTCAAGTTTTCCCTGGTGTCTGCACGCACAGTAAGTGGGTGGGCAAAATGCTAATGTTTCGTCGTGACGTCACAACCAAGCAGCTTAAGATTCATTTGAAAAAATGATTCATTTATTTGACTCAGAGTCGACTCTTACTTTTGAGAGACAATAACTTCATACACAGTGCACTTTTAGAGATTTAAAGATTTAAAACTTTGCAGGATGTTTTCATTCCCTTAGAGCTATGTTACGCACTACATGAAAGGTAATTTAAATCAAATGAATATTTAAGCAAAATGGGTTAAAAAAAATTGGCATGCACACACAATATTCCATTTTGGTATGTGCATTTTAAACTTAAAATGATTAATCATATGATTCCTGAGGCCATCCTTAAAAATATTTTGGTTTGCAGTAACAGTAAAAAATTTTTAAAAAAGGGTCGGTAGGTAGGTCTATATTTTTTTTTTCAAATTTTTATATAAAAAAAAAAGGTTTGGTGATGGTGATTACGTAGGTATGAATTTAAACAAATTGGCATATCGTGACATCACTGACTGGGTCTTCAAGCCGTGCCTTCGGGCGTGTAGGCTAATTGCAGGCTATATAGACCACAAACAAATTGAAATATTTGTCAAAAACATGTTTATTGCATAAATTTCAGGTGCATTCATTAAGAAAAGGGTCCAACCACCAGCTAGCTGTCATTGACTCAAAGCTGTCAACCCTCCCTTTTTTTCCGGGTTTCTCACGTATTTTAGCTCTTTTCCCGCTGTCTTCCCGTTTTAGTATTTTCCCCGTAATATGTTTCTTATTTTTACGCTCGATTGTGTTAAATCTGAACACGCAACTATCTGTGTCTCTGAAGTGGCTTGCACTTCTTGCCAGACCAACGCATCTGGTGATATAGACTAGTGCATTTGAATATTAAAAAGCAAAAAGTTGTTTTTATGAATTCAATTAATTAAGTAGCTATAACCAGCTATTCAATCAAGAGCAGTGAGTGAGTCCCAGTGCCGTTTTTAGGCATAGGCAAACTAGGCGGTCGCCTAGGGCGCCAACAGCTGGGGGGCGTCAATGAGCCCCCGCCCCAACAAGATTTTTTAGTTATTTCATATATATTTTATTATTAATATTTCGTACTTTTGCTATTTCAAGGCATTATGATTAGTTGCGATTATTGGAGTGAAGTCGCCATGGTGATAGTGGAGCTGCTGTAATGAAATGAGATCATGTAGAGGGCGGCAGGGAACGTCGTCATCCGTGGCGTTGTAACGCTTGTGTCCGAGTGAAAAATGCGGATAGCTCACTTAATGTAACTGGAGTGGATGCAAACACGGAGGCGATTAACATCAAACAGATCGCACTTTATTCCCCGCTGAACTCTCATCACAAACTCCCTTTCCGTTCACAGCATTACTTAATAAAACAAAATAACTGTTAGCAACAGAAAACAGAAAATAATCCCCACATATGGGAGCTCCAGACTCCCAGACTTAGTGCGCACATACACAAAATGCAGACTTCGTTTGCAGGGAGCGCGCGCAACTCTTAAAGGGGCCACACTATATTTCTACTCGTTACAGCGTGCTTTAGTTTCATCATCATGAAAAGGTCAAAGCCATCAGGGGCTCAGTATCGTAAAAAGAAAGCGAAATATACAGGTATAGCCTACTTATTGGTTACTTGTTCTCTACTAAGCTGGTCTCTCTATCATAACGTTGAGCAAAACATTACACTGAATATTAGTACTGGACGGACCACACGCCATGCTCATTTCAGGTGCAGAACATTATAGCAGTTAATTTGAATATTTTTTTTTTTACATCAGAGATAGCTGTTTAGTGTAAATTGATCAAGCAGGCTAATACTGTCATAACCATGGGCGTCACTAGGCCCTTTTTTATGAACTTATGCATCAGCCCCCCTTAAAAAAATATGTGATTAACCTTTAAAACATGAAACTGGCGCAAGGCTTCGGCTACTGCTTCGTCCCGTCTCTTATAGTCTTTGTGTCACTGTGTTCTTCAATCTGCAGCGGCGCCGAGTGACATGGTTTTCAAGCTATTGTTATCTAATTTTTTGGCCTTCAGAACATCTTAAAATACACATATGTAGATCATAGAAATCAAATTTTTCTTGGGGGAGCATGCCCCCGAACCCCCCAACATCTGTGATCTCAGAGATAATTAACCTAGCTACATTATTCGATTAATGCATGTACAATATGCCCATGAAATAAGGAAGTCATATTTACTTAATAAGTTGAAGTTTAAAAAAAAAAAAGGGGGGGGGGGGGGGGTGCAACATATGAATCTCGCCTAGGGTGCCAGAAAGGCTAGAAACGGCCCTGGTGAGTCCTTATCTTTTGTTTGACAGACAGCAGTAAAGGCTACTGCCCCTTTAAGACCTAATACAGAGATATGCTCGTCTTTCTCAACTGTATAAAGTTCTCTTAAGCCATATAACTTACAGACTGTCTGATGGATACTCATCAAGATCGACATGTTGACATACTTTTTGTGTGAGTTTATCCGTTCAAACGCAAGACTTGAAAGAACTCAATATTTGCGCGCTGTGAGACGTGACGTGCGCGCGCTGCGCACAGAGACAGATCTTCTCTCACTGCAGAGGGTTCTCATTCGCGTCTTCTGGCGAATATACTGGGTGATGATGGCGAAAATGACTGGTCATACCGCAGCACTCGCATGCATTGAACACAGTTTACAAAGATAGACCGTTTTGCCCACGTTTTCTTTTATTATCGCTGTTGTAGTGTAGCCTATCACTGAGGAACCAGCACGTGTATGGGGTCGAGCAGAACACACGCTACCCATAGCAACGCGTTATGACAACGACATTTCAGACTGACAGAGACAAGATAAACGGCTTTTCCGCCATTTGTTACTGTTTTGTACACGTTGTTATATTAATTATAATTCAAAATCTGTTTTATTCGCCACAATATAGTAATGATAAATGTTGAGAGGGGCACTTTTGATTCATTTTCAAAAAGGGAAGGGGCTCAAAGCCCTTCCCTCTGCAGTGCACTTGCCTGGTGTGTGTAACGTGTCCATGGTCTTGACTCCTGTCACACAATGCGGCGAAATCTCCGACAGGACTTTAACAGTCTAACGTTTCAGTGAATGAGAGTATGAGCCGAGCCGAAACGAACGCACGTGCAGGCCATAGTGTGACATCCGTTAACCATAGTGTAAACATAGATGACGTCGAGGGTTTTTCTATAAACGAAAGAACGTAGCCTTCGTTTGTATGTAGGCCCAGGCAATTTATACATTTATAATACTTACTAAAATATAATTCATATTATTTTATTACTGTTGTATTAGTTGTTTGAAAAGTAAAAAAAAGAAATTGGTCGGTCTTAAAGCCAATTTACAACCGGCAAGTCGGTCGGACTAAAAGGGAAAAAAATAAAAATTTGAGTCGGCCCTATATTGACAGGGTCGGTCGGGTTACGGCAAACAAGAATATTTTTAAGGATGGCCTGAGCAGATAATCTACAATATGTCTGCTTTTAAATTGGAGTCTCTTAAATTGAACCCGCGCACTAACAGATTTTAATCCCAGGAAACAGAGCCAAGAAAGGCAGCTGCCGATAATGGTTTCTCAATACACTGTTGAGTCCAGCTTTTGGCGGATAGTGTGTATGCTGATGGTATGTACCCTCCATCCACAGATAATCTGGAGAAAGCGTGCATTCTTCTAAACTGACTCACGCTCAGCTGGGACATGTGAACGATGTGCCACAATCTGCAGACAAACTGCAAGCTTTGTTTATCATTTTGAATGGTTTCCGTTAACTCTCTTTAAGGGTCAGAGACAAAGGATATCCGAGATGATGAAAGGAAAGATCGTTTAAAAATCTAGTTTAAAACTTGTGTGCCTGCCAAGTTCATGAAAGGGTAATCTTTTAAGTGAACTCAAAGATTGTTTTTTTTTCTTTTTCTTTTTTTTTGGAAATGTTTATTCCATTTTCAGTAATAGGTTTAAATTGAATGTGTTTTGCACTGCAGTGCAAAGCATGCAGAATACAATTCTGTGTAAATAATTGATATATGTCAACTGTCACATTATTAAAGCTACACTGTGTAACTTTTTTAGTTTATTCTTAGCTAAAAACACTTAGTTCTTTCAAAAATATATGTGCTCATTAATGTATATTTACTTCTTTCCAGTAATAAAGTATTCTCGTAAGTTTATAATATGCCATTGAAAATACATACGGGTGAGGGGTTCGAATGCCGGTCGCCATGTTGCCCCTCCATCTTGACAGTATATTAGCCAAAGAGGGACATACCCATAAAATCAAGCTTCGCTTTTCGCATTTTAACACTCTATGGCACTCATTGACGAGGTTGAACTGGAAGCCATGTTAATCTTGGACTAAATCGGCCACCGTTGGAGTTAAAACGAATTCGGAATTGAGAGAAACAGAAACTAATAATCACTGGATGGTCATATACCTTTACACCACTAGATGGGGGAAAATATCACACAGTGTAGCTTTAACTCAAGTTCACTGCTCTTGTTTAATAAATAAGGCCCAAATTACTTTAAACATGTTAATAAAAATGACTTGTAGTGTTTTTAATTATCTTAATTATACAGGGTCGTCTACAAGTCTATGGGCCAGATTTACTAAACAGGTCACATAAGCGCGAGAGCGCAATCCCAAAAGCGGCAATGAGTGGAAAATTCTGAGCATGATCTACAAACACCAGTAACTTGACGAGCACAAACCTTGGTAAATCACCTTGCATGATTCATTTAAATACTCTTCTCCTATAAATCTTGCATCTGAAAGGGAAAACTCCTACAAATGCTTATCCAATAAGGTCAGACTCAGCTGCAAAAACAACCTGTTCACGCCCTTTCAGTGCTGGTTTCCACTGTATGTCTTTGGTAAATCCTGACTGTAACTTTTTGACGCCAAAAGAGGGTTTGTGCTTGCGCAAGCTGTTAGTAAGACTGGCCCCATGTATCAGAATGGTAATGCGTTTTATGTATCGCTCTTTAAAGCTGTAGTCCGTAACTTTTTTTGGCTAAGTAGCCAGTGTTCCAATCTATCTCCTAAGCTTAGTCTGAATCACAATGGTAAACTTGTAAGAATGTGTTAGTCTATAATTTGAGTGGTACTGAAAATATGAGCTTGTTGCTGTTCGTTTGCGGCATTAAAGGAGGGGTAAAATGCTGTTTCATGCATACTGAGCTTTTTACACTAGTGTAAACATCCTAAACATAGAGAAAGTTTCAAAAACTAATGTTGGACGTTTGATGGAGTATTTCTTTGTCAAAAATACTCCTTCCGGTTTCTTCAAGTATGGGTCGGCTTGACGTCGATAGAGCGAAAGGTCCTTGTATGGGCCGTACGGGCTCTTCTCCCGGTAGGGTGCGCGCGCGCGCGCGCGTGTGACTAGAGCGAGAGAGGAAATGCACGCCTATAAACACTCGCTCAGGTGCAGATCCAGTCGTCCGTGAACACTTATGTCGTTATAGTCCGCGCCGCACTTCACTTTATTCCTATGGGTGACATCAAGCGACTTCAACGCTTCAGCACAGCATTCCGGGAAGGCAGCGCTGCATTTGAACCGATCTGAACGCAGAAATGACGGGAAGCTTCACAACATCGCTTCAGTCGCGTCGCAAAGTGGATTTCCACGGTCACTGCTGTCACAGGACTTCACCAAATCATACCAAAGAAGTGTGTTTTTGACGGAGCGGTCCCAGCGATAAAGGTTCGGTCCTGCTTTGGAAGCAGGCGGTGAGTAAACCTGCTTCAAATGTCTGTGCTGTTGGCTATCGTCGCGTGAGTAAACATCAGTAAACGACACGATCGCGTGCTTCGTCATTCAAATGCGCTAACGGTTACTCCATTGCTGTTCTATGTATAACGTTACACTAGTCTGACGTGCAAAACCTTTTTGCTTGCTACTGCAAGAATCATGTCCTTATAAACTGCGAGTAAACACACACAAATGTTGACAGGCCACTAAATACAGTACATACCACAGAGACGGACGTCCTGCTGTTGCTGTTTCTCCTGTTCAGTTTATTTCAGCCTCTGGATCGATAGCCATGGGTTTCTCCACACTTGAGGACGTCACCGCTCGTTTTTTTCCGGAAAGACTCGGTACAGCCTATATTTCTTTTATAAATATAATAAAACTAAAGACTTTTCGGAGATATGAAGGATGCAATACTACTCTATAGGTACTCAAGATTGACATGAGATTGACTGAAACCCCCCCTTTAACTCACTTCTGTATATATATAAAGAATGAGTCACGGGTGGTAGGCTATATCACGTGTGAGGGTGCAGGTGGCGGATCATTCATAGCCTGTCTTATGGGTCCTGCACACTGCGATTTTTCAAAATCCTTTGCGAATGTCCCTTGTCAGACTGTACGAACATGATCGCCATGTCACACTGTAAGATCTCAGTTGACATTAATGTCAGACTGCACGATAGTGAAGGCGCGCTAAAAACGGACGCGCGCAAGAAAACTCACCCGGAGCTTTATATCATCAATGAATGACGCGTTCAGTGACAGTGAGCTGCATTACACGCGGGACTGAAATGCTGGCTACAAAGAAATCTCTAGCTCTCGTTTTGGTCATAGTTTGTCTTGAAAAACGAAGATATTTGACGGTCGTCGTAGGAGAAGTCACACTGCAGGATTCTGTGCCAAATCTTCTGACACTGCCAGAATTTCGTCTGAGGTAAAATTTGATCACAGCGCTCATTAATCGGCTGCCGGTGAACATGTCAAACTAACGACCAAAGACGTCAGATTTTAGCCTAGGATCAGAGGAATCTTTTAGGATTTGCTAAAATTTGTCCCAGACGGCCAAATCTTGGCCAAAATCGCACAGTGTGCACCCGGCTTTACAGCAGCTGGAATAATTAAACGTATCATTTTGTAGTCCAGAAAGGTCCAAACTAGGGCTGGACAATAATTCAATATCAATATATATCGCGATATAATTTTTTTCAATAACGGTGATATGATTTTTAAACACATTTCCGATATTTCGATATGACTGACGTTCAGGGCGCATGCCATCAGAAAGAGCAGAACACGATTGGCTTCTTGCGTGATGACGTACACCACGGACACGCAGCCAGTGCTCAGCAGTAGTAGGCTGATAGATCCAACGCGGCACGTTTTAGCTACAAAGAGAGTTTCCCTGACCGCAACACAAATGTGACTGAACGAGCTTCCACAAGTAAGGAGAAATAAATAGTTGATAAGAGAAGAAAGACTAACTTTCTTTAGTGGCGTGGAAGTGGTTCGTCTATCTAAAGCACTATTCGCACGGGATACTGTTCTGTTATGTTTTTCATTCAGAACAGTATTGATGTTAATATTAAACACACCATTCAATCAGATTACTCCGAAATTGATACTCATTCTAAAGTGAAAGTATAATCCGTGTGGGCGCGGCTGCACGGGGATGACTGAACGGTGCGCATTATGAATGCAGACTTTATTCTTCGTGAAAGATAAAGATAGAAATGCTCACAGGGAGAAAAAAAAGCTTGCAAAAAGTATATACAATCCGCCTAATCCTGGCCAAATCACAGAGATGTCGATTCGCACGGGAGTAATGTTATCACAGGACCTCGGTGTTCGGCGAAATATGGTAGGTAGGCTAATTTGCGGGGGAATTTTTACTTTACAAATTACAGACATGGCCGATTCGCACGGGATTAAGATCACAGACATTCTCTGCAATTATTACAAATCACCAGAGGTCCCCAGATAATACGAATCCCGTGCGAATGGGGCTGATATTAAACTTGTGCCGGAGAGGTGCCGACTAGGGGTGTAACAAAACATCGACATAGATGCATCAATCTAATGTCTAACAATACGATGCCAAGCGTTACAAATAATCCATGTAGATATTTGTGTAAGAGGCAAGTGGCACATTTGTTTTAATACTTTCCACATTTGCACACAATGTCATGTATTAACACCAATGCGTTCATTCTCGTTTAAATTACCTTTCAATGCTTGTGAAAGACGGTCAGACATGGCTTCACGATAATGTATAATTTGCTCCTGTTTAAAGCCTTGCAAAAAAAGAAGCGTGCACTCATCTCAAACAGAGCACAAATAGGCCACTGAATTGAGTCTTATTTTATAAAAAAAATTGTGCATCAGTAGATAAAGGTATAGTTTTGCATAAAAGGAGAATATAGCGCTATGAATCGTTCTTCAGTGAAATTTAAAACTGAAAAGAAAATGCTCAATAAACTGTCTGCGAAGTGAGAGTCTTGTTTATTTGATGGTGATTTCACATTTCTTGTTCCTATAAAGGCTAAATACAAATAAAAGGTGAACATTAATTTATTTGTACCGTTTTTATTTCTAAAATATTATATAGTTTTATAGGAGGAGGTTTCATAGACTTGGCAAATTAATTTGTCAGAAGTTTGTAGGTACAGAAATCCTTTGTGGCAGTTCTTGGTAGTTTTTCTAAAGCTTTTATATAGTTCATATCGATATCGAAATTATATCGTATCGACCAAAATTAAGAAATATATCGTGATATAAATTTTGGCCATATCGTCCAGCCCTAGTCCAAACAGATTGTAATCCAGAAAGGTCCAAACAACAATTATCAGTGACAACTGGAGATTCACCCATAATCAAAAGCAAAGGATTAGACTGTACAGAAATTTAAGGGTGCGTTCACACTTGTCATGTTTGGTTCGATTAAAACGAACCCTGGTGCGGTTGCTCTTTTAGTGCAGTTCATTTGAACATATGTGAACGCTTCCATCCGAACCCTGGTGCGCACCAAACAAGCAGACCGAGACCGCTAAAAAGATGGGTCTTGGTCCACTTTCAAACGAACTCTGGTGCGGTTCTATTGATATATGAACGCAACACGGACCAAAGACATGTAAACGAACCAAAAACCGGACATAATGTCACAAGATGCGACGCATAGTCAGCTGATTTGAAGTCGCGGAAAGATGGGTGTATCCATGAGTAACGTTAACGTTAGAGGGCAAACGTGGAGCAAAGAGGAGGTGCCTAATCAATATTTAGTCAGACGAGCATGTTTCGAAAATGCTAGAAAAAAACGCACAAAAAGCATACCTGGTTCTTCTCATCAAAGGACCTGTGTTGTCCATTATTAGCAGGGACAGACGACAGAACGGCCGTCTCTTTTGCATAAGAGACGCCTGTCTCTTTTCTACACAATGGAGGAAATCCTGCTGCTGTTTTGAATGTTTGATGTATTCATAATTGGTAGCGTGATTTATTGTAATGCTTTTTTCTCCATTGGTCAGAACAAAATTGGCAGACTCTTACTTCTCTTACTCGTTCTTATGACATTTTCCGATGAAAATTCACATTTTGGTTATTCTTCCAAGACATAAAATCTGTGATTCTGAAGTACAGTAGCCACACCGGTGCGGTGACTGACAGCCACACATACTCCTCAAAACAGTAACTCCATCCACGCTGAGGAGACGTGCCAATGCACAACCCACGTAAAGATGATAATTACACAAATAACTGCAATTGCAGGTTGATATGATTAGCTTTTGGCTTGACTGTGTTATCAAACAGCTAAAAAATGTGATGCTTATGTTGCACAAACCATAGCTGTGTCTCATTTCGTTAAATTTCGAAGGCTGCGTCCTCCGGAGGACACGTCCTGTGTAGGATGCAGTATACGGAGCGTCCTTAGTCGGAATTAAACGAGACGTCCTTCGTAGGACACACAGGCAGGAAGTATCACATTGCTATGCCAACACATTCAGCCTAGCTGCGCTCTCACGCCAGTTTATATGAATGAAAATTATTTATAATTGTTTCTTGTTTTGACAGCAATGTACTGTTCTAAACGTTCAAAAAGAACTAAAGCGTTGTAATCCTGTTAACCACAACTATCTGTTTGAGGTAATAGAGCTTAAAAAATAAAAACAAGCTTGAACTTACATTTTAAACACCACGCCTACGCTCGCATGTATATCTGGCAGTGGTGCCGTTTTTTTCATATAATATAAAAAAATATATATGACGGTTGTTAACGGCGACGCAAAGAATTGTGGGTTATCTCCAGCCGCGAAGGCTACACCTCATGCACACTCCGAAATCCTCTGAAAGAAGGACGCATTCGAAGGTCGCATTTGGAGTGTCCTGCTCACTTTTTTTAAATGAGACGGCCTTATGACGTATGCAGCCTTCAAATGAGACCTCCGGAGGACGCAGCCTTCTGAAATGAGACACAGCACATGTTTCCATTGATCATCTCAAGAGCCACACAGCTAAAGCCAGACGGCATAAAGTTCTTCATAACACTTTAATATACGTCATATACATAATTCACCCGCTATGTTGCTATATGTAGCTAATTTTTCGTGTCCTTTTTTAAAGATATTCTAATGCTCACTGTGTTAAAATGCCCACAGAGCAAGAAAAAAAGAAAAGAAAAATGGCACAGGTACAGCATGATAGGAAAAGCCCCGCCCCACATGTTGATGGGATTTGTTACATGTTTGTGATGGTAGGACACAAGGCCTGTTTTAAACTGCATTTTTGAGACTTTCTTTGGTACACTGCTGAAAATATGTTGTGGACTGATAAATTTACCCATGATTTGCCTTTAAACACATTAAAGACCTATAAACAACAACTAAAAGCTTGATTTTCAGCATTGATATTTGCTGGATCTGATATTTGCTCCTTGTGGAGAGCAGAATTATTTGATTGTTTAGTCATGAGTGCATTGCTATAGGTATAAAACTTTATTGTGCGAATTAGGCCACATCATGTAACGTAACTACCACAAACGTTTTGCAAATGATCACCAACGCGATGTAATGTGGTCTCTGGAGGCTTTAAAATGTTTGTAATCTGTGATGCATTTAACTTGCCACTGTTTATACATTCAAAAACCATCAAACCATCAGTATTCTGCTGTTTGCATTATGCAACATTTCCATGACATCAGTTTGAAAGTTCATGATATCTTAGCCAACAATTATGAGGTCAGCAAATCTAGCTGGAGCCTTGGACAGGGCAGCATCACACATCTGTGCGATTGTTTGGTGGTTTCCAGGCAACAGCAGGCCATTGTTCCCGCAGAGGTCCATTGAACCAGCATAATGACATTTAATAGGTACCTTTTCCATCATAAGCAAGTTAAAGTGCACAAGTAAAAGATACAGTCCCTCTGAAGCAACCCTGTGTCAAGTGCCAGAATTATTAAAGTACTGAATGAGATCTCATTAATTCTCAGTTCATGGGTAACTCCCATCTGTAATTAAACTTATAACCCTTGTGTTAGCAGGCCAGAGCATTGACCATTAAGATTCCACTGCATTTAGATCACGGGTACTAATAATATATAATAATGTTTACAGTTGTGACAGAGCAGGATTAAATGGCAGTATTTTTCCATTAAAGAATATAATTGAGACAGAAGTTTCACACTTAATTATTAAAATTCTGCCATACTGATCAAGGGGATTAATCTAGCACTCGGAAAGCGTTCCACCCATAGGGGCGGCCATTGCTAACCAAGCCATCACCTGCTGTTAGCATCCCATTGACTCCCATTCATTTTTGAGTCACTTTGACAGTGAATAACTTTACATCTGAGACGTTTAAAGACTCCATTTGTCCATTGTTTATTTATAAAGAAACACGACAATGCATAAAAGGCTCCATTACCTTGTATCTTACACTATCGCCCCGTAGAAGCTGTTTTTGTAAAAATAGGTTAACGATTGCATCATAACCAACGCGACTCTGTCGCACAGTTGAGAAATTACCGTATAGACAGGAGGAGACGCTCAGAAGCAATCTTTTACTGCCTATGAGGCAGTCGGGGGGGACGTAGAGACATAAAGTCTGATAAAGTCAAATGGGGAAAGAATGGGGAGAAGCCCATAGTGAGCCAAAAGCAACGGGAGAAAATATTTAAACAACGTGATTTAGATTTTACTTTCCACAACTACTAGAAGACCTACAGCTGTCAGACAGGTTGCTTACGTCACATCTACGTCGTCAAGCTCAGTCTGAGCCTGCGCAGTTCGCTCAGCCATCAGGAAGTGAGTGTCTCTGATTGGCCTCATTTTCCGCCGTTGAAGTCAATGGGATCGCTCTGTCCATTTCTTTTATTGATATGATACTGATCTTAGCAAAGCGGTCTAATATAACTGGAGCTGTCCATTAGTATTCTCATCAGCCTTGTGTTGTTCCCCCCTTTGCCAGCCCTGACCCCTTGAGGCATTGACTCCACTAGACCCCTGAAGGTGTGCTGTGATATCTGGCATCAAGATGCTAGTAGCAGATCCTTTAAGTCCTGTAAGTTGAGAGGTGAATCGATGAATCAAACTTTTTTGTTCAGCACATCCCACAGATGCTCGATTGGATTGAGATCTGGGGAATTTGGAGGACAAGTCAACATCTCCATCTCATTGTGCTCCTCAAACCATTGATGAACTGTTTTTGCTTAGTGGCAGGTGTGTTATCCTGCTGAAAGAGCAGAGATAACACACCTGCCACCCACCCAGAGACCTTAAACCCATAGTGCATCCTGGTGGAATGCGTTCCCTGGAGAAGTGACACACACGCATCCGGCTATCCACGTGATTTAAAAGAAAACGTGATTCATCAGACCAGACCATCTTCTTCCATTGCTTAGTAGTCCGGTTCTTATGCTCCAGTGTTGGTGCTTTAAGCAGTGGACAGGGGTCAGTATAGGTACCCTGATTGGTCTGTGGCTATGCAGCCCCATAGGCAACAAACTGATGCACTGTGGTGCCCATGACCCTGTCGTCGGTTCACTACTGTTCCTTTCTTGGACCAGTTTTGATAAGACCCGTTTCCACCACAGGAACTTTACCCAGGAACCAGGAACTTTGGGTGGTACTCGGTGTGTTTAGACCGCAGGAACCAGGGTCTAAATAAAGTTCCGGGTAAATATTTCCCCCTCCAAACGGCCCTGCTCGCGAGGTAGTACTTTTTCAAAGTTCAGGAACTTTCGAGGGCGGGACTTGGGCGCTGAACATGCTGATTGCTTTAGCTCACGCAGCATTTTATTTCAACCGGCATTTTTAAAAGTCTTTTGCGAGGTTTGGTCTACGTTCAGTGAATATCAGTCTTGCTCTCTGTCTGATGGCGCGCGTTAGTCTCAGCCATCTCACGTGCAATGTCCGTAATAGCTGATAATAATATACATTGTCATTTTAAATCTAGCTTTACAAGCTTTCTGAATATACTGCATGCTGCTGAATCTGCATATTAGTGCTCTTTTCTGTCGTTGTTAATTACCTCTTAGTAAACCTATACATAACCAGCAAAAGCAACACAGCTTGAATCTCTTTCATACTCGTTTATTTAATTTAAATTTTTTTACAGTCTATATTTTTCACCAAGTAAGCGACCTGACCGATTACTTTTAAGTGTGCGTCCTTACATGACGTGACAGCGCGCGCCGCGCTCATGTTGACAAGAGAGGAAAGTAAATTTTTTTGAGCGGTAAACTTTTTATTTTGTAAGTTATGAAGATAATGTTGGAATAATGACACAGCGTATATTGCCCCAGGCAGTTTTTACTTTAACGGCTGACAGAAGATTTTTTTTTTCTTCTGAGATGATTATTACACTTTACAACAGATAAATAGCTTATATACTACTGTATTAGTCCTGGTGGCCGTTAAGAGTTGCTATGGCTACAGTAAACACATTCCAGCTGCTGGAGAAAACAGCGTTGACATTTTTGATGCGGCAGACAAACTGCATGTGACAAAATGATTGCGATTGAAAGTCATCACATGTAAACACCAGATCGGTTTAGATAATGTCTCATGTAAATAGTCCAATAAATCTTTCAATCGGTACACACAAAAATGATTACTGTCCGTCACTGACTTGGAGGAGCAGTCGCGCGCAGTCATACATCACCGGACTAATGGGGGGGGGGGGGTATTTTGGTGGAAACGGGGCTATAGATACTGACTACTGCAGTTCATGAACACACCTCAGGATTTGCAGTTTGGAGAAGCTCTGACCCAGTCGTCTAGCCATCACTATTTGGCTTTTGACAAACTTGCTCAAATCCTACGCTTGCTAATTTTTTCCTGCTTCTAACACATAAACTTTGAGGAAAAAATGTTCACTTGCTGCCTAATATATCCTCACTACTAACAGGTGCTGTGGTGAAAAGATAATCAGTGTTATTCACTTCACCTTCACCTAATCGGTGTAGACATAGATTCTGTATAGATTGGATATTTACATTTCCTTTATAAATTTGTTCTATTATTTATTTTAGATATCATCTATCGCTCACACTTTTGTAAGAAAATAAATAAAAAACACTATTTCTGTTAAATGTAACTGTTAAAAGTGAATATACATTTTTCATTGTGTACATTATAATGTTGTGGTTTCTAAATTTCAGTATTTAAAATTATTTTAGTATTTTATTTTTAATTTATGTGGAGAAAGTAATATAGAATTGTAGTTTCAGCCATTTATTGGTTATTATCAACCATAACATGAAAATAATTATTGGCTTTTCATATTGACCAGAATTTAAATATCAGTTCATATTGAAAATACACTGAATCAAATTATTGTAGGTCCTCAATGAGTTCAGATTCATAACATGAATACAAAATCAATATGACAATAAGTAAAAGTGTTAAAGTCATTTATAGTGGTGAAAAATATTTACTTGGGGAAAATATTTTATAAACCGCAGATGTAGAAAATCCCACTATATTTATACGTTTGCAGGCTATTACATGAAGATGGAAATCCTTGGACCTCTGTCCCCCCTTGAAATTCACTTTCTGGACTCAGTCCTCTTCAGTCCCCACAAATCAACCCCCATCCCCCCAAATTTCCAGCCCTGCTTATATACTAAATGTTTTCTGTATTAGATGCATTGCCAGGTATCATAATACACCCTAACATAGGTTAATATAAATTGATGAAATCATCTGAGATGAGTGCTGTTTAACTTTCCAATGTTGGTGTGAGATATTATACTGATTATGTTCTCTGTAATGTAGAAATCCATTTATAAAAGCCAACTCTCATACTGGTGTAGCCTATCCAGACTCAATAACCTGGTGCCCTTCTTTGCTTACATTGAGGTTAACCACAAACCTTGCATGAGAGGATGTTGGCAGTGCTATATTCTTTAACTTTGCACTTTGCTCTAAAGGGAAGAAATCTAGTCACAAAGAAGACATTTGGGTCACTAATCTGCTTTGGGAAACCATTCCCTGAACACAGACCATCTTGTATAAGAATGAATATTTTACCTGCGCCAGCAATTCATAGATATGTTTTTATTCACTGTATGTGTTGATGGACAAAGTCTTGACATTTGTCTGTGGAGCTGAGAATTTTGTTGATTTATTCTTGTGTTCCATAAGGCTGTGGCTTATATTGGCACGTTGTGCAAAGCAATAAGACACTAAGTGCCAAGTAAAAAATAATGTCAAAAGATATCTGTCTTTGAAGCTATTATACAGAAGTTGGCTTGAAGAACAGCGAAGAGCAGTTGCTTGACCTCCCAAGCATAGTATAATGAAGAATAAGTTAAATGTACCTTTTTCTGGGCAAGCTACAATAGTCCACAAGAGTGCCTGAATCCAGGTTATTTGTGGTAAAATCACTGTAACGCATTGCCTTGCGTGGCTTATTGCTTCTATAAAATGGCAATGACAGCAACAGAAAAAAGATCCCAGTGTTCAGTATTTTGGCACAGTAATGGAAAAATGATGTGTAGTCACAGGTGTGCAATTATTGTCTATTTTACAATGGCTTTCAATGGTGCTTATTAGAGATGATTTTACAAAATTTTCTTAGCCGATTCCGATTTCTGATTTTTTTGTAAGTGTGACCTGCTGATACACATTTTTTTCAGATTTTCTTTCTAAGAACTATAATTGAAAGCATTTACAAACAAAAATCTACTTTTCTTCAATGATAATTTTTTTAAATAAAAAAATTAATAAAAAGTCAGTAATAAAATAGGAACAAAATAAACAATTTGCAAACAACAGCACAAATAAATGCAATAGAATAAAGAGATAAACACAGCTTTAAGTATTTCAGGTGGGTCTAACAGTAGGCTATATAAGTAAGAAATACTGCAGAAATTAAAGTAATCAAATTTAAAATAACACTGGATAATCTTCATTGTAAAGCTATTCAGTCAAGAGCAGTGAGTGATTTTCTTTGTTTCTTTGACAAACAACAGCAGGAATATTAGATGGCTGTCACTTTAAAGGGTTACTTCACCGCTTTTTCATATTAAACTATGTTATTCCTTTAACTAAAATGAGTTGATACATCCCTCTCTCGTCTCAGTGCGTGCACTTAATCTCTCTGACGCGCGGTGACGATCTGATAGCATTTAGCTTAGCCCACTAAGCCCAGTTCATTCACTATGGAACCAAATAGAGATCAAGTTAGAAGTACCAAACACCCCCACGTTTCCCCTATTTAAATACAGCTACACGAGTAGTTGAATGATCAAGTATGGTGACAAAATAAAACGTGGCACGTTTAATCGGATTAAAAAGGAGAACTATAATGTATGGCGGATTAGCACTTCTGAGAGTACTTCGGCTCGGCGCAGTAAAAAGTCCCGGCCGAAACATCTTTCCTCACACCTCCCCCTCACTCTCTCATTTCTGTCAATAGGGAGATGTGAGGGAAGATGTTTCCGTCCTGACAGAACACAGACCGACTGAATGACACTTTAAGTAGAACATCTCAAATGGAGATTGATAAAAAAAAGCCAACTTGTTTATTGGTGTTTTTAGATCATCCACGCGCAAGAGTGAGCTTTCGTGCTTGCGGCTGCCAGATTTCAGTAATTTAAATCCCCCAAAAAGAGCTTTTCTGTGAAAAGAAGAGGTACACCATCCGGTGTTTTACCTAAACATGTCCAATCTGGCAAACATATGCAAGCTCTCCCTCTCTCTCTCTCTCTCTCTCTCTCTCTCTCTCTCTCTCTCTCTCTCTCTCTCTCTCTCTCTCTCTCTCGCTCTCTCTCTCTCTCTCTCTCTCTCTCTCTCTCTCTCTCTCTCTCTCTCTCTCTCTGATGATCTGAAAACACCAATAAACAAGTAAGCTGCATTTCAGCAATCTCCATTTGAGATGTTCTGCTTAAAGTGTGTCATTCAGTCTAAATTTTAGACTCATCTTTTTTCGTCAACGATATTGCATGTTTATATAACGTTAGTCACAATGTAGGCTACGCAGTGATTGTTATGCACTCTGAAGTACAAGCATGCAAAAACATCATAGGCCTACTTTAGTTCTCAAAAAAATAAATATATAACTTATATTTTAGCAAAATGAATAGCCTTGTCAAATGAACAACGTTTGAACTTATATGGTGGAAAAGGTGACTTATGGTAGAAGGATCGAGTGAACAATCTGGAAGCAACGTATCTACGGTTGTATTTTGTAATACAAAATATTATTACCCTTTGTCATTAGACAGACTATTTAGTTTCGTATGGTACTTGGAGTTTCCTGTTGTTACTGTACTAGCATCTAGCATTATCTAGACAATGCTGTCTCTCTAAGAAACTTTCAATTTAATCAGAAATAGTTTAAACAGTCAATAAGTGGATAAAATCGCTACTTATTGCTTGCAGGAATACAGTTGCCCCTTTCTTCAATTTAAGACGGTGAGCGAAGTTTGCTTGAAATGTGCCGAATAAACGAACAATTTTGAATTCAATTGTTGTGGTATCCGATTATAATACACTTCAACCATGACTGTTGACATATGAAAAGTCCTCACGTCTCCTGCACAGCCTGGATCATAATGTGTGTCCGAGCTGCCGTTTTTGCCATCCTCAAGTGTCGTTTGATGGCTCCGTCAGTTCCGCCTGACAATGAACATGTTTGGGCATATGCAAATGAGTTTCCGTGGTGTTTTTTTGATTCACAAGATTTACATAAGAAGGACGAGACAATGGTGTTTGAGAGTCACAGTACACTCTAAAAACTAATACTATGATTTACTCAATTTTTTTGGTGAAACATTTTTACACTAAAAAAAATGAGTAAATTTTAAAGCAGTGGAATCAATTATAGACACCATAAGAACTGAGTAAATGTAAGTAAAAAAATTAAGTAGATCTGAGTAACTGCATTTGTTACATTAACAAATTCAATTGAGTAGAAAAAATTGGGTAAAAAGCATTTTAAAAACCAATATTTATGACTAATATGAACTGTTTTTATTTATGAGTATTTCTAACTTGTATAGTATAACTTTAATTTCCTCTAAACCTTTGTAAAATACTCCACAGTCCACACAAACACACTTATACATGACATGGCCTTTATTGTCGACGAGTACAGCAATAACGTTACAGCATATACTGTTTTGACATGTAAAGAATAACAGTTATTTTACAACATTTAAACTCATGTAACAAACATTTTAGAAGTAAAAATTAAACATTTAAAAGTAATTCAAGTGTAATCAACCGGTCTGTTATCCCATTTCCACCGTATCAGCGCTGTTTCTCGAGCCTGAGATGGACTAACGTTAACTTAGCGGTCTGCGGGTGGACTTTGAACTTGAGACCGCTGTCCTGCATTTCATTCGTAGCTGAAAGATGCTGCGAGGCGCCAGACTCCATAACCTGACAATGAACAAAAAGTGCCCAGTTTTAATAAGATTTTATCGTCCAAATTCATTATATTCATTATCTTTCCGAATAAAGTTGTGTGTTTTGAGCCACACAGCAGGCGTTTCAAAGACCAACGCCACACGTTAACTTAAGGTGACTCACACTGTCCCTGTATGTTGTTTTGAATTAAATAAAATGCCTTTTAGCACAGTAATGATTATATAGATAAAAAAAAACATACAAACCTGAATTTCAGAGAGGAAATGCCCCAATTCTGCAACGCTGAGAAGAAGAAACTGCTCTGGTGACTGAGGAGAATTCAAATATCCACACTCACTCAACCGTCGAGCTGTCGTCACGTCAGAGGGTGGGGGAGGGGTGCATTGTTTTAATCGAGTAAATTTACTCAATTTCCTCAGTGTGTGTTAAATATTAATAATCTTGATTTTAATTAAGTAATATTTGTGGTTCTTGAAACAGATCGGTTTAATTCTCCATTCTCAAATATTTTGAAATAAATTTCACAAATGTATTAAGTATATTTAAAATAAAGAATTGGTTATTTGAATACTAAATTATTTTAGTGAAAAAAACTTAAATATAACTATACATTTTAGACAAAATTAACTGTTGTATTTTTAGTCAATTATTTTGGTATGTTTAACTAAAACCATCAAGTAAATGATATTGAGAGATTTTATTAAGTTAATAAAGTTAATTATTACTGTGATATTTACTAAGCCACTGAATTATTTTTTAGAGTGTATGTGATGTCCATGTACTGAACCCTTAGATAAAAATAAAAAATAAAAAATAATTGTACCTGTATTATATTACGCTGGACTAGTGCGGTTTGCGAATTGAATAGATAATTGATTTAGCTGTGGGCGCCGTCTTCTAGTCAGACGTGGGAATTCATTCAGTGTGCGACTCTCAAAGTGCATTATGGGTATTCTCTAGCCATTGTTTATAGGAGCATAATAATAATTTGTTACATTTATATATTGCTTTTCAAGACATTCAAAGCGGGATGGTGGATGGTGCGACGGCAGCCATATTGCAACAGAACGCTCACCAAACACCAGCTGATTGGTGGAGAGGAGATCAGTATGTGGGGATGATTAGGAGGCCATGAGGGACAGATGCCAATGGGCAAATTTGGCCAGGATGCCAGGGTTACATCCCTACTTTTTATTTGAGATTTTTAACGACCAAAGAGAGTCAGGACCTCGGTTTAACGTCTCATCTGAAGGACGGTGCTTGTTACGGTATTGTGTCCCCATCACTATACTGGGGTGTTAGGACCCACACAGACCACAGGGTGAGCGCCCCCTGTTGGCCTCTCTAACACATCTTCATGCAGCAACCTAGTTTTCTCAGTTGGTCTCCCATCCAGGTACTGACCAGGCTCAAACCTACTTAGCTTCAGCAGGAAACCAGTCTTAGGGCTACAGGGTAATATAGCTGCTGAATAACCATATGTCATGTTCCTCATCCAGAGAAATAGGAACTGAAAAAGTTGTCGATTACATCCATTACATCAGTTGCACACTCGTTATTGTGGTGCATTGTGATTGCCACAAGTGTTGTGTGCAATATGCATCATATGCTGAAAGAATAAACTGTGGGCATCCAGGAGTGTGAGGCTGAGACCACCCTTGTTATTGGCATATGGTGGCCACACATCAAATGTTTTGAGCAACATGGAGTAAAATGGCCAAAGTCTGTTCATCATTTTTGAGAAGGTGTGACAATTCATATGGTGTTTATGAATAGTTTCCTGAGGCCTTTCCACAGTCTCATAAATCCATTAGATCCTGTTTTGGTTTGTTTCTTGGCCAATCACAGAAACATGAGTAATTCTGTTTTCTCTCTGAATGTAGTTAACTCTGCAGAGTTCAGTTTGTTCTCAAGGCTTCCAGAGATTCCTCCATTGCCTCTGGATAGCACGTTTTAGCGGTAAAGCAGGGCTGATTCAGCCGGTGCCTGTGGTTTAAGCAATTTTCAGTCAATCTGCTCTGAAAAACTCCCCTGTAATTCATTGGATATAAATAAACACGTCACATTTGTCTGGATTACAGTAGACATACATTTTAAAGCTTGGCCCAACAAGACTGTGCCTGCATCTCAAAATGTAGGTCATGTTCCTGATCCAGAGAAATATGAACTGAATTTTTTTTTAGATGTCTATCAACTACTGCGTTTTGTGGTTTCAATGTCTTTAAACAACATCCAAATTTGCTGATGAACAAGTCTGTACATTATTGTTTAATTGAAAATTCTAATGTTCTTGGCAGACATCTCAAACCGAACAAGCATGTCAGTTTCCTGTGGCTTACATTCAGTGGACGGTTTTATAAAAACAACTTACTGTGAATTTTGTGCGTGCATTTTGTGTGTGTGTGTGCAGTGTGTGTGTGTGTGTGTGTGTGTGTGTGTGTGTGTGTGTTTCTGGGCATGTTTTTGTGACATATGAGGACACAAATGTGTATAATGACATGGGTATGACATAGGTATTACAAGGAGAGGGTGTAATATGAGGGACATTGGCCATGTCCTCACTTTTCAAAATGCTTATAAATCATACAGGATGAGATTTTTTTAGAAAGTAAAAATGCAGAATGTTTCCTGTGATGGGTAGGTTTAGGGGCAGGGGCAGTGTAAGGGGATAGAAAATATGGTTTGTACAGTATAAAAACCATTACGCCTATGGAGAGTCCCTGTAAACCACATAGACCAACGTGTGTGTGTGTGTGTGTGTGTGTGTGTGTGTGTGTGTGTGTGTGTGTGTGTGTGTGTGTGTGTGTGTGTGTGTGTGTGTGTGTGTGTGTGTGTTTGGGCAATCTAATCCGTTACTTTGCCATTGCAAGTGCCATGATCTACAAGATGATCTATAGGAAGCTCTAGATGCGGTTAGAACAGAATCCACAGCTTTACATCTACATTAACAAGACACACTTCACTTAAACCTTCTAAATGTAGTATTATGCCTCACAAAGCTTATTATTATCCTGCATAAACCTTTGGAAAGTAGTAATACATAGATTTTTCTACAGAGGTGACTTGCTGCAAATGGACAGGAAAATGACCCCCGCCCTGCCTAAATTGCACAGACATTTTCTCAACCAAGGCCATGTGGAAGAATGTGTTGATATGAATTGCTGATTTTGTTAATATGCCAACATAAGTGATTCCTGATGTTACGCTTTTTCTGAAATGTCCCATTCTTCTCCGCAGCTGCCACGGAGGGGCGTGTCAACGGAGGTGAGGACTTCTTTCAAAAGGTAAAGAAACCACATTGCTTTGGCAGCCTCATGCAGTGGTAGAAATAGGTTAGCGTCATGTTGCATGTGTAATTATTTCTGCCGAAGGACAAACTGCAATCAGTGCTGCTTGAAGCAGCAGTGCAACAGATTGCGCTACTCAAGCCTCAAAATACTACTACTGCGGTTATAGAATATATGCAGTACTATCGTTGTATGCACAGTGTGTATTGGCTCTGCCAAATTTGAATCGAAATAGAAGATGTGCGTATTCAGTAACATAATGCGGCTCCCTTGATTTTTTTATGTGCCTGTCACAGCTTAGCAAACTAATCTTAAAATGAGATGACAGCACTTTATAGGTCAGATTGAATATGAGCATATTTAGAAAACACAAGGACTGTGTTTTAAATCGCCCCATATACACTCATTCACTATTGCCTACATTGCTCCACAAATATACTCCAAATATAAACTGTACCGGAAAGGCTGCCGCTTTTGCATAGTTTGTGCTTGCTCTTTAATAATCATTTGAAACTTAGCAAACTGGCAGCTCCATGAAAAGATACAGTTGAACTTGTTATGGAAACTAACATGAGTAAACCTTAAAGGGGGGGTGAAATGCTGTTTCATGCATACTGAGCTTTTTACACTGTTAAAGACTTGGATTCCCATCCTAAACATAGACAAAGTTTCAAAAACTAATGTTGGACGTTTGATGGAGTATTTCTGTGTCAAAAATACTCCTTCCGGTTTCTCACAAGTTTCGGAGAGTTTTTTTCGAGTATGGGTCCACTTGACGTCGACAGGGCAGAAGGTCCTTGTATGGGCCGTACGGGCTCTTCTCCCGGTAGGGTGCGCACGCTCGTGACTAGAGCAAGAGAGGAAATGCACGGCCCATTTCTTACATACAGTTCCTTTAACATTAAAAATCTTACCAACCCTAAACCCTTGATGCTTAATTATCACTGTATTAAATGTTAGAATAATCAAACACAACATAAGTGACATATGTAATTCTTTAGTCGGGAATGCTAAACTGTGGATCCTAAAATGGCACAATTATTGAATTCAAATTCAAAAAGTGTGCAGTGTGTAATAAATTACTTCAAGAGCCTAGTCAGTGACTCGTGACACACACCTTTCGCCGAAGGATACTCAAAACAGGTCTCCCATCCGTTTATGTCCATGCCAGAACAAGCACACTTTGCGTATTTGGATTCAGTGGGGTAGAATGGCCTTTAGGGCGAACACTTCCCCGTCTAATTGGCAGGCTGTGAATAAATACAGGCTGGAGAAACCAGACAGTTCAGGACAGGAATGAGACTCAGCACCTGAAACAGAGCATGCTGGCCATCAAAATAAACACTCTCGAAGGCAAGTCGATATTGGTAAGAAATCCGGCACATGTCAAAGTTTCATTTGTGCTAACCTGAAAGGTGTGTGAAAATAATCAGACCCTGTTAAGAGAGCTTGGAAAGGGCCTCGGCGAGCCTGTTCTGGAAGATACAGCTGGCTGCACCTTAAGCCTTCGGCTGCCACAAATTTGGGTAGTTGCAGCTGATGCGAAGCTTCAGAAACGCCAATTGCTGCTTTTCAAATAAACACAACCTACCATATCACGAACAGTGTTTTAGCAATGGCCATGTCCCAAATGGCAGCCTTAATGTGGATTTGTGGTCTCACGGACTTTGCTCGCGTGCGTCCGAGAAGTCCATGCCGCCGTAGGTGGTCATCATGCCAAAATGGAAAACCCATCTATTCACTAGTCGGCTTTCACAGTGCATTTATAATCACACTTGTGCAAACTATTCCAACTTAAACTTTCATTGAAAATGTTTTTTAAATGAATACTTAAAAAGTTGTTGGAAGCTTAATGTGTGTGACGTTGAAGTCATGGGACTGTGGTGTAGCTCATTTATAACCTGCATATGAGCTTTTTAATTCTGCCGATTGTATTTGGCTTCAAAATTCATTAAAGTTGTGTGCATTCGTGAAGATTATCATGATGAACATGTAAGAATTATAAACTTGTTGGTTACAGAGTATTTTCTGCAATAATGCAAAAAGCCAATGGAAAAATTTGAATACATTTTTGTCAAGGGATCCGATGTTTAACTTTTTACTTTTGGTGATTGTATTTGGCTTCATAATTTAAAGTTGTGTTTATTTGGGAAGATTATCATGATGGAAATATACAAATCATAAACTTTTGTTGGTTCCAGAGCTTATTTTTGCAATAAATCTTAAAAAGCCAATGGAAACATTTTGTCAAGGGGTCCAATTTTTAATTTTAGGTTTCGTACATTTAAAGTTTTACTTCTGGATAATTGTATTTGGCTTTAAAATTCAGAGTTGTATTACTTTTTGAAGGTTATCATAATGAACATTTAAGAATCATAATCTTTTGTGGTTACAGAGCTTATGTTCTGCAATGATACAAAAGCAATGCAAAAATCCCTGGGAACCAGTCTTTTTTGGCATTTCAGATGTTTAACATTTAACTTTTGCCGATTGTATTTGCCTTCAAAATTCTAAAAAGTTGTGTGCATTTGAGAAGATTATCATGATGAAAATGTAAGAATCATAATCTTTTGCAATATCTAAAAGCTGATGGAAAAATCCTAATGGGTTTTTATCAAGGGAACCAATTTTTCCATTTAGGTTTCGGACGTTTAACTTTTCACTTATGCCAATTGTATCTGGATTCAAAATTCAAAGTTGTGCATTTGTTAAGATTATCATGATAAACATGTAAGAATCATAATCTTTTGTGGTTATGATTCTTATTTACAGAGCTTATTTTCTGCAATAATCAAAGGGCTAATGGAAAAATGATATTGGGTTTTTGCCAAGGGAACCAATCTCGCAAAAGTGCCCCTTTTGCAGCAGTTATGTACCTTCTGCAAAGCCTGCACTGTGGACAACTGCTCAAAAGTCCGTGAGGAAAAGTGTAGACTTTGAGACTATTCATCATCTGAATTAGTGGTGATATTTCTTCTGAGAAATAACACAGCGTATCTCCAAAGGAACCTTGTAAATGTGATTTAACAAAAGATAAGAATGGTATTTTGCTGCTCACGTCAACATACTTGTGCTGAAAACAAATACTTTATCTAAACACACTATGTAAGAATGTGGAATTCAGCCTGTATCCAGAGACATTGATGAATTAATGAAAAATGACCTCAGGAATTATCTCACATACAGTATGTTGAAAGCAACAACACATCCCTTTAAAGAGAGAGTTTTTTAAAAAAAATAGCATATAATCTGTCTTTTGAATGCAAAGAGAATATTCCTGCCGACTCAGCGCCCCACGCCCCAAGAGCATGTCTTTGGTAGAGTGATACCAGCCTGCTCAAATTTCACATGTTTTCAATAACAACATTACGTTCCTGTCCATCACGGCGGCTGCGTTTTCGTGTTGGAGCCATCGGGTGTTCTGTGATTTTGCACAAAGATGGGATTCAGCCCTCTTTCCTTAGACATTTCTCTCACGCTGAGAGCTCTGATCAGGTAACGGCAAAACCTCAGGAAACCTTGCCTCATCTCTCTGAAGGAATGCAGCAATTTTCAATCAAATTTTTAATTTAAGTTTTAGAATATTTGCTTGGCAAATTCATACTGTTATCTAAATTGTCATTTTGTAAACTTATTTCTTGTTGCCAATGCCAACAAATAACAGTTTATTGCAGTGGTTTTTTTTGGGGGGGGGGGGGGGGGTTCTGTACAGAAATAAGAGTTTCTATGATTTAATTTATTTGAGGTTTGTTAATGCAAGTATCACTATTAGGCCTAAGTTTTTTTTTGGGGGGGGGGGGGGGGGGAGAAGGAAAATAAACTTTTGCAAGCTTTCTACCTGATCGAAAAGCATTTTTTTGCATTGTGGGAGTATATATTGTTCTAGTATATACCATTCAGCATTGATGGTGCCTTTTCAGATGTGTAAGCTGCCCATATGCACTCATGCAACCAAATACCATCAGAGATGCAGGCTCAGCTGATAACAACTTGGGTTGTCCTTGTCCTCTTTAGTCCGGATGACATGGTCCCCTTTAGTCCCAGTTTTCCAAAAAGAACAAATTTTGATTCGCCTGACCACAGAAGAGTTTTCCACTTTGCCACAGTCCATTTTAAATGACCCTTGGCCCAGGGAAAATGCCTGCGCTTCTGGATCATTTTTAAATATGGCTTATTTTTTGAACTATAGAGTTTAAGCCGGCAACAACGAATGGCACGGTGGATTGTGTTTACCAACATGGTGGATTATGTTTTTCTGGAAGTATTCCTGAGCCCATGTTGTGATTTACATTACAGTAGCATTCCTGTATGTGATGCAGTGCTGTCAAAGAGAGAAACTACCACTCTGAAAGGCTCTTTTTTATACCCAATCATGTTGCCAACTGACCTAATAAGTTGCGAATTGGTCCTCCAGATGTTCCTTATATTTACATTGAACTTTTCTGGCCTATTATTGCTTCTTTTCCCAAATGTTTTGGAATGTGTAGCTCTCATGAAATCCAAAATGAGCCGATATTTGGCATGACATTTCAAATGTCTAATTTTTAACATTTGATATGTTATCTATATGCCATTGTAAATAAAATAAAATTGTATAAGATTTGTAAATTATTGCATTCCTTTTTTATTCACAATTTGTACAGTGTCCCAATTTTTTTGGAATCGGGTTTTTACTTTACAATAGTACTTTTATTAAAAGTTGAAAAAGACACACACAACCCAACCACCCAAACCATGACTTTTTAGAAGCCATATTTATTTTTTGCTCAACTGTCATGGTATGGTATGGAATGGAATTGTGGGATACCATAGCCAGTGAAGGCTACATATTTGCTGCCTTCAAAAACTGATCAGATGTGCGCCTCCCAAAGCCAACTGGTCGCAAGCTCCGTCATTACCAATAGAGTTCAATGGAACTTGTGACCAAAGTTGGCTTACAATGCTTTTGAGAAACACACTCCAGATCAAGGTATCTCAGGAGACAGGAATTGAAGCTAACGTTGGATTCAGATGTGCTTTCCTACCTTGGAATGGTTCATCCTCCGATGGCAGCATTTTGGATGCAGCAACTAAAACTTCCAGGCAAGTGTGTTAGAGCTAGTGTGAGCTAAACTCAAGATTGCAAGACATTGGCCCTCCAGGAGCAGGATTGCACACCCCTGTCCTAGATGATCATAGAGGCTCTTCTGACTTAAAACACTCACAGTGACATAGCAGTTTACTAACGAACAATGCTTACTGCTTACACCTGGTATTGAGATTTTGGCGGATTGGATAGCAAGTGGACAACGCTAAATACAAGTGTAAACGGGGTCTAAAATATATTTAGCTTGTCCACTTTCGACTTCCACAGGTAGTCAAAAACGTATTCGACCGGATTACCTTGGTTTTCATGTGGTCATGCGTTCAAACAGCCACAAAAGGCCACCTGCTCTCCTCCTACTCTCCTCCTACTGACCTAGCGTATAAACATTATGGGAAGCACGCTAGCCAGGCGAGATTTGTTGGCTGGAGACCCAAGATTGGTCTGAAGGTGAAAAACGTACCAAGCACAATGTTCTCTCAGCCTTTCTGCTTTCTAACACACACTAACAGCGTTCGGCAGGGTCTTGGGACTATCAGAGCAGAAACGAAAGCTGATGCTCTCCGTATGTTTTCCGTTCTTCTTTGGTCGCGTTCATATGTGCATTGTGTGAGCTTATTTTATCAATTAGATCTAAAGATCTGAAAAAATAGACCTACATTTACCCACCCATAGCCCTCCCCTCAAAGAAATCAAGACAGAAGTGGTTAAAAGTTGACAAAAGAGATGGATCAAAACACTGAGCATGTCTCACTTGTCTACATGGTATCCGATCGACCAAAACACATCTTAATAACAGGTGTAAACAGGGCATCTGACACCATGCACAACAACCTAGCATTGTGGAGAGACATACATGCATCATTCAGAAAATTAAAACAAATGTTTTAGTTTAGTTAGAATATCTTTCCACAAATTTAGACAATGAAATCAACGGATAATCGTTCGGCTGGCATTTTTTTCTGGTGTGGATTACCACCATTCTTATAAACTCTTTGCCCCTTCAAACCCTCCTAGATGTTTATAAAATGAGGATGAATTGTCAACTGTTGTAAAGTTATTTGTCAACAGGCTAATGTGGAATTTTGGGAGGGAAATGAAAAGCAGGTGCATGCTGGCTGGCTACGAATAGCCTCAACTAGTAGGGCGGGCATAAAAAGTAAACATGGCACTTGTGTCTGTACAAAGAATTGCATTGTACTGTGTGCCACAATTTAATCTATTTCATATTGGACTTTTAAATAGTTCTGAAATCGGAGCTCCTTCTGAGGTACTTTTATTGTTTTTTTAAAGATTATTAAAGGAAATAATTTTCCCAGAAGTGAACCGTCTGTTATAATTCATTCATCATGTCTTTTTTTATGAAATTCGTATGACTTTCTATCTTCCTTGGAACACGAAAGGAGTTATTTGCAGAATTTCTAAGCTGCTCTTTTAAATGCAATACAAGTGCATTGGAATCAAGCATAATTTTCACTGAATTATTTAATTAACTATTTTTCATGGAAAACTGTGGAGTGCTGCAGTCATAACATATTTGTGTAGGCCAACCAAGAAGATAGTATCACCCTGATTCTCTCAACAAAAACTCAACTGGATTTTTCCACTGACTTTTGTATTATTGGAGAAAATAAGATCTGTGATCAACACAATGTTTGATACTTACATATTATGTTCATCATGATCTTCACAAATGAACACAATGTTAATGAATTTTGAAGCCTAAATACAATTGCCAGAACTAAATGTTGGATATAAACAAACTACTCCACAGTCACATGACCTCAGCGTCATCATCATTAAGCTTCCAATAACTCTTCCAGTCTTTTTTTATTTTTATTCCCTGAAAGTTCCCATAAAAGGGCATAAAAGCGGACTAATGAGTAGATGGGTTTACCTGATGATGTTTTATTGTCCCTGCTAACCTCTGTAGTCCCATTTAGCCACTTGTTAGCAAGTGGCTTTTTCAAGACAAATAAAAGCTTTAAAATATATCTAAATGGGGTCTTACCAAAGTCCCTTTTAAGGAAAGTCTATTCACTCGGCAGCCATATTTGCAACGCCTCCGGGCAGTTATTTTGGCCATACAAGACCAAGGGCCCTATCATACACCCGGCACAATGGAATGCCAGGCGAGACTACAACTGCAACACTTGCTAGTTTCAGCCCAACGCAGTTATCAGTTTCACATCCACCGCCATGTTGTTTCAATAGCAAATGTACTATCTGTTGATTTATTTCGCCCATTTGCCTATCATTTCACCTATAATTCCGCCTGTCTGAATCCGAGGTGTGTTCAGGTGCATTTTTGGTGCATTGCTATTTTAAGGCAACTGAAAACAGCTGGTCAGAGTCAATAGTGCAGTATTTTTTAGTTATTTAAAGGGCGTGTTAGTAATATGTGTCTATAGGCGGGTGCACAACACGCTTAGACTCAGGGAAGCGCAGCAGCACACAAACATTTTTAAATATTAAAAATAAAAGGATTGCTCTCTGGAGAAGCATTCAGACTTTTTGCTCGCAAATTCCGCTATGTAAATAGTGAATCTGCCATGGTGCAAGCACAACTGGCTTTAAAAGGGAATGGGAGATTTATTTCATGTTACGCCCAAAACACACCCGTCGCGCCGACCGTTTTTTCCATCGTTGAACTAGTAAATGTGGATTCTGACACGGCATAAGTGCATCTGTGCCTTGTGCTTCAGACCATGTGCTCAGATTGTTAAAATAGGGTCCCAAATCCTATCTATTTGATTGAGGGAATCCTGGAATCTCAAAAACTGACAATTAAATAACATATTTTAAATCAGCAACAAAATCTAACATGTGATTTTAACATGTGACCTGTGCCATAAATGTTGTTTTCTATAATTAAATAGTGTTTAAAAAAAAGCTTATTTTTCGGTGACTTTACCAATAAGTGATTGGCCCTTTTAATTTAGAAGGCTGGACTATTCCTCCATATTGCACTATTGCACTGCCGTTTCGCCCATTCATAAGTAAAAGGGAATGAACCGACTATATCTATAGTCTTTGGTATTTACTGCTGTATGAAAATATCTTGATCTTGAGTTAACCATTGATGTTATTTTAAGCTTTTAACCAAAAACCCAAACCATTAACTTCCCATTGATGGAACCCATTAACAGAACTTGTTTCTGGGTTTTGGCCCACACAAATATGTCATTCCTATTGTTTGGCTTCAGAAGACTCAGAATATAATGCAAAAGTCATATGGACTTGTAATACGGTTTGTAGATGGGAAGGAAGGAGGCGGGAACCGGCGAACGTTCAACAACTTTTATTCAAAATAAATAAACAAAACGAAAGTAAAACCGCGGGACAAAATAAAAACACACAAAATAAAACGTGGGCAGCCCCTCACGGACGACTGCCCACAAACACAAAATAACACGTAAGACAAAACTCAACATAAATCCAGGCCTGGTCCTCTCTCGTCTTCCGCAGCCCTTGCTCCTCCTTATATGCTCCCGTCACATGGCCGCGAGACGAGACCGGTGTGCCACGCAGCTGGCACTCGTCAACACTAATCACCGGCCCGCTCTCGCGGTCCCACGCCCCGCTGCCTGTCACACCACAGGACTATTTCATGATTTTAGCATGTCCTTTTGCCACTTGACAATCACTGGTGTTTTCACTGAAATGATTCACTTTCATTGTATGAATAAGAGCAACGTGAACATTCTTCAAAACTTCTCTTTTTGTGTTCTTTAGAAGAAATAATGTCATACGGTTTTGAATCAATAAGGCTGAGTAAATGATATCATACTTTTGGTCGACTTATTTTGTTTATTGTTCTGTAAAATTGCATCAGTGATGTTCTCAGCCTTACCTGATCCTTCTTGTTTTCAATTCTTCACGCCGCTGAATCCTTGTTTTTGTCTACTAAAACATTTGGCCCGATTCCCCTTTGAGTCCGAGTTTTCCTACTTGTCTTCTTTATTTGACAAGATGTCATGAATTATAGAAAAACAAACACCATTCGTCAGTCGTGTAAGATGCCAATCTCAACGATGCACAGGGTGAACAACAACATCTAGCACAGTACGCTGAAGCTGTGTGCTCATGGAAACACTGATTTGGGCCGTTTCCTAGCCCTCCACCCACAATCCTGTTCGCTGGATGTGACACACAAGCTGTGAGGTAAGCCTCCGTGTGCTGGCGCGATGGATCAGACTTCTGGACCTCAGCGGGTGTTTGTGCCTCACACAGATATAAGAGAATCTGTTTGCGACAGGGATCATATGGAATTACTCTGCGAGTTTGTAATATTGCCAGGCTTTCCCGCGCCTCATGATAGATGACTTGAATCGCTCTTGCTCACTGTCTGTCTGCCTGATTTCCGCTAAGTGTAATAATGAAGTGCTCTGGTTGGCCGGATTTATTTTTGACCTTTCTACCGCACATTTTTCCAAAACAAAAGGCGAGGGATTTTCCCAAGCCTGGACCATGGTGTGTGTGAGGTCGGAATATTATTTATAAGTTCTCGTTAACTCAAATCGAAAGAGAACTGTTTTGAATGTGATAGTACATTTCCTTTTGCTGGATGAACTTGTATCCCTTCAAAGGAGTAAAAAGCACATCTTTGATGAGTTAATAGCTCTTTTGGCCTCTAGAGACTCCATCCATCTCATGGAAACTGCGCTGTAAACATTTCCATTGTGACATGTTCGGCATTATGAAGAATGGCTTTCTTTCTTGCCTTGATCTTAAGCGAGGCCATTTGAAATGGGGTGTAGATCAATGTGAGCATATTAGAAGAAGATTGATTAAGAAAACATAGTCAAAGTTAAAAATGGAACTCCACTGTGCCACTGAATACTAAATCCTCTGAGCTCATTTTCCTTTGGGATTTGTAGTATTGGTCATAAAAGCATGTTTGAGTGAACAAATCACTCGCTCATGCAGAAACAAGGTGGTTACATATTGACTATGATAATATATGTTAGAGGTTCAGTCTTTGTATTCCAAACGGGCTGGTTTCTATTATGCTAATGAGTAATGCTTTGCTCAGCCATGCTGACCAAGTGACAGATGAATGGCTATTCAGCCATGGGCTTTTTGATCATGGATACCATCAATGAAAATAACGGCCTTGTTCTGTCCAAGTTTCTTACTGACAACTTTTATTGTACGCAATTAACAGTGTAGGTTTCCGTTTGATCATTTGTGTAGGTGTCCAAGCAGTTTAGAATCTCAAAAAAGCGTCTTTGCAGAAGTTTTGCTAATGTGCAAAACAGCATTGGTTCAAGATTCAGTGGTTCATTCAGCCTCTTCTTCAGTCTTTATAGGCAGCTATATATATATACATATAGATACAGGTCCTTCTCAAAAAATTTGCATATGTGATAAAAGTTCATTATTTTCCATAATGTAATGATAAAAATTAAACTTTCATATATTTTAGATTCATTGCACACCAACTGAAATATTTCAGGTCTTTTATTGTTTTAATACTGATGATTTTGGCATACAGCTCATGAAAACCCAAAATTCTCAAAAAATTAGCATATCATGAAAATGTTCTCTAAACGAGCTATTAACCTAATCATCTGAATCAACTAATTAACTCTAAACACCTGCAAAAGATTCCTGAGGCTTTTAAATACTCCCAGCCTGGTTCATTACTCAAAACCGCAATCATGGGTAAGACTGCCGACCCGACCCTGTCCAGAAGGCCATCATTGACACCCTCAAGCGAGAGCGTAAGACACAGAAAGAAATTTCTGAACGAATAGGCTGTTCCCGGAGTGCTGTATCAAGGCACCTCAGTGGGAAGTCTGTGGGAAGGTAAAAGTGTGGCAAAAAATGCTGCACAACGAGAAGAGGTGACTGGACCCTGAGAAAGATTGTGGAGAAGGACCGATTCCAGACCTTGGGGGACCTGCGGAAGCAGTGGACTGAGTCTGGAGTAGAAACATCCAGAGCCACCGTGCACAGGCGTGTGCAGGAAATGGGCTACAGGTGCCGCATTCCCCAGGTCAAGCCACTTTTGAACCAGAAACAGCGGCAGAAGCGCCTGACCTGGGCTGCAGAGAAGCAGCACTGGACTGTTGCTCAAGTTTTGCATGTCATTCGGAAATCAAGTTGCCAGAGTCTGGAGGAAGACTGGGGAGAAGGAAATGCCAAAATGCCTGAAGTCCAGTGTCAAGTACCCACAGTCAGTGATGGTCTGGGGTGCCATGTCAGCTGCTGGTGTTGGTCCACTGTGTTTTATCAAGGGCAGGGTCAATGCAGATAGCTATGAGGAGATTTTGGAGCACTTCATGCTTCCATCTCTTGAAAAGCTTTATGGAGATGAAGATTTCGTTTTTCAGCACGACCTGGCACCTGCTCACAGTGCCAAAACCACTGGTAAATGGTTTACTGACCATGGTATTACTGTGCTCAATTGGCCTGCCAACTCTCCTGACCTGAACCCCATAGAGAATCTGTGGGATATTGTGAAGAGAAAGTTGAGAGACGCAAGACCCAACACTCTGGATGAGCTTAAGGCCGCTATCGAAGCATCCTGGGCCTCCATAACACCTCAGCAATGCCACAGGCTGATTGCCTCCATGCCACGCCGCATTGAAGCAGTCATTTCTGCAAAAGGATTCCCGACCAAGTATTGAGTGCATAACTGAACATAATTATTTGAAGGTTGACTTTTTTTGTATTAAAAACTCTTTTCTTTTATTGGTGGGATGAAATATGCAAATTTTTTGAGATTTTTGGTTTTTTTTGAGCTGTGTGCCAAAATCATCAGCATTAAAACAATAAAAGACCTGAAATATTTCAGTTGGTGTGTAATGAATCTAAAATATATGAAAGTTACATTTTTATCATTACATTATGGAAAATAATGAACTTTTATCACATATGCTAATTTTTGAGAAGGAACTGTACACACACATATATATATATATCCAAATCATTGGAGGGATGTAGGTAATTCAGGTGTATCAATGAAATCACTTTCATTGCCACAAGTGTATAAAATAAAGCATCTGTTAGTGGTATTATAACAAAGTGGAAGCAATTGGGAATAACAGCAACTCAGCCATGAAGTGGTATATCACATAAAATCACAGAGCGGGGTCAGCACATGCTGAGGCACACAGTGCGCAGAAGTCTCCAACTTTCCACAGAGTCATTAGCTAAAGACCTCCAAACTTTGTGTGGCCTTCAGATTAGCTTAACAGTGCATAGCTAGCTCAAGAACAGCTAGCTCAAAAACAAGAACAATGGGTTTCCATGGCCGAGCAGCTGCATGCAAGCCTTACATTACCAAGTGCAATGCATCGGATGCAGTGGTGTAAAGCACACTGCCACTGCAGTGGAGACGTGTTCCCTGGATTGGCGAATCACACTTCTCTGTCTGACAATCAGATGGAGTCTAGGTTTGGTGGTTGCCAGGCGAACAGTACTTGCCTGACTGCATTGTGGCAAGTGTAAAGTTTGCTGGAGGGGGATTATGGTATGGGGTTGTTTTTTCAGGGGATGGGCTTGACCCCATAGTTACAGTGAAAGGAACTCTTAATCCTTCAGCATATCAAGATATTTGGGACAATTTCATGCTCCCAACTTTGAGTTTGGGGATCCTGCACACCCATGCACAAAGCAAGGTCCATAAAGACTTGGATGAGCGAGTTTGGTGTGGAAGAACTTGACTGGCCTGCACAAAGTCCTGACCTCAACACGATAGAACACCGTTGGGATGAATTAAAGTGCAAGCTCTAACACTGTGAGCCAGGCCTTCTCGTCCAACATCAGCGCCTGACCTCAAAAATGCACTTCTAGAAGAACAAAAATTCCCATAAACACACTCCGAAACCTTGTTGAAAGCCTTCCCTGAAGACTTGAAACTGTTGCTGGATTGATAATGGGATGTCATTAAAGTTCTTGTGCATGTAAAGGCAGATGTCCCAAAACTTTTGGCGATATAGTGTAAATCACAGAACAGATGTGCATTTAGACTTCCATTTAATTGTAATGAGACTATTCACGAGAGTCAAGTACAGACTGAAGCTGTACTGCAAGACCCAAACAGTCACTGGAAACGGTACACATACAGTGACAGCTTTGTTGGTTTTAATAAGATGGGAGCGTTCTAGTATTAGTCTTGTTTTGGTCACTTTCTCCCTATAATTCATTAACTAGGAGTGGCAATCGTTTGTTTTTCAAGATGCTCAGAGGGCCAATGTAAAGTCACTTGTTTTTCTAATGTATAAAACAGCTTAAAGGAATTCATTCTGTTTATTTTCCTGAACAGTAGATGTGCTTTTGTTTTCTCTGAGTATGGATAGAGCACCTTGGTTTGTTTTTCAACTCCCCCGATCCTTTCTATTTATGGAAGGGAATCTTCAAAGATAGCAATTTTTGAGGAGATCAAGAAAAACAGGGTGATATTATACAGTTCCGGCCTCCGCAGTAGAAACAGTTTGAAGCATTTCCTCTCTTTGCAATTCTGCAAAAGGCTTGTTTCTAATCAGCACACCCTGCAAACCGAGCATCTACTATGCTGAGCTGAAGTTGTATTACGTGTCCCTCTCATTTGTGTAAATTTGTGCTCCCTATGTATCCAAACTTTGATAAAAAACAGGAACAATGTCACCCCGACCCAGTGGACCAAACACAATTCAGATCCTCAGCTGAGTCAATAGAAGGCCCCTCATATTTTATATGACACTTAAAGCTGTTTATGTGAACTAAGGCCTAAATTGAGTCTGGTCCTAAGGCCCACAATTCCTTGCTGAACACCTGTGGCACCGCACAGTGGGACTGGGGTAGGAAACAGGTGGCAAGCACAGTCTTGCATCATTTTGTTCATTCTCACAGTGGAGCGCAGCAGGAGTGTTCTCGCACCATAAATATAATCACATGGCTTAATTTATTACGCAAAGTCTTTTTTCACTCTTTAAAACGTAGTGTGGCACATGGTCTACAAATGATTTTCAAACTTCCTCATGCAGAGGTAAAAAATGTTTGTTTCCAACTCATTTTTTATGTTTTTAACCTTAGTTTTATGCTCATATCTACTCATAGACTTTGGCGGAACACACTGCATAATGCGTTTCTGTGGACTCAAGGCCAGTGATATGCTGATCAATTATATGGAATCTGACTTGAAAATATTTTTTCTGTTCAATGTTTTACATATCTGCGTTGATTCATCTTAATGTGTGTGCTTTTCTCATCAAACATTAATTAATTTGAATAATTATTTGCCATATAATGGATATAATTATTATTATTTTTTTTAATCTAGAACATATTTATGCTGTATATGTCTTTGCTGAAATGTTCAGTTTTGATAAAATAGTTGGTTGTAGGTTGTTGTATATTCTTTATTTAAATTTGAGCTATATTTAAAGTGCCCCAATTATGTTTTTTTCTCACAAATTTTCCCTTTTATGCAGTGTGTAATATAGCTGTTTGTGTATGTAAACGTTCTGCAAAGTTGAAAGTTCCCAAAAGTTATTGTCTCCTAAAAGAAAGAATCGACTCTGAACCATCTAAACGAGTCTGTACGTTCTACATCACTAGAAAATACATTTGCATAATGCCAGCCTATGTTGTATGTTGCGCGCCTGCGAACAACTTGACACGCCCTCAAACACAATTTTATTGATGACTGCTTCTCAAATGGAGCTGAAGTTCAGTTTAGTTCAGTTATGGCAATGGGCGTTTAGCTCCCAACACACACTGTAAACGGTAGAGACCAATCACAACAGACTGGGCCATCTGGCCAATCAGAACAGAGTAGGCTCGCAGAAAGGAGGGATTTAGAGAGACTGATTCATCCATCAAGTCGTTTCAGAATCACTGAAAAATGTGGTGATGTGCAATGTATATTGTGAGAAAAGGTTTTTTGAAGTGTTGTAAACCTGTTGTAGGAGACCTCCAAAACTAAATTAGGAAACTTTGAAATAGCATAATAGGGGGTACTTTAAGCAAATCAGAAGATATCTTAGGCTCTTTGCACTGTCATTACCTTTATGTTCACATCCTAATTTATAAATTCATAGAATAAATCTGAAACTCATATTTTAGAGGCCACTCTTCAGCCGGAACTCAACTCGCAAATGGCCATTACTGGAAGCCATTTTAAATTTATAAATAAATATTTTTACAAATGCATCACTTTGCTTTAGAAGGCCTTTATTAACCTCCAGGAGCTGTATGGATTACTTTTATGATGGATGGATGGATGGATAGATGGATGGATGGATGGATGGATGGATGGATGGATGGATGGATGGATGGATGGATGGATGCACTTTTGGGGGGCTTCAGAATCGAAGGTACTATTCACTCCCTTTATAAAGCTTGGAAGAGCCAGGATAGTGTTTAATATAACTCTAATTGTGTTTGGCTGAAAGATTAAAGTTATATACACCTAGGATGGCTTGACGTGAGTAAATTATGGGATAATTTACATTTTTTAGTGAACCCTTTTAATAGGATTAGTTACTTGGCATAGTGTGTATTTAATTCAAGTTTTTTTTTTAAATCGATTTCTGGCACTGCTTATTATTATATTATTATATTTGTTGGAGTACCACATTTGCTATGGATATCTGCTGAAATCTTTAATTTTGGAGAAATGTTTTGTTGTAGGTTCTAAATTGTATATTCCTATTTGAGCTATAATTGAGCAGAACAAAAACATATTTGCACCTTTGTTATTACCTTTATATTTACATAAATGTATCAAATTCATATAATATATCTAAAACTTAAATAGGATTCGTTTCTTGGCATATCATGTATTTCATTGATCAGTACACACCGTTTTGTGTGTTTTTTGAGTGTTCACAGATGTCTCTAGATTGGAGGTTGCTGTACATTTTTTATTCATATTTTAGCAAATCAAAAGACAACTTTAGGCACTTTGGACTTTTGTTATCGTCTGTATATTCACATCTAAATGTATACATTTATAGAAAAAATCTGAAGTTCAATTTCCTTGAGAGCGCGTGGTCAACAAGAGTTGACAATTAATTCAGAGCTTGTTAAATGAACTGCCCATTTAATTTGTAAGAACATTAGACCTGTTACAGAGGTGTCCTGTAACATGGAAAATGTTTTGGCTGTGTAAGTTTTCTGGAGCTGTGTGTGGTCTGTTTGAAAACGTCTTTCAAGCGGGCACAGCTTTGCCAAAAACAGCTTTCACAGAAGCATTTACGCGGGTCATTGTTAGATAGTAGGACGCCAGCCAGAGTTCTTTGAGTGAGTTCACAGCATAGAGCAAACAGAATTCTTCACAGTCGCAATTGATAAAGAACTGTAAAAGATGAGTATGACATAAAGAGACACCAAATTGCTACCCTTCTTAAAAAGGGATAGTTCATGAAAATGTTGTCATCATTATACTCACCCTCATGTTGTTACAAACCAGAACAAGTTTTTTTTTTCTTCTTCTGTTGAACATAAACAAAAGATATGTTGGTAGCCAGAGAGTTGACGGCCATTGCCTTCATAGTACTTTTTTTCCTACTATGGAAGTCAATGGCTACCGTCAATTGTCTAGTTTCCAACATTCTTCCAGCCTCTGTATCCTGAGGGATTGTGAGGACTTAAAATGCTGCCTATGGAGGCAGCTCACTAAGTTTTTGGATCACAGCCAGAGGCAACATCTGCTAGTAAGAGCCCTGGGAAGTGCCTACTGCCCAGAAGTGACATCAGCTTGTTTGCTTTTCACTTGAGGAAGACACCTCAGAGTTGTCTGTAAAATCTCAAGACCTCTCTAATTATCCAGACAGCAACTGAATCAATGACCCCAACCAGACTGTACTGACCACTGCTGATGGCAGATATGACTTTCACAAGCACTGTACTGGTCCTCGCATCCTGTTCAGGTCGTAACTCTCTCCCGATGGCTGTGGGCTTTTACATGCTCCATTTGTAATGCTGAAAATATTCAGAGGGATACTTTTTCTGTTTTCCATTTATAGATCTTCGGTTTCCTGAGATTTTTGACTTTTCGCTCTAGATACTTTGAGATATTTTAATTGGGTGGTATTATTTTACTCTTTCTGCACAACATATGTGACAGAGCGATATGGATCATACAGTTTCAACTGATTATATTACGTACAGTTTTCAGGGCTCCTAAAAGCACAAAAGGACATGCCTAAAAGTAATCCATATGACTCCATGTTTCCTGAGTCAGTCCAACACTGCGTTCACACCAAACGCGAATTGAGCGTCAAAATCGCGTCTACCGCGTCTAGTTTGACGTGTGAACATTTTGAATCCATTTGTGTGTCTGCAGCAAATTGGACGCGTGTAGAAATCGAGCATTTGAAGCGACATTAGAGACCCATTAAAAGCACTCCAGGTGAAATATGTCCTAAAACACCACTCAGCCTCTTTTCATTTTCAAAAACATATATATTATGCATTAACAGCCACAGATGTGGTTCAGCCAACGCACTACCTAGATTATATTTTATTTAAATATACATCCAGTGAAGATAAAGTTATGAAACTTCATTTTGCCCTAAAACAAAATGATTTGGTAGGCAACAATAGACTAATTGGGCCAAAGATCGCCCATTAGATGTACACAAGACAAATTATTTGTCATGTTTAACCTCTACAGAGACATCCGGGCCAGCGTCAAACGCCAGAAGGACTGGCCAAAGAAAAGCTGCTCTCGCCGGGGTTAACGAGCGCTGAGCACCTCGAGATTGCCTGGATCTCACAACTCCAAAAACGCAAGAGTGTTCTTTTTAAATTCTAAACACTGTCTTTATAAGTAAACCACATATTTTAGCTTTAAACAACTACATTATCAACTGAAAAGCATTAAAACTACAAATAACAGTATTTTTTAATTATATGCAGGGTTTCTCATCACATCACTTTACCATGTGACAGCAGCAAGCAGGCTCCTCATTGGTTAACTGAATGGGTTAACTGGCCCTTGTCAAACTCCCTCAAATCCTTACGCTTGCCCATTTTTCCTGCTTCTAACACATCAACTTTGAGTACAAATACCCACCAACTAGCAGGTACTGTGATGAAGAGATAATCAGTGTTATTCAATTCGTAATGTAATCCCTGTTCATTGTAACTATGAAGTGTCTTTAGGGATTGTTCACACAGGACATATTGATACATTCAACAACATCTACATGCATCACAAACACATTTGATACACAGAACCAAAATGTTAAAAAATTGTCCTTTATTGTCTTACATGCACTGGTATTTCAATAGTAAACCAAATTAAATAAAGAGCTACAGCTCAATTTGTCCAAATAAAATTCCTGAAGCATCATTATGCGTTGTTAAGTTTGAAGGATAAATATTTTGATTATGAATTACCTGTATATGCGTGTTGTTTTCTTTTTCTTGTCATCTAAATCTCAAAGAAAGGTCAGAAACTCCTCCCACGTCGAGTACTGTGAAAATATTTTATTTTCTTGGCTCTACTTTGATGTTGTAAGTAATTGGTGGTTTATCATTAATAACATATTCAGCAGACACGCTCTTGACATTTTATTCAGATGACCAACATCAGTTTATTGGAATGTGGATTATCAAAGCAGGCCCAATTTCTGATGTTGACCGTTATGTTACCATGGTAAGGGGAAGACAAACAACAGTGCTGTACATGCAGCAATTTTATCATAATATCAATACTTGCTTGCAATATATATATATATTTTTTGTTACTTATATATATATAAGTTTTTCTCATGCTCACATTATTGTTGTTTTTTGTTATTAATGCTATATTATGCAATGAAATCTTATTACAATTTAAAGTAACTGTTTTCTTTTTAAATATTTTTAAATTGTAATTTATTCCTTTGATGGCAAAGCTGAATTTGACTCCAGTCTTCAGTGTCACATGATCCTTCAGAAATCCTCTATTTTACAAGATTCTTTGAAGAAGTTGAAAAGAGTTCAATAAAACAGCATTTATATTATGTATATTTTGTAACATACCGAAATATATTGTCACTTTTGGTTAATTGAATGTGTCCTTACTAAATAATAGTGTTAATTTCTTTATTTCTTTTTACTTACCTTTTGAATTGTAGTGTATAACAGTTTCCACAACAATATATAGCAGCAAAAACAGTTTTCAACATTGACAGTAATTAGAAATGTTTCTTGAGCACTAGCTTACTAGAATTATTTTTGAAGGATCATGTGACACTAAAGACTGGCGTAATGATGCTGAAAATTTACCTTTGCCATCACAGTAATAAATTATATGTTTAAATATATTCACATAGAAACCAGTTTATATTTTAAATTGTAATAATAATTTATAATATTACAGGTTTTTTGTATATTTGATCATGACAGTATGCATTTTAATATAATAATCCACATTTGCATAGCAACAACTACTCAGTATGCAGCAGCTTGACCCAGCCTAATAAACAACAGCCATTTGTTTATGCCACTTATTGGATTTTAGCTAGACTTAGTTATTTATATGAACTCTTAAACAGTACAGTAACAAAACTGACAGAGGGAGGGAGGGGGTGGGAGGTAGTAGTAGTAATAGTATTAGTAGTAGTAGTAGTAGTAGTAGTAGTAGAGAATGTTAAATAAAACCAAAATATGACTATTTTTGGTGCCAAAAAAACTTCATTGAACTTATAAGTAGATTTAAAAGATGTCATAGAATATGGTCCTTACATGTGTATCGTTTTCGTCCCCACAGGTCATGGAGGAGACAGACACTCAGATTGCATGGCCTTCTAAGCTTAAGATTGGTGCTAAGTCAAAGAAAGGTAAGACCTGTTGTCCCTCATTTGAGACACGCTCTGCTGAAGATTTTGTGTGTTTGTATATACTATATACTATACTATATACATCACAATATTGAAGAAAAGAGTAATCGCAAATTCCATTTTATGCAGATTTTGAAATTTACACCACCCCATTATGCAGATTTTAAAATGTACACCTCCCCATTTGATTCAGTTCAGGATTGAGGTGATTACATGAAGGCTTTTCGATCTGATTAAGCCATCAGTCTGATTACGAATAGATTATTTGGTTGCATGTACATGTTTAGCATTCAACAGTCTTGCCCTCGTTTCACTGGAATTTTTGTTTCATCAAAGTGCTACATAAACGACGTGGTTACAAAACAGCATGTTAAATATCTTCACATAAACATTCCTGGCAGTATCTTGGCCTCATGGTCAGATGAATCCTTTTAGTAGTGTCTCAGCATTGGCCATCCTGAGTTTGGGTGTCTTTTGTTATCGTGAAAAGAGGACAACTTGCGCTTCATTTTATCATTGCTGTTTTGACAATATGTTTGTTGGAATATTATCATATTTACACTGTGTCATTGGATATTGATTTTGACGAGGAGTTTGCACCAGGCTGCTTCATTTCAGAAATGGAATCACTAGTACTGTGTATGAGTCCAGTCAGTAATACTGTACCTATTAAACTTTGGCACGTAACTCGTCCCAAACCACTGCTACAAAATAATGAATGATTTTGCAAAAGAAGAATGAATGTGGAAATGAATGATTGAATCATGTGGCTTTTTGAAAAGAGGTCCTCTATTGCTTTTCTATGTGATCAGACATCATTTTTGACTTGTTTGACATGGAAAAGTAAACAACCACCCAGAACAACAAAGCAACCACAAAGCATTTTCCATCTGTCTTAATTGTAGTGTTTTTGCATCTGAAATAATAGTTAAATACTCCCTGTCAGATCAGATGTTAAGATATTTAGCAATGTTTTACATGTTTTGTACAATATTGCATTTTTCAATATACATACATTACCATTCAAAAGTTAGGGATGAGGATTTTTTTTGTAATAAATTAATATTTTATTCATCAAAAATGCATTAAATTGATCAAAAGTAACAGTAAATACTTTAATAATGTTACAAAATATTTCTGTTTTCAAATAAATGCTGTTTCCACATAAATATCAGCATACAAAACTCTTTTCAACATTGATAATAATAAGAAATGTTTCTTGAGCAGCAAGTCTTGATTAGATTAGAATGATTTATGAATTCGTTAGAACTGAAGACTGGAGTAATGATGCTAAAAAGTCAGCTTTACCAATACAGAAATAAAATGCATTTTAAAATATATTAACTTAGATAACTGCTATATTAAATAAATTATGATAATATTTCACAATATTAATATTACTGTATAATTTTTTGGATTAAATGAATGTAGGATTTCTGGGATTTTTTTTTTTTCAATTAAAAAAAAAATCTTACCAACCCAAACTTTTGTACAGAGTGCAACAAAGCAGCAAAAAGTACTATAGTACTTTCAAGTCTTTTGGATCTGTATACCATTATTTTAACATGTACACAAAGCGGACCAAACAAGCGTTCCGAGACCTCATTGAAGAGGTGGTCCCGGTATGCTTTTAAACAAACTCTGGAGCGGTTTGTTTGTGGTGAGAACGTGATCCGAGCTCAAACTGAACCAACTGCAAAAGTTCTGATCATTTTTGGACTAAACCAGCTGCCGTAGTCAGACAGCTGCGCTGACATTATGTGCATGACATTACCTGATAGATCGTTGGCAGTATTTTCGGAAGATGAGAAAATGAAGATGATGTTTTTACACATACTGTGTAAAAACACACAATGTAGTAGATTATGGCCATGGACAAAATCAGCCCTCTCAGTCGTATCACCATAGTTGTGTTGTTTGCTGGCTTTTGCTCTTCTGTTGGAATTTTCCCACACGTAAATTCTGACCAATCGAAAAGCAGTTTAGGAAACACGCTAAACTTTTTTTTTTTTTTTCAGTTTAGGAAATAGTTTAAATTTAGTTTTTCCAGTTTAGGAAATACGCCATGGCCAATGAGAGATGTAGATGTTGTCATGTGCCTGCATTTTGATTCGTTTTAACTGGTTCAGACCAAATCAATCAATGTGGTGTGAAAAGGAACCAAAAAAGCTGAAAATTGTAACAATGTTTAATGGTCCTGGGTTCGGACCAAATGAACTGAACTAAAGATGTGAAAGCACTCATAGAGGCCATAGCAACATATGTTTTCTGGCAACTTGTTGCTAGGCAACTTTGCGGAACATTAACGTTTGATAATTAAATTTTTTCTAAGCCAAAATGTCAATCAAACTTTTGCTGCACAAATATACGGGTGTTTCATTTCTCTGTAAAGTTTGAATAGCTTATGGCAACAGTCGTGTTCTTGTAATAATGCTGCAATCGAGAAGACGGAATTCAAACAATGACAACAACAGTTTGGCCATTTAAAACAAACATCAGATCAAGTTCATGCGTGCTAACGTGTTTTCAGGGTCACGGCCCGAGTCAAAGGCCATTCACATTTCTGCGCGTGGTTTATGTTGGCGAGCAAACCCGGGGCATTGCCTGCGCTGACAAAAATGTTACATAATCATTTGCCGTTATCTGGTGACTGCATGCAGCAAACATCCCAGCTTATTAATGATGGAAAACACATGAACGGTTCTGGACATGTGGACCGCGCCATGCCCGGCTCAGCCCGTGTGGCCTTCAGGGACCTGCTGTTTCCTGCGAGTCTGTCTGCAACTTATTACAACAATTAAGAAGTGTTGATCCTGCGCAACAGCTCTGGAACAAAACATGCTCCGGTCAGCTTGATAGCACAGCATGCAATTGAAACAACAACCTTGACTTTGAGTCTACTTCTGCTGCACGATGAAAGTGATCCACTGGTTGTATGTGACTGGTTGTGTGTTGAGGAGTGGAGATATTTGAAGTTTAGGGGATAATATATAAAGTACTGGCCCTAAACTAATCCACTTTTTTCAGATAGCTTTTGACAAAAAGAAGTATCAGACCATACAATATTTAACTACTTCCCGAGTCAACTTGATTTATACACCCAGCCAGTTGTTATTGCACAATAAACCCCGACAGAGTGATCAGGTGGAGGGGTCTTGCGTCACTCTGAAGGGGTTTATTCTGGTTTATTCTCCATGATTTCCTCACCCTCAAGCCCTAGGTGTAAATGGCATTCTTCTTTCAGGTGAATAAAATCGGAGTTATATTTAAAATGTCCTGGCTAATCCAAGCTTTTTAATGGCAGTAGTTGTATTTCTGTTTTTAAAGTTCATAAATGCATCTGTTTATCAAATAACATGCTCCACATGGCTCCGGAGGTTAATAAAGACTCTTAAAGTGAATCGATGAGTTTGTGTAAGAAAAATATCAATATTTAAAACTTTATGATGTAAAGTTCCAACCTGTCGCCTTCCGTGGAAAAAAGTGTTGAAAGTGCCTTCTCGCAGTTCAAGATGCGTACGGCCTTTTGAACTGCAGAGGCACTTTGAAAACTTTTCTCCTAAATTGAATACGGAATGTGATCAGCCGAAAGGCCTTTATTAACCCCCCGGAGCTGAGTGGAGCAAGTTATTTGATGAGACAGATGCACTTTTTATAGACTGAGCTACATCTACTGCCATTAAAAAGCTTGGATTAGCCAGGAGCCAGGACTTTTTAAATATAACTCTAATTTTATTTGTCTAAAAGAAGAATGGCATTTATATCTAGGATGACTCAAGTGTGAGTAAATCATGGGATAATTTTTATTTTGGGTGAACACCTTGAAGTCTTCTTCCATTGTAACCCATTGTGTTTCAGTCACAAGATGGCACCAGACAGTCGGAGTGACATGTAAGGCATATAAGTAGTACCAGTAAAGATAACTCGTTGTACCCGGGTAAGGTGGTTTGTTTTTCATTTTTGGCAGTTGTTATCAGGGAATAACATTCCACTGGAATCGCGATTGACCAATTAGAAACAAGTATTTCACAGAGCCGTGTAATAAGTAAAAATAAACTGCAATAAAATTAATGGTGCAATGGATGAAAATATGTAATGTGTAATTTATGCTAATAGGGTTGTCAAAGTTAAAGTGTAAGTGCATCAATTCAAATTGTTCATTTACAAATTGGTCAATTACATCAATATATATCTTTTATTTTTTATTGATTAATCACACCCGTGTTGTGCGATTAATCACGATTAATCAAATGCTTATTATGAAATTAAGCAGACGCCATTTATCTTATTAAACACATTCATTTTTTCATTGCTATAACCAAAGTAAACAGTGCACAAAACTGTCTTTTCTGCAAGCTTCAATGATCATTGGAGACTCCAAAAGGAAACCAAATAACCAAATATAAGGAGTCCATATAATTCTATTATATAATACATTTGTACAAATCTAAGCACCCATGAAAAAAAAAAACATTACTAAAGAACCTTTACAGAATTTATCAGTGTATAGTATGTGTAGAGAGCAACAACGAGATTGTTTTCATTTTAGGCATGTTATGTAAAATGGACATTTAAATGTAGACCTCTCAAGCAGCTATACCGAACATAACCTCACGGAGTCTCCAAAAAAACCTCCTAAATCAACCGCTTTGACTGCAAACACCTACGATTACTAAACACAGCAACGTCGCTCCCTCCACTGCACGCATGCTCAGTATCTCTGTGCTCATTATCAGTTCTCTCATGAGTTCATCAGTGTACTGTTAATAACTTTGGGATGTTGGTTTATTTTGAGTCAGAGAGAGAGAGAGTTAGACACGTCAAAAGTGAATAACTTTAGAAATGTGTGGATTAGTGCTTACTAGAGACGGCAACTGTTTGGAACGGTTCTGATTTGGTTAACTGGTTCAAACAAACGATTCAAATGACAAATCAAACATTATCCTTCCTGAGTGTGTGTGGAAACAACGCAAATGTACTGAAATGTACATGAATGCTGCGTGAGATCAGCGATTGAGAGTGCGTGCACGTTTTCTGTGCATCAATACAACAGAGTCTCACGCGCTTACTGTATGACACCAAAATTGCGCTCTTCAGAAGCAATCGCAGAATACGACAGAGCTCGTGTTTTAGCAAAGCAAAAGACACAATGCAATAAACAATTATCTATTGTTGGAGAGAAACTTCAGGTACATGCTAAAATGGGCCTGAATTAATACATTTCGTGCCTGCTCTACACAGCCTCTGACTGGGTGTTGGAAGTTATAATAATAATAATAATAATGTGTTCGATTTATATAGCGCTTTTCAAGGCACTCAAAGCGCTTTACATCGAAGGGGGGAATCTCCTCAACCACCACCAATGTGCAGCATCCACCTGGATGATGCGACGGCAGCCATATTGCGCCAGAACGCTCACCACACACCATAAACGACTTCTATGATCGACTACGTGATGCAAATTATGTTAATGTCGCAGCTTTGCGTAATTCTGTAATTTATTTGCGTTAATTGTGTTAAATTATTTTTAATTAATTTAAAATAATAATTAAATAATTACTAATCAAAAACACTTTAAATTAATCGCATGCGTTAACACGTTAATGTTGACAGCCCTTATATGTATATAATATGTATATATTAGGGCTGTCGACGTTAATGCATTAATGCATGCGATTAATTTAAAGTCTTTAATATTATACCGTATATATGAGAGAGAGAGCAAGAGCGTGAACCTTATAAAGTTCTCATTAGTCCAGCTCCCCCAACAACTGAGTATGATCTGAGAAGGCCAAGTTTAAGTTTTAGACATAAGTTAAGAGGTTGAGGAGGTCAACTCCAAGCCTGAGTGGAGTACCCTACACCTGTGGAAGATTTCCAGGGCCTAGGGGGAGAGTAGCAGGCCAGGTGTACTGAGGAAGTTTGAATTCCGAGAGAACTAAACGCAAGGGATCTCAAACATTTCCGAGCAATCTCACTGTTGAGCATTGAAGGGAAGGTGTTTTTCAACATTGTTTCTTGCTGACTGACTTTGTACTAAGAACAGCTACGTTGACCCTTCAGTGCAGAATGGGGGGATTCCAGGAGTTCCATGGTGTCTGGAGTAGTCATGCAGCTCCTCAGAGAAGACTGAAAACAGAGTCAAACTAGTTGTTCTGTGGTTTGACCTGGCAAATGCTTATGGATCAATAACAGCTGGTTAAGTAGAGGTTATAGCATCACAGAGTTCCTGGTAAGATCAAGGATCTGATCTTGAATTATTACAGCTATTTCAGGGTGAGGGTTAGCCTACGTACTTCCGCTCAATTTTCGTTTTCTTTCAGTAGATGACATACGTCATGACCAAACGTTAGCGATATATAGGCTATGGCAGATCTAGAGTGGCTCTGGGCAGGTCCAGTAGTTTTAAAGTTCAACAGAGTACCCACCTTCAAGAAAGTTAACACTTGTCAATGGAGATTATCCAGACTCCCTGTACAAATGAAAAGTACGAGAGTCTGGTAGAAACAGGCTAGGTGAGGGTCACATTCGATTCAGAAAAATTGAGCTGGCATGGTCTTGAGAAAGGAATAATAACAGGTTGCACCATATTGGTGGTTCTTTTCGCTATTGCTATGAGCATGGTGGTCAAGTCAGCCAGCCGAGGTAGAGTGCAGGGGCCCCTTTACAAAGTCTGGTGTATTACAGCCCCTAAAAAAGCATTCATGGATGACCTGATAATTACAACAACATCCCGGGAAGAAGGTGGATTCAGACTCATATTCTGACTAGAAATGAGTATGACGACGACCCAAATACCTTTGGGAAGGCCTTTATTGCTGGCACCATGACCATGTCATGTGTTCAGGGCAGTTGCTTATTGTATAGCTAAGGCAATAAATACTATCAAAAACCACCATGTCAGCGTAAATCCCATCCATTTTGTGAAAGCTGGAGAGAAACTTCAGGTACATGCTAAAATGGGCCTGAATTAATACATTTCGGGCCTGCTCTACACAGCCTCTGACTGGGTGTTGGAAGTTATAATAATAATAATAATAATAATGTGTTTGATTTATATAGCGCTTTTCAAGGCACTCAAAGCGCTTTACATCGAAGGGGGGAATCTCCTCAACCACCACCAATGTGCAGCATCCACCTGGATGATGCGACGGCAGCCATATTGCGCCAGAACGCCCACCACTCACCAGCTTATGGCGGAGAGGAGACCGAGTGATGAAGCCAATCAGGAGAGGGGGATGATTAGGAGGCCATGATGGACAGAGGCCAGTGGGCAAATTTGGCCAGGATGCCGGGATTTTTAACGACCACAGAGAGTCAGGACCTCAGTTTAACGTCTCATCTGAAAGACGGTGCTCTTTGTCAGTATAGTGTCCCCATCACTATACTGGGGTGTTAGGACCCACACAGACCACAGGGTGAGCACCCCCTGCTGGCCTCACTAACACATCTACCAGCAGCAACCTGGTTTTCCCATTTGGTCTCCCATCCAGGTACTGACCATGCTCAGCCCTGCTTAGCTTCAGTGGGAAATCTTGGGCTACAGGGTGATATGGCTGCTGGTTAAGTTGGCCTGGGCAAACAAAAGTTCCCGTCGCACAATAACATCACTCCGGCCAGACAGGATCATTAGCTCTAAGGACACAAAACAGCTGATCATGTTGGAACTTACAGTGCCCTGGGAAGAGCGAAAGGAAAAGGCCACTGAGTGTAAACATGCAAAGTACCAAGATCTGGTGGAGACTTCCAAAGGCTGTAAGACATACTGTGTCCATAGAGGTGGGCTGTAGTGGTGAAAGAAAAAGCTGGCTGGTGATCACAGGGGCGGCAAAAAGAACAGCCATCAAATCCATGTGAATCTGCAGAAAAAGCCACAAGGTGGCTTTAGATCAAGAAAGCTGATCCATGGGTAATTGCTACTGGGATGCAGGCTGAGGTCTGATCAACCCCAAATAATCCTCAAAGAGCATGCTTGACTTATAAGACTGGTTTGATCTTACATGTACAGTACAATGAACACTGTATAGCAGATCAAATTATTGGTTGCAATTATCAGTAATTGCACTGTCAGCATGCATATTAACAATGAATTGTTTTTGCCAGTTACTGGCGAATGGTATATCAATTGCAATTGCAAATGTACTGTGCATCTTTGCCCTCTAGCTCTCTTTTATCAGTAAATGATGGAGGGAAACCCTTTATACATTTTTTTTTTAAATCACACCAAAATGTGAATGATTTAAAATCATTGTACCAAATTTATGTCTGTCTGTTGTTTTCAGTAAACTACTGGTTCATGTTCGAGCATACAGCACTCGCATTCAAGAGTGACTGTTTTGTCCATTGACGGAAACATTAGGCTAACTCTGTCTGTCTGTTTTACACATTGTTATTTTCAACAAACCATTTCATAGATGTCTCTTCAGTTTTGAGATGAACCGCGGTGTACGTGTGTGACGAACCGTGGGTGTAAAACGGTATGTTTTTTTTTTTTTTACCAAGAACCGTTACACCCCTACAAGCTAACAAAAAAAGCACAAATTAGTGTATGCTTTTTTTTGGCTGTTAAATAATGCCATAAATACCAGTAATTAGACTAGCACAAACCTTAGTAAATCACATTGTGTGATTCATTTAAATACTCTCCTCCCATAAAGTTTGCCTCTGAAAGGGAAACTCCTACACATGCATATGCAAAAAGTTAAGCTGCAAAAAATAACCTTGTCCAAAACTTTTCAGTGCTATCTTTTCCGTTTCACGGCATGTCTTAAGTAAATCCTGACAGTAGTTTTTAATGCCAAAAGTTTGCACTGGTTAAATATTTTAATCTGTATGCTAGGTATGTCCCTTGGTGGCTGAAAGTGCTTAGTAATATCAGGGCCTTAACTGCTTAATAATGACAGATACTTTGCAGACACATTACAGGCTCCTATGAGTCTCTGGAACCCAGGATCATTTGGGATGGGACCAACAGCCACAGCTATGTGCTATTATCTCTCGCCTCTATTGGCCGAAGAGCCATCACAACTAATGCAGTTATCATCGTCTTTGGATGGGCCCTAACTGGAATGCTAGAAACGGCCCTGAGGTGCTTTCTTTGTGTGTTAAAAGTGGAAATGCAGCTTGCAGTATATTTATGTGGCTCCTGAGGACGCATTCCTTTTCTGCAGAGTCTGAGCTGACGTAGGGAGTTTTCATCTTGGTCTCTGAAGTCTCTCGCGGTCTGTTTCACTCATTTGCCGCTGTAAAGCTCAGGTTGATACTCCGCAGATCCTCACACAGCACTGTCACGAAAAATGTTGGCTTTGATTTACTTTGAAAGACTACTTTTGTCAGAGTTCTGTGTGTGTATGTTGATATTAAATCTGAATGATGCCTTCTTGTTGTATCTTTGCAGCATGCAGTGAATGTCCTTTTCTAAAAGTAGCATTTTGTTGCTGGATTCAAAATGTATCCTATATTTATTTTGTTAATGCAAAAGGTCTCCTATTGAATGATTCATATGTTCATGGTATTCTAAAAGAAAAATAATGCTTCTCTTTGTTATCTTTTTTGAAAACTCCTTTAGGACTGACATCACTTAGTCAACCATTTTGTCTCACAGAAAACACTTTTCACAATGTAATCACGATACAATCTTTTGCTAGCCTGACAAGTCAGACCCACATCAAGATGTTTGGTCTGGAAACTCACCATTGACAGGCCTCAATCCGAGGGGCGGGATAAACGGTTGTCTTTCAAACTACGTCTGCACGTGATAGGATAACGCTACAACCAACCAGAGCAACGAAGGTGAAACGGAGCTCGTTAAACATTCGCCGTATCCGGTCGGCAAAACTCTGAACACATCTTCCCTTTTTAAGAATGACTTCAGTGCCGTTCTTTGTTCTTTTCTCAGAGAAAAGCTTAAAGGGTTACTTCAGCGATTAACATATGGCTTTGTATCAGTAAAAACCCTGGAGTATATTCAAATGATCGTGCTCCCCCCTCTTATATCCCCCTGAGACGACAGATTTATACATTTTATTTCTGGAAAAATTCCTCTCGTGACGCAAATTGACGATATTTGCGTCCCGAGAGGAATGATTGCCCAGAGGCTAAAGACTACAGCCAGCAGAGGGAGCCATTTCCGCATGTTTTCAACTCGTGCATGGGGAATGGAGATCACACTTACAGCACAGCTCAGCTACAGGCATTCATTTAAACGGATGCTAAGCAATGTAAGTGTTTTTTAACTTCTCAAATTAATTTCTATGAAAGTTAAGCTTCCAAAGGCATGAACTGAAAACGCGTTGTGAATGTATGCCGCGAATGTGGTCGCGATTACCTCAGCTCTCATCACGAGAGCTCATCAACTCATTTATGACGTTAAATGTAATCTGACTCCTAATCTGAGTCTGCTGTGAGACTCACGCGGCAACTCGATCGTTATATTGAACAGACACGTTCAGTATTTAATTGTAGGAACTCAGTCGCTGTAATCCAGTAGCGGTGGCTTTGTGAATGGCCTCACAGGGCAGCGAAGCATTCTGGGAATTGTTGTCTTTCATCCCCATGAGACAAAAATACATTTTCTGTCTTTTCTCAGTCTAGAAAGCACCAAATTAAAAAATAATTTCACATTTCTACTACATTAATGACCCAGTTTAAATACAGATTCATCTTCTCAGCGCTGAAGTACCCCTTTTACTCCAAGTCTTTCTAGAGTCACGGTCAAAGCTGATTCGTAAGACCGCTGTTCGCCAGCTTCTGTGTTTACTAGAAGCACGCAAGCGCAACTTGGCCATCATTATGTAAAGCCCCGCCCACCGACTCTATACACGATGTGATTGGACCGACCAGAGTTTGGCGTTTACAGCTCAGAAGTGTATTGAGAGTTGCTAGACAACACTCGCGGCAAATTAGATTTGCTGCCGCTAGGGTGTGTATAGATTTCTAGGCTAGGGGGTAAGCAGATAAACATCAATTTTTCATTTTTGGGTGAACTATCCATTTAAACAGAGTGAAAGTTGCAAATATAAATAGTGTGTAACATGGAGCAACTATACACCAGAACTATGTCAATACGGGATGAAAATTACACTGGATTAATAGTTTGTGTAAAAAAGTATGAGAAGTCCATTAGTGATTAGATACACTTTTGCATATTTCCAGGTACAATTCCTTTTAGAAACAATTATCAGTTCAACTTAAAAACATTTTTCAAAAATGCCCTAAAAATGGTAAAACTCGTGACACAGACTTTTAAACAGTGCCTTGCTGGAGTTCCCTCTGCCAGACCGTGCCATCTTCTCACATTCAAAGACCCAGAACTTGGCTGACATTTCTGACTCACCCTCACTCCTAGCCGTCATGGCAAATTCAACTTGGAGCGCTGAATAAATCTCAGGCTGCTGCATGGAGAGATTTATTGGAGGACAGGAGAGCAGAACTCCCACTTGCCTGCTTTTAAAAGGGGGCAGCAGCTGTAAAAACAGTCCGGAGCGCTCCGTTCTTCCAGTATCACCCTGTCCACGGCTCTGTTGCATCAGACTGAGCCCATGTCTCCATGGAGAGCTGCTAGGCTGCTGGCGTGCGCTGCCCAGTATGCTCCCACAGTGGACGGAGAGGGGATTTAAGGTTCCTTCCTTCAAACGAACATCTTTGGCTCTTTTGTCAGCAGAATTTGGATACAATGGACTTGCCCTCTTGATCCCAAGGAAATAAATTTCTTCCTAGAATGACTTTGTTACAGTGTGAATGAGACGTTTCCATAACAACAGATGTGAGGGACGCTGGAATTGTATGGCTCTGACAGGATTTTATACTGTAAAATAAATTCTATAAATAGTTCCATGAATGTATCACTAATTTAGAGGTACTGCAATAAACTGATATTAAAATAAAATAATCCAGTGAGAAATTACAGCTCAGGCATTAGCATTATTTCTCACGCATATGCAGATATTTTTTTATTTTTTTATTCGTCTATGCATGTGCCCAGAGTTAATATATTTTTTATTACATGATTATATTTATTTTTTTATTTATTTATTTATTTATTTATTATTAATTAATTAAATGAAAGCTTTAAATAAGATATAAGCATAAAACAGTACATTTTGCTTAAATACATCACATTAGTAGAGACCCATAAGTTTTTGCTTTACAAATAATATAACTGACTGAGGGTTTTGGATTATCCATTTAATTTTAATTTTTTTGTCTTATATTATAACAATTATATTATTGTTATGTAACGTGGTGATGAAAGCTCACGAAGACTAGGAAGAAGTGAAAACTCAGGAAACTAGCATAGGGCACATAAACCAGTTAAACCAGTACTGTGTTCAAAATGACCCCCTATACCTAAACTTGTAGAGTCAATGCTTGTATAATTGCAGGGTCAAATTTTCCCAATCCAGTCCCCACCGGACAACACACATTTCAAATTATAATAATTTACTTATTTAAATAGTTTGAAATAAGCATTTCAGGCAAATAAGGCTTATTGTTGATGAGATTAACAAAATAAAATAAAGGCTTTATATAACTAAAGTGACTAAAGTCACAATACAAAATGTCATTAAAGGGGGGGGGTGAAACACTCAGTTTCAGTCAATCTCATGTCATTCTTGTGTAACTATAGAGTAGTATTGCATCCTTCATATCTCCGAAAAGTCTTTAGTTTTATTATATTTATAAAAGAAATATAGGCTGTACCGAGTCTTTCCGGAAAATAAACGAGCGCCTGGAGGCGTATTGTGTGGGCGGAGCTAAAGAATTACGAGCACCCAAAGTGGTGACGTCCTCAAGCGTGAAGAAACCCAAGTATGCTATCGATCGGATTCAGCTAATACGTGATCCAGAATCAGGCTGAAATAAATTGAACAGGAGAAACAGCAACATCAGGACGTCCGTCTCTGTGGTATGTACTGTATTTAGTGGCCTGTCAACATTTGTGTGTGTTTACTCGCAGTTTATGAGGACATGATTCGGTTTATGGACGCGACTAAACCTTAGCAGTAGCAAGCAAAAAGGTTTTGCACGTCAGACTAGTGTAACGTTATACATAGAACAACAATGGAGTAACGTTAGCGCATTTGAATGACGAAGCACGTGATCGTGTCGTTTACTGATGTTTACTCACGCGACGATAGCCAACAGCACAGACATTTGAAGCAGTTTTACTCACCGGCTGCTTCCAAAGCCGGACCGATGTTAACTTGTTCTCTGATATCTACATAGAGGATATGTGGCTTATTTAAGGGAAAAAAAATTCCATAAACAGTTTTACAGGTCCATTTACAACCCTATAAATTGTCCCTAGGATGTAATGCTCTGTTTTTGCCTTATTTGGAAGAGTCATGCATATTAATGTTGAGCTCTAGTCTGATTGGCTTATGCAGTTCAGTTGTTCAGCGAAGCAGCTCATGAGTCCTGACAGAACATAGGCCGACTGAATGACACTTTAAGCAGAACATCTCAAATGGACATTGCTAAAATGCAGCTTATTTGCGTTTTCAGATCATCTTGCGCGCCAGATTGTACATGTTTGGGTAAAACACCGGATAGTACGTGTTCTTTTCACAGAAAAGCTCTGTTTGGGGGATTTAAATGACTGAAATCTGGCAACTGCAAGCACGAACGCTCTTCCTTCATTCCCTCAGACAAAACCACATCCAGTGATTTTGGACTAGTCTTTTTTCGTCAACGATATTGCATGTTTATATAACGTTAGTCACAATGTAGGCTACGCAGTGACTGTGATGTAATCTGAAATACAAGCATGCAAAAACATACTTAAGTTCTCAAAAATATAAATATATATATTCATTTTGTAAAAATGTATGTATATATATATATATATATATATATATATATATATATATATACATTTTTACAAAATGAATAGCCTTGCCAAATGACTATCTTTTGTATATGGTGGAAAAGGTGACGTTTGCTAGAAGGATCGAGTGAACGATCTGTAAGCCACAATCTGCGGTTGTATCTGTAATACAAAATAATATTACCCTTTGTCATTAGACACACTATTTAGTTTTGTACGGTACTTGGAGTTTCCTGTTGTTACTGTACTAGCATCTTGCATTATCAAGACAATGCTTAAAGGTGCAGTGTGTGAATTTTAGTGGGACCTAGTAGAGGTTGTGAATTGCAATTATCTTCCGCTCACCCCTCCCTTTCGAAGCACATAGAGAAGCTACGGTGGCCGACACGGGACAAAAATGTGACTACGTTATGTAGAGAAGTTTGTCCGTTTAGGGCTACTGTAGAAACATGGCGGCGCAAAATGTCAATTTCACTGTAAGGGGACCTGTGGTGTAAGATAGAATCTAAGGTAATAAAAACATAACGGTTCATTATGTAATGTCTTTTTACAGCACTGAAAACATAGTAATGTATATTATATTGCAATTGTCCCCCTTCACTAAGTAGTGATAATGTATTTCCCACCAATATAAAAAATGAAGCAGCTCTTTTGAGCTCTTAATGATGCACTGATCACACACAGTGTTCTGCTACATAACCAGGCCTGGGATGTACAGCACACGTGTATGTTCCCTGTGACTTTTATAGGAACATAACAGCAATAAACATCCAGAGCCACTCAGGAGGGCTCATCGTTTGTCGGAGGTCCACAGGAAGGCTTGCGCCTTTCCATTAAGGTCTCAGTATAATCATCAAGCCTTCTTTGGTTGCAGCCCTCACACGAGAAGATGTTATCACATCTCCATTGCTGCCGCTGCATCTGACTGTTCATGGTGGTGCAGCAATCCAAAGTATGTAGTAGGAAAACAGAGCAGCTTCCTGCTTTTCCACCATGCACAAATATTCCTGTATGACCTAAGAGCTTCATTAAAGTTATCTAAAGTGGAATTAATTGTTAGCCTCCGTAATGAATTTCTTTTGTAATTTTTTGTTTCATGTGAACCGTGCTGTGAATTTAGCCAGAGTGCGTGAGTGCGTTTTGTTTTTGTTAGCTCACGAACATCTGTTCGTTCACACACAGCAGTAGAGTCGCATATTTTTGTGCTGTTTGTTGTGCAAGATGTCGTTACTCCAGATGTGCTAAATCATGTGACTTATTAAGCACATGAGAATGCATATTTTAAAGCTAAGAAATGTAGATTTATAGCACCTATATTTTGCAGAACCTTTAAAACAACGACGCAAGGAAATTATTTCTCTTGGAATAATTGGTGAACATCTTTGTAAGGATACTTCCCTCCTTAGACCACCTTAAAGTTTAAAGCAACACATAAAGTTTTGAGACTGCCACCTGGTGGTACAGCAATTCTAAAATCCATTAGTGTCAGGGCATTGAGCATTCCCTTGTGAAAAAAAAGTGCACTTTAGTGTACTTTTATAAAGTGTACTTATTACACAGATAATATACTTATACTAAATACACTTAATTGTGCAATTAAATGCAATGTTTTCGGTGTACTTAACACACATTATATGTAATTGATTTCAAATTTATCACATATTAAGTTGAAATAAAATACAATAAGTTGCAATTAAGAGTGATTTTTTGGAACAACTTAAGTGGTACTTAAATACAACTTTATATGTACTTTCATAATCGCTTCTAGTGTATTAAAATTGTAATTAAAGTGCACTGCTCAATGTACTGACAAGCAATTAATGTGAACTAAAACATACTTTAATGTCAGCTAAATATACACTTAAGTGTGAATTAAATGCAATGTTTTCGGTGTACTTAACACACATTATATATAATTGATTTCAAATTTATCACATATTAAGTTGAAATAAAATACAATAAGTTGCAATTAAGAGTGATTTTTTGGAACAACTTAAGTGGTACTTAAATACAACTTTATATGTACTTTCATAATCGCTTCTAGTGTATTAAAATTGTAATTAAAGTGCACTGCTCAATGTACTGACATCCATTCTACTGTCTTAAAAACAAGCAATTAATATGAACTAAAATATACCTTAACGTAATTTACATGTACACTCTAATATAATGAAATACATTCATAATTACATTTTTCAAATAATACAGCTGCAATTTCGTATAATAAACACATCCAAATTTAAATCCTCTACATTTATTGACAAAACAATCTGTAAAACAAATATACAAAAAAAACTTTTTTTTGATGCCCAAGAAAAACCCAAAAAACTATTTACACAAACACAAGAACATATGTATTCTGTCAATTTTATCATTAAATTCAAGTGATGCCATATTGATGCTCTTTAATGTGACATGACAGATCACTGTAAAGACACATCAGTTCAAGCAGCACCGCGGCACGAGTGAATGTGATCACCTCGTCATAGTCAAAGAATTAACATGAATTAACATCAGAAGGTATGTTAAGGATACATTACAACTTACTAAAATGTATCACATTGTGTAATCGTTCAGTGTTTTAACAGCAGAAAGATGTCGATAAAACACGAGAGAGATGAACTCTTTCACTAAATGTATGCATTATATTAGCCTATATATTCATCATATTCTACTTAACCTGAAAACCTGAAAAAAATCTAACCTATAATTAGATTTATAAGTTAATGCAAAAACGGTCTTATGAGAAGTTTACACGTTTGCATACAATGCGAGTGCAAGTAAGGCCTCCCTATATAGTCTACACCATACAGCATTCTTTGTCGTTTGATTAAACAGAAACAACAAGGCAATTATATATTACATTCTGAATCAAATTATAATCTTTGTGTGCCCTTTGTTAGAGTTAAGCTTGGTAAAACGTCCTTCAAATATGTCGCAGCCTCAGATTGGAATTTGCTCCAGACTGAGTTGAAGCTAAAAGATCTGGTGACATTTAGTCATTTTAAAATTTTACTTCATCATTTTGAGAGTAAATTAACGGTGTAATTGTTTTTGACTGGTTGTATGTTTTTTATGTGACTTTTTATGTATAACTGTACATGCAAACACAGCTGCCTATCTTGGCCAGGACAGGACATTTTAATCTCAGTGAGTTTTTCTCCTGGTTAAATAAAGGTAATAATAATAATAATTAGTAGAGATATTTTTTATATTATATTTTTAATTCTTTAAGAAACCTTTACTTTAGGACAATTACAATTTGTTCAGTAAACCAATAAAAAAAATAAAAAAAAGCATTTTTATATTTAGTGTTCCTCCCCGAACTGTCAGCTTTGTGTACTGTTACACCCCTATTATTAATGCAATCTTAAAATCAAAAGTTGTATATATGTTAATTATTTAATGCATTTTTAACTTGCATGAACAATGACTATAAATTTAATTAACTAGCTTTGAACTATAATTTATTAAGCAAGGTCAACAACTATTAATAAACACTGTAAAAAATTAAATAAAAGAAATAAATAAAAAGAAATCACCGTTAGATCATGTCGGCCAATACATTAAATAACGTTAACAAATTAGATATTATTGTAAAGTGTTACTGAACTTATAAGCTCTTAAACCTTTTCTAGCACCAAAATTAGGACTAAAAGGTTTATTCTAAAATCTTATTCCAGCATTACAATGAAAGAAAAAAAAAAAGTAAGAAAAAAAAAACTGATGAACTCCAAAGGCACACAAAATTGTTTGTCACCAACTCTTTTCAAGTTGTTTGGAAAGTGCTGTTTATGTCAATGTCCCAGAAGCTCTTCATCAGTAGGAAACTGGCGCACCATCTCTCCACAGTAGATGTGAATGGACATGTTCCAAAGAGGCAAGACAGCAAAAAAATATATACCTTGAGGAAAGAAAAAGAAAACGCAAAGAAAAAACTTGTTTATAAAACAGATCTATCCATTATTATAATTGGCTCAATTAAATTAAAACGATAGATGTACAGTTGTGCTCCAAAGTTTATATTCACACAGCAGTATCTGTATGAAAAAAAGAAGAAAAAAAAAGAAATCATAAAAATGAGCATGTTGTCTCTTTTTTTATCTAGTACTGCCCTGATGAAGCAGTTTATTCTGCACGGTGTGTGTAAGCTTTTGACCACAACTGCATCCCCTATGTGATGAATTACCTCAGTCGTCAGGGTAGAAGGATTGGAGAGGTTCCTTCACGTATCCCACTGAGCACATCATCTTCACTTACACTGGACTTTAAAAATAGAGAACATTTTAATAATGTTTTTTATTCCTACTTTACAGGGAATTAAACATAACTTAAATATAGATAAATAACCCAAGACCAATGTAAATTGAGACAAGTATTTTTGCATTTTTCCTCATCTTGCCTTGCTAGTTTCTTACCTCGCACCATCTCCATGAAGGATGTTCCTGTATTTACCACGCCTGGCACAGCAATGCTGCGGCTCCATTCCTTTGGGTGTGTGGCCTGTAAAATATATAATGATTAGGGGATCTGGAAATGCACAAGTGGGAATGTATTACTTACAAATGGACAAGGTGCAAAGCATTTAAAAGCTAAAGACTTGATAGCAATGTTTTAGCTTGTGTGATCAGTGTCATGGCTGGGCATAAATTCATAATTAACATTAACTTGACCTCATCAAGATGGCTCTGTGATTCCACACAGCTTGCACTGGATCTCCAATAACAAATCTGTATTGATCCTACAAAATAAAAAATAAAATAAAATAAGCACAAAATATTAAAAACACTTTAACATCTTACTCTCCAAATGCAAAAAGAAAAGAACATATTAAAATCATTATTTCATTACTGGTTGTTATAAGTTAATATATGGAATAAATGTATATAAAGTTAAATGTCTTCTGTCCATTTAAAAAGTAGGAGTTCGATTAAAATATTGTATTTACAGCAGGCAAATTCATTGAACATGCCCACACCGGCGATCACATTCCGATTTAAGAAATTATTATAATGCAATCTTAGATACATGATAGGAAACATGATTAATTCACCTCCCGAGTCCATAGTGCGTCTATCCTAACTACACCGTAATAGAGAGCTACCATGTTACGGTGAAAATGTAAAATCAAGAGAGCTTATATCAAGATATACTTACTTGACTCGTTATTTGTAGCATATAATGTCTCATCTGTAATGATCCAAACGGTTCGCTCCTCTGTTGTCTGTTGTCCTTCAGCTTCATTATGCATCGCGATGACGCAAACATGACAGACCGCGCATTTTTCAAAATCATGACGTAGTATTTTTGGCGCATGCGCATTGAAATATTAAGTATAAATATAAAATAAGATATTTCGTGCATTAAATGTTGATTATAAATGACGTATTAATTATCCATTTCTGTTCAGGTTGTTCTAAAACACTGTGTAGTTGGACTGTATTTCAGAGAACTTGACTCATTCACCTAACTAAAAGTCAATCATGTTTACAGTGAGTCTGATTAAAATGAAATGTAGCCTATTTTAACTGAATTTTAATGCAAATTAATTTGGTTTAGATTTGTTCAACTTTTTCTTGCAATTAATGCAATTAAATGTGTGTTTAATCGCCATACAACAACATAATATTTAAAGTAGGTTATTCTGTACACAGATGTAAAGTAGCCTACAGTACATTAGGCAACTCCTCTTATAAAGATTGACAATGTCAAATTATGTAGAAAACTGACACTTGTAGTTGAGTTCATAGGAGCTAGTTATAACATTTCAACAGTATGTTGTACTGGAGTGTAAGCGAGTGAAATTTTGAAGAAAAATAAATTAACCAATGTAAATTTGGACAACTCATTTTTTTTAAAAATCATTTATTTTCCATGTGCTTTGTCATTAGTAAAATAAGCGTACTTTATGAAACAAACTCATAATTAAAATGGTTTAAGTAAATTTAGGTGTAGACATTACAAGGTGCATTTTTAAAAAGTGCACTTAAGTGTATTTATAAATATTGTCATACAAGTGTACTTTCTTTAAGTGAAAATTAACTAGATATTATTACAAAGTGCACTTATTAAAAGTGCACTAAATTGTGTTTGTAAATATTGTCATGAAAGTGTACTTTTTTAAAGTACAAATTAATTATATATTATTACAAAGTGCACTTATTATAAGTGTACTAAAGTGTGTTTATAAATATTGTCATGAAAGTGTACTTTTTAAAGTACAAATTAATTAGATATAATTTTAAAGTGCACTTATTAAAAGTGCACTAAAGTGTGTTTATAAATATTGTCATGAAAGTGTACTTTTTAAAGTACAAATTAATTAGATATTATTTTAAAGTGCACTTATTAAAAGTGCACTAAAGTGTGTTTATAAATATTGTCATGAAAGTGTACTTTTTAAAGTACAAATTAATGATACATTATTACAAAGTACACTTATTATAAGTACACTAAAGTGTGTTTATAAATATTGTCATGAAAGTGTACTTTTTTAAACATACAAATTAATTCGATATTATTACAAAGTGAATTTTAAAAAAGTGTACTTAAGTGTGTTTAGAAATATTGTCATTAAAGTGTATTCTCTTTAAGTACACTTAAGTGGCACTTAATTTTAATTATATCATATTATCTACAAGTGCAGTTTTTAAAAAATATACTTTAAATATATTAAGTGCACAAAAAATACACTTTCAATACAATTAAGCACACTTCTTTTTCACAAGGGTTTTAAGTCTGTTCAGTGGTCACCTAACCTGAAATTTCACAATATAGTTATTTTTGCTGGCAATACTGAAAATAATTAATCAAGTAATAATCCATATTAAATTACATTTACTTCAGTACATTCCTGTAGCTCAAATAGTAGAGCATGGAGCACTTGAGCTCTACTAGTCAGGAACGTTTTTGTTTGATTCCCAGGAAATGCATGAATTGATTAAGAAATGTGTAACTAACGCAATATAAGTCATTTTTGATTGAGCATCTGCCAAATCTATCTATCAATCATCCATTCACATCCCATTCATTCATTCATTCATTCATTCATTCATTCATTCATTCATTCATTCATTCATTCATTCCATCCATATCCATTCCAACCTTCCATCCCAATCCATTCCATCCCAATCCATTCCATCCATATCCATTCCAAACTTCCATCCATCCAAGCTGCATGATTCTGGATAAAATGAGTATAACTTTACTAGAGGTTCCCTCAAAATGTAAGTTGCTGCATTCTATTAAACATATTTAATTAATCTGAGTGAATTGTTTTAAAGTTGTATTGAATGATAGATTCAATGACTCACTCATTGAATCACTCTTTGTTTCATTACTGGATGATTTTTTAAATAAATTACTTCAATGATTCAATGTCAATTTTTTTTTTAACTGTCACTTGTCGCCATCTGTTATCGATACATTAATTATTTGAAGAGCCATGTTATTTCTAAAAGGTGATTTGCTCTATTTTGTATTTTTTTTTGTTGACATCTGTGTTTATATCTGAAAATCAGTGTTTATATAAACATTTATCCCAGTAATTCTGTAATATAATATTAATATTTGTAACACTGAAATAACAATACTGTGTGGTTAAAAAGATTCAAAGATTCAAAGATTATTGAACCTGGCATTATCCAATGTTCAGATTTCTGTCTTTATATGAATCAGGGTATAGCATAACATGGTATATACACCATCATACAGCCCAGCCCTAATGTGAACATCAGCAATAATTTATAAAATACTTTTTTTGTACTATGTACTGCCATATGTCAAAAACATCATACAGCTCATGAAATATGCACAGATCATAGAAAATGGCACAGCATTATTTACTGCAGATTAAAATGAGCCCAAACATTGCATTGATCTCAAGATCAATCCTCAACAATCTTAAAAATCCTCAATTAGGAGGTGTCAAATGCTAAACATAAAGGCTACATTGGTTCCAAATGCTGTAACTTTTGATTACTTTATGCAATCACCATTTATATTTTTTAAAAATGTAAAAAGTGTTATATCAAACGATACCTACCTTTTGACTCTCCTTGCTATAGTTTTGGAATTATGAGTCTTTTCTTTAAAATCTAAAAATGCCTTTAGGGTTGAAGGGGTTAAAAAAACATGGTTCTTAGAATGTAGATGCACTTTTTCCGGCAATTTTTTTTTGTAACTGCTATTGGCAAAACACCTTTTTTTATTTTTTGCTATTGCTGTTTTCACTCAAAGTGGCAACAGTGCAACAGTTTGCGGGTTCCTCATGTCCACATGACACAATCCACTGAGGGCATTTCCAAGCAGCCCATAAAACGCTGCGGCCTCCAAAACAGCATGCTCCATTTAGCTCACACCACCCCCTGTGTGGATAAATAACTCTCTGAAACGACATTTACCTCTTAAAGTTCCCCGCCTATATTCAAACTTTAAAAACCAAAGAATCACAAAACGGCATGCTTTCAATTGCCAGTAGTAGTCAAAGAGATTCTTTCCACATGATTCATGATTCTCACTGATTTGTTATATTCAGTTGGTTGGTTCCTTGATTTCTCTGTTTTTTCACATTCCCCCACTGCTTGAAATGACTGATTTTAGACTCTCAGAGGAATGTCAGAGTCACTTCAACAGATGTGTTGTTCACCACATTCAGCGCAGTGTGCCTCTTATCAAGGCCAGCTGTGGATGGAGGTGTGTGTATGGAGCCTTAGATGAAGCTATATTTAAACACTGTAGTCAAAAAAGTGTGAGCAAGCCATGTGAAAGAACATTCCACACAGTGGGTTTTACTAGTTATCCTCTGCTGGAGGATACGGTAACTACACAATTATGGTGGCAAGTCTTTCTCCATTGATGGCATTCAAAAGTATTCAGTGCACCCAGATATGAATAAATCTAAACTCTATTCCAAAAAAGTTGGGACACTGTACAAATTGTGAATAAAAACAGAATACAATGATGTGGAAGTTCAAATTTCAAGATTTTATTCAGAATACAACATAGATGACATATCAAATGTTTAAACTGAGAAAACGTATAATTTTAAAGGTGCACTATGCAACTTTCCGTCCACTGGAGGGCGCCTATTCAAAACAAAGGCGTAGTTTGATGACGCCAAGTTTGAGCGCAGCATCTTGGGACATGTGGTCTCCACCTCACAGCGGGTGGAAAATAGGACTCAGGCAGAAATCATGTTCATGGATGCGGTTATTAACGTTACTGTAGTATGAAGCAGAGCAGGACCGAGTGTTGTGGAGCTGAGCACGGCTGCTGAAGCGATTGTTACACAAACACACGAGCACCAGGACTTTTATTATGACGGGAAGGGACACAGTCGCCGGGCACCCGCACTACTTTCACTTTTCCGGTCATGAATATAAGGTCTATGCAGCTAAGAATAAGAATAATGCAGCTCTGTTTATCATATTAGATACATTTAAGTGTGTTTAAAATGATGTTCTGACGTTACTCTGTGCGTTCGCTCAGCGGCTGCTGTGACACTTGTTCACACTGCTAAGAGAAAAGCGCTTCTGACAAATAAAACCAGAAACCGAGGGTAACGCAGATATGACGCAATTGACAGGCGACTCCCTCAGACGCTATGCTGAGACGTCCTAGCAATTTTCTCACAATTTACAAATAGTTGGAAACATTTGGGATATTGTAGGTACTCAACTGAACAAAATATATAACACTGGCCTAGTGGTTTTTGGATATTTTACTGCAAAAATACTACAGAGTGAACCTTTAAGGGAAAAATACGTTGATTTTAAATTTCATGGCGTCAACATATTTACCACTGTGTGGCATCCCCTCTTCTTTTTATAACAGTCTGCAAATGTCTGGGGACTTAGGAGACAGCTTGCTCAAGTTCAGGAATAGGAACGTTGTCCCTTGCTTGTCTAATACAGGCTTCTAGTTGCTCAACTGTCTTAGGTCTTCTTTAACGCATCTTCCTCTTTATGATGCGCCAAATGTTTTCTATGTGTGAAAGATCTGGACTGCAGATTTAAAGGGGGGGGTGAAATGCTGTTTCATGCATACTGATCTTTTTACACTGTTAAAGACTTGGAATCCCATACTAAACATAGACAAAGTTTCAAAAGTTAAGGTGGACGTTTGATGGGAGTATTTCTTTGTCAAAAATACTACTTCCGGTTAGTCATAAGGTTCGGCAATTTTTTTTCGATCATGGGTCCACTTGACGTTAAAGTTTCGAAATTTCCTTGTATGGGCCGTACGGACAATTCTACCGGAAGAGCGTGAGAGAGAGAGCGAAAGCAACAGGCTACCATCAAAGCGCTGGCTCTTAGGCTGCGCTGCACAGGTGATGTGACTTCAAGAAATTAACAATGTCACCAAAAAAGTGCGTTTTTGGTTGCCAGACCAAGACAGTCCTGTACAGATTGCCAAAAAAACCCGCGTTAAGGCAACAGTGGATGTAATTTGCTTTTCCGGATCAGCAACTGAGTTGCGCAAAGGTTTATGTCTGTTCACTGCATTTCGGTACCGACTGTTTCATAAACAAGGCCCAGCTCGACGCCGGATTTTCCGATCGCCTAATGCTGAAGGATGGAGCAGTCCCAACGATAAAGGTCCCAACGTTAGAACCGCAGGCGGTGAGTAAGACTGCTTCAAATGTAGTGCGTGTACATTTGTTTAGCTGGCCACTATATGTGTAACTTTATGTTTGTGTATTGTAAAAGCACTCCAAACAACAATACACAAAGAGTGGGGAAATATGTTGAACTAAATAAGCACGCTTCTTCATTCAAATGCGCTACTATTCCGTGTCTTTCTATGTAAACACTAGCCTGCCGTGCAAAACCAGTCCGCTTACTTGTCTACACAAACCACGCGTAAACACACAAACACACATGCACAACTGCACTTCCCACATGTACACCTTCAAAGACAAAAATACGACGATATAATTCAAGTATAAATATGTAAATAACACAAGTCGCTAAGCATATTATATAGTTAGTGTATAACTTGTACCACATAGAGACGTCCTGCTCTAGTCGTTTTTGCTGCTGCTCCTGTTCAACTGCAGCCTCTGGGTCTGATTCCGGATCATAGATCTATGGCTGTATCTGATTAAAAGCCATATTTTTATTTTGAATAAAGTTTTTTCCCGCTGTTAGGGATGACACAGCTTTACGACGCACTCAACACAAAACAGCGGCGCGCACACGTCATTATTTAGCTCCGCTCACACGATACGCCCCCACCCGCTCGCCTTTTTTGGAAAGACTCGGAACAGCGCATCTTTCTTATATAATTATAAAAAAAATAAAGACTTTTCGGAGATATGCAGGATGCAATGCTACTCTATAGGTACTCAAGATTGACATGACACTGACTGAAACTGAGTGTTTCACCCCCCCTTTAAGTACCTGGATCCTTCTTCTACACAGCCATGATGTTGTAATTGGTACGGCGTATGTAACGCGTCTATGTGTTTGTTCGCTGTACCTTCTGCGTGCACTTGACGCAGAAGTATAAATTGGGCTTAAGGGCTCGAAGATCATGGGTATGGTTTAGTGGCCTTAACCCTTACACACAGAGATTGTTTCAAATTCTCTGAATCTTTGGATGATATTATGCACTGTAGATGATAATAAATACAAACTTTTTGCAATTTTTGTCTGAGAAACTCCTTTCTGATATTGCTACACTATTTTTTTGCTGCCGGGGGTGGGGGGGGGGGATTGGTGATCCTCTGCCCATCTTGACTTCTGAGAGACACTGCCACTCTGAGAGGCTCTTTTTATACCCAATCATGATGCCAGTTGATCTATCTAATAATTTGCAAACTGGTCAGCTGTTCCTTAAATGTACATTTCACTTTTCCGGCCTCTTATTTTTACCTTCCCCAACTTTTTTAGAATGTGTAGCTCTCATTAAATCCAAAAATGAGCCAATATTTGGCATGACATTTCAAAATGTCTCACTTTCTATAATAATAAATCAACATCACAATTACACTATATTTGCAGAAAGTACGATCTTTGTGTTGAGCCTAAAATGCCAATTAAATGCCTAATTAGGGATAGTCAAAAAAAAAAAAAAATATATATATATATATATATATATATATATATATATATATATATAATTGTATTACGGGATAGAGTATACATTAGCAGTGTAACTTTCCTCGGTTTTAAGCTCATGGTTCGATAAAAGTTTGGTAAAAGGCTACAAATCTCCAATGCTAGGTATATTTTCATTTATTTTCAATAGAAAGTAGTCAAACAAAATCTATTTGGTCATTATCAGCTGCAAATCTTAAAAAGCATCTCTTGTGTTATAAAACTAGAAAATAAATTGAAAAACAAAAACTGCATTGTGTCGATTGACATATATATATATATATATATATATATATATATATATATATATATATATATATATATATATAGGGCCGTCCCAAGCATGGGGCGATGCACAATGCAAGGAAGAAGCGGGGCCCGTTCGCAGCCTGTTCACGATCGCGGCTCCGTTCACAAACGTCTTCCATAGGGTGGGGGAGGGAGATGGTTTAAAATTGAGAGGTATGTAGTTGTTCCTCTCTGTCCGTTCGTAATCGCCTTCCAGGTGGGGTGGGTGGGGGATTCATGGTTGGGACCCCTTAGCCTGTTCTCATTCATCACAGGGCCCCATAAAGCGGCACAACTTGCATCGCCCTAAGGATGGCCCTGATTTTAACTCTGCTGAACTTTGTGTCCTAAACTGCTAGATCATTATATTAGCAATGCCAAAGTATTGGGTTTAAATCACAGGGAACACACAAACAGATTGAAATGTATACCTTGAATGCATTATTGCTTTGGATCTGCCAGATATGTAAGTGTTTATTTTAGCATGTTAAAACCCAGATCGATTCCTAACCATCTCGGGCATCCCAAACATTTTGTTAGTGCTTTCCTCTAAGGTCACCTTCCCTCACATTTAAACAATAAATGCACCAACGGCATGATGATTTATGGTTTTGAAGCAATTTAATAAGCCATTTTTGCTTTGCATGCACAAATTTGAAAGTTAAGTGCTGTTTGGTAGCCAGCATTGCTTCACTCATTATGCAGTGAACATATTACATTACATCGTTTTCACCACTCTTGTAAATCCAACCCTTAAGGGGATGGCCCTCAAAACTGGTGAGGTGGACAATAATTGCTAACGTGGAAGCTGAGAGATCCTAATCATCGGGTGTAATCCTACATGTGTTAAACCACACTGAATTGGCATGTTTGCATGAGAAAAGCCCCTTTGTATGCGATTATATTCTTGTTCTCCCCCTAACACCACAGTATAAACTGTAAAACCTCTACTGAGCACTTGAGCTTGACCACAGTAAATGGTCACGTTACATGCAATTTTAACTAATGCCATGTCTTACTGTAGAGGCTAGCTCTAAACGCTATGTACATTTTCTGATGCACGGAATGTCACTGGAGCCAGACTGGAGCGATTTCCTCCCGCAATGTCCGTCCAATTGCCGAATGGATGTTTTGCAGGATTTTGTGGCGGAGAAATTCGCTTCTGCATGGGACAGTGATTTAGCGTGGCTTTTTCACTCATTCCCTCTGGCATTGAAAGCTCTCATCACGAGTTTCCTTTAAGCTCCGGAAAAGCAGCTATAGCACGGAAAGCCAGACGTGTAGCGTTAGAACCAAAGCCTTGTGCTTGTCTTCCTCCTTTGTGGAGAGTGAATTATATAGCTTGGTGTGTCTTGTGGGTTGCTTCAGATTCTTAAACTGCCTTGTTACTAAAACATGTACAGAGCTCTATGAAATCCAAGTTTGTTCCAAATTCCCTTTTATTTTTGCACAAATTTACATTTTTGTCTTAAAATTTGAATAGTTAAAAGCGTGTCTAATCAATTTAATTCTTAAAATGTTTAACAATGTATTGATTTTTGTAAAGTTTCAACAATAATAGGACCCTATAAATGTTTTTTTCTGAAGTTCTGTGACATTTGTGTTATGTTTTGCTGGATTTTCTGTTTTATGATTTAATACCAAACGTATTAAACTTTGGTAATCAAATTAATGTATAAGACTTTAATAGTTTAAATAATATTTTAAAATGTAATCAAAATGAAAAACTGACAATGTAACAATTCCTTTTATTTTTTGGCAAACAAAGTGTTGCACAACATAGGTTTACTGTTTAAATTAAATGACAAACGTAGTAATGTAGTAATGTAAATGTAGCGGTGGCATGTTACAGTGGGGCAAAAAAATATTTTGCCAGCCACCAATTGTGCAAGTTCTCCCACTTAAAAAGATTAGAGAGGCCTGTAAATTTCATCATAGGTACACTTTAACTATGACAGAATGAGACAAAAAAAATCCAGGAAATCACATTGTCTGATTTTTAAAGAATGTATTTGCAAATTATGGTGGAAAATAAGTATTTGGTCACCTACAAAAAAGCAAGATTTCTGGCTCTCACAGACCTGTAACTTCTTCTTTAATAGGCTCCTCTGTCCTCCACTCGTTACCTGTATTAATGGCACCTGTTTGAACTCGTTATCAGTATAAAAGACACCTGTCCACAACCTCAAACAGTCAGACTCCAAACTCCACTATGGCCAAGACCAAATAACTGTTAAAGGACACCAAACAAAATTGTAGATCTGCACCAGGCTGGGAAGACTGAATCTACAATAGGTAAGCAGCTTGGTGTGAAGAAATCAACTGTGGGAGCAATTATTAGAAAATGGAAGGCATACAAGACCACTGATAATCTCCTTCAATCTGGGACTCCACACAAGATCTCACGCTTTCGTGTCAAAATTATCACCAAAACGGTGAGCAAAAATCCCATAACCACACAGAGGGACTTAGTGAATGACCTGCAGAGAGCTGGGACCAAAGTAACAAAGGCTACCATCAGTAACACACTACGCCGCCAGGGACTCAAATCCTGCAGTGCCAGACGTGTCCCCCTGCTTAAGCCAGTACATGTCGGGGCCCGTCTGAAGTTTGCTATAGAGCATTTGGATAATCCAGAAGAGGATTGGGAGAATGTCATATGGTCAGATGAAACCAAAATATAACTTTTTGGTAAAAACTCAACTTGTCGTGCTTAGAGGAGAAAGAATGCTGAGTTGCATTCAAAGAACACCTGACCTACTGTGAAGCATGGGGTGGAAACATCATGCTTTGGGGTTGTTTTTCTGCAAAGGGACCAGGACGACTGATCCGTTTAAAGTAAAGAATGAATTGGACCATGTATCATGAGATTTTGAGTAAAAACCTCCTTCCATCAGCAGGGGCATTGAAGATGAAACATGGCTGGGTCTTTCAGCATGACAATGATCCCAAACACACCGTCCGGGCAACAAAGGAGTGGCTTCGTAAGAAGCATTTCAAGGTCCTGGAGTGGCCTAGCCAGTCTCCAGATCTCAACCCCTTAGAAAATCTTTGGATGGAGAAACCCCCAAAAACATCACTACTCTAGAGGAGATATGTATGAAGGAATTGGCTAAACTACCAGCAACAGTGTGTAAAAACCTTGTGGTGACTTTGCCAACAAAGGCTGTGTATAACAAAGTATTAAGATACAATTTTTGTTATTGACTAAATACTTATTTTCCACCATAATTTGTGAATACATTATTTAAAAAAGGGAAAATGTAATTTTCCTCATTCTGTCTCTCATAGTTGAAGTGATGATGAAAACTACAAGCCTCTCTCATCTTTTTAAGTGTAAGAACTTGCACAATTGGTGGCTGACTAAATATTTTTTCCCCACTTTATATGGTAATTGCACCCTCACGCTCCATAATGGTGCGAGACAGATTTTCACTCGAGAAATCTCGTCACACCCCTATTATCAGCTCATCTAGACGGCACATCTGGACAAAATCTGAGCAAAAGTCATGGATTGTATTTCAGTCTGAAATAAACTGAAAGGTGGTTTATGTACATGCCATTCATTGGTATCTTCTTGTCTAAGTGGGTTGTGAAGTACACCAGACCTTATGCTGTTAGTCAGAAGTTTACTGCATGATGGCATGAAGTGGATTGGTTCTGTAGAATTTGGGGGATTTTGCAACACAGTGAGACAGATGTTTCTCGTGCGGAAGTCAATGACAGAATGAGCAAGTACCGGAATTATATAAATGTTGTCTGGATATATTTATCCATGAAACACTGCATGCTTTTTTCTGCCAGTCCTTCTTTGTCCAAACATTATTCATGTGAGATATGACTTACCAGATTTTTTTTTTTTTTTTTTTTGAGTAAATAGCCATATCATTAATGAAGCTTTATGATAAATATAAAAACTCGATTTTTTACATTATCCAAAACTGTAGGAGCTGCTCACCTATGCAGAGCTGTCCATCATAATATAGGGTATTTTGAGTGTTTTTTAGAACAACACTGTTCAAAATTTAGGGTTGTTATGTTTTTTTGTCTAAAAAGTTTTGTCGTAATGTCTCTTATGCTCACCAAAGCTGCATTTATTAGGTCAAAAATAGCAACAGTCATTACTCCAATCTTCATCATTATAACATGCTAATTTGGTGCTCATGAAACATTTCGTAATGTTGAAAACAGTTGTGGTAATTTTACACTCCTCCTCAACAATCCGAAATTATTTGAGGTTTCGTTAATTTCTGTTGCATAAAACCCTAACACTAAGGGTTAGATGTTTGTGAATTAATAATTATGTGCTGATGAAAATGCTATTTGTGTTATAAATAAACCTTATTATATGGATTTGTATGTATTTTTGTCTTTCAGATCCACACATCAAAGTTAGCGGTAAGAGGGACAATGTGAAGGAAGCCAAAGAGAAGATCATGTCTGTCCTGGACACAAAGGTGAGTATGTCAAGTCAGATTTAATGATTCTTATTTGATACAACATCGTGCAACACAAAAATGCCTCATTTGTCATACCCATCATATTTAGTTACTGCAGTAGCTGGATGCGTTGGGTTTTAGGCCATCTGTGACATTTGAAGTGATGGAACTTGAAGATCCTGAGGAACTATGTAAAGCTTGACATCAGGAGCTTCTCACATAGCTGTAGAATGAATCATGGCTTAAATCGTATTGGGCAAAAAGAAGACAAATACCAGTGCCCATTGCCTGTTAACATTGGTTGAATTTAAGGGTGTGTTCATACTTGGCATGTTTGGTTCAATTAAAATGAACTCTGGTCTAATTGCTCTGTTAGTGCACCAAACAAGTGGACAGAGACCGCTGAAAAGATGGGTCTGAGTTAATTTCCAAACAAACTCTTGTGCGGTTTGAATGAAATATGAACGTCTCCTTACAGCATCATTTGTGTGCCGCTGTTATTCTCTTTTACACATTTTACAAGCTCTTCAAGAGTTTTCAGCTGATCAAAATACCATCATATGTAGGCTACACACATACACCGAGCGCATTTATCCCAGCACACAGCATTGTTTTAGATGTTTGGTAAGATCGGTTTCAAAATATAGCCTACGTCATAAAAGTAGTTAAAATGTTAAAATGTTAAAAATGCCATTGTGAACGCTAAGTGGATCAGGAAAAAAAAAAAAAAAGCTTCGTTCGGACCTAACAAACCAAGTGGAACGAAAACAACCTAAATTCACCATGAAACCAATATTGACAATTCTTGTGTTTTGTTATGGAATATTGCACTATTTAATGTAAATGGTTTATCCTTGCACATCATTATTTTTAACTCGTGCCAATCTGGAAAATCTGTCACTCACATGTGATCACAGCAATGGCAAACTACAATGAGCCAACAATCTAATCAATTCCTGTTGGGTAAAATCAAGTCAAGGTTTATTGTTCAAGGAGCCATTTCACACGAATATACTTCACAATAGGGAAAAAAAGACTATCGCAACTTCAATTTCATTCTGACTTTAAGGCCATTGAGCTATAGCTGACATCTGTGGCATCTGCATGAGCTGTACCAAACATTAGGGGGATGGTTAGGGATAGTAATTGCACAACTGATTCAAGACTAAATCCATTCTTTTGGTAATTAGTGCCAGACATAATGCAGAACATCCACCAACTGAAGAGTTTGTAGTAAAATCACTTGGCTGTGGCTCATAGATGTAATTCAATCTGTCACATCTTTAACAAAGCAGCTCAAATGGGCTGGATCTGTTTTGCTGTACTTTAGTTAATTTTTAAATACATTTGATGTTTTAATGTTAAAAGTGCAAGCTACTTCCTCGGCTCAAAAACACTGCAATGAAACTGAACAAAATTAGTCGAACATAGCACATTTTAATTGTGCAGCCAAGCAAGTGTCAATGAGATTAATGGGAATGCTAGCATATAGATTTCACATTTTAATCGAGTGCTGGAGTTAAAGGGATTCATGAACTGGCTGTTTAAAAAGAAAATTATACTGTTGTCTGAGGTCAACTTCTGAGGTTTGCATGGTTTTTACATTCAAAAACATAATAACTAATAAGTAATAGGCTATTTTCTACAATGGTTTTAAAGCTCTCTCAAGAAAAACTCTAATCTGGTCTAATGATTGGGTCTGGTGCCGCACTGGAGACTTGGATGAAATGCCTACGGCTAGGATTGGAGAAGATTTGCATATTTAATGAGCGCGGGAGGGATTGTTTTGAAAGTGGCAACCGGAATAATTCTCTGACTGGGGTCTCAAAACTTATTTATCAAACAAACACAATGATTTATGGCTCATCCACCCCCAATTGTTTTTTTTTTTATTACTTGGCCCGCCCGAGTGTTGGATATAGGCGTGAACCGCACACACATAAGCGGGCGCGCACTCTTCAAATATCAAGTCAAGAGAGTGAACAACGTAGATCAAGAAAGGAATGTTATTTAACTATTTAAGATTTCACCGGCCTGCCGACATGCTTACGTTTTGGTAGCCTGTCTGGAAAACGAGCTACCAAATAGCCCCAGGACGTTGGGCTTCGCGTAACGTTACATTACATGTCCGATCTGATCTGTTCTGATCCCAAATCACAATGATCCATCAATTAACCATCGATTCTCCAGCCTGTGACAGCATGCTATGGTATTTCCTGTTAGACACGTACACATAATCAAAATGATCTGTAACAATACAGATATAAAAAACACATATAACTCACATTATATAAAAACACAACTGTAACAGTCACATATAAAAAACACATTTTACTCACATAAGTGTGTTGCACCATTCCTGTCGGATCCAATTTAGACGGAACATCATTGTGTTTTGCGGTAATCTCAATACGTCTGCAAATCCAGTGTCGACCTGTATCTTGTTTACAAACCATTATCTTGCTATCTACGGCATGTTTAATGCTCGTTTAGCTCCACGAGTCAGTGGGCGGGGCTACAGAACCAGGCGTACACATTTATCTGTAGAGGCGGCGTTTCCCCCTTTATTGTCATTGATTTGAGAGCTCTTATTTTCTGGGCCTGGTGTCAATAAAAGCTTTTCTTTTACTAACAAGGAAGTTTTCAGCTCCGAAACTTACATGATATTCTTATATTACCACAACCTTTTATATATCAAAGGCTCAAGGGAAAGTTGATTTCTTCTTAATACCGTCCGACTCTTTTGTTTCCTCAGAGCAACCGCGTAACTCTAAAGATGGACGTCTCACACACAGAGCATTCACATGTCATCGGCAAAGGGGGGAACAATATCAAGAAGGTGATGGAGGACACGGGCTGTCACATTCACTTCCCCGATTCCAACCGCAACAACCAGGCTGAGAAGAGCAACCAGGTGGGATTCTGAGCTAACCAGCTCATGGAAGTATTTTACCCGATTTATCAATAGAAATAATATGATCAATTACTGAAATTTGTATTCATTTTCTTCTTTCGTTTGAATGTTTATACAACTATAATAATATCATGTGTATTTACTCTATATTAATATATCTAATATAATATATTAAAATATACTCTATATTTTAATATATCACTCTCTATTAAAATTATGTATCATTTAAAATATTCTTGTTATTTTGGAAGATGACCTGGACATGTTCTTGACAGGCTTCGTGAGGTTCACACAAAAGAGGTTCAGGTTCTCAGGTTCTAAAGGCCGGTTTTGATTTCTAAAATGAAATGTATCTCTAAGCTACTGTATAAATGCATATTGACGGCCGCAGGCTAAGGGAGGTTCAGCAATAGGGATAAAGGCTGAGTTATAATTGGATGCGAGACATGTTTTCAGACTTGATGAAGTGGGGAATGTGGAAATTGAGCAATGACACGGCACTCCCTCAGTGTGGGCTTCATGTGTTGGGGTAGAGTGGCTGGTACTTGCTGACAGGTGAATGAGGACCAGCCAGGCTAGAATGAAGAAATCTCACCTCCTAGTGGTGCTCTTATGATAACATTTGGGGCTTTTCATTCTTAAAGGATTAGTTCACCCAAAAATGAAAAACATGTACTCATGCTCATGTCCTTCCAATGTTTTTTTCTGTGTAAAATAAATAAAATAAAATAAAATAAAGGTACAAAAGAAATAGCCAATGAATTTTAAGTTGAATATTTAGTGAACTTTTTATAGTGGAAATATTTAGGGCCAAACGCCATTTTTTCCTGGAGAACTTCCCTGAAAAGCTAGTGTGCATTTGGGCTTGTTTTGGGCTGTAGTTGGCGAGTATTGTTGTAAAAACTTGGCAACCCTGTCTGCACGCATGCTGGAATAAACGATCTTTGAAGATTTTAAGGATAAACAGTTACTTACCAACATAAAGAAATAGAAAGAGAAATAGTGAAATAGAGAAATAGAAAGAGAATATTGAAGGTGAATGCATATACAAACAAGTTCTCCGTTTAGGATTAGAACAAATTTAATCCGAGCGCCTTTAATGATGTGCATGACTACATTACTGTTTATTATCTGTCCATCATCGTCTAAAGCCTGCCCTGATGATTTTATTGGTGCGAACAGTTTCTGTTCGGGGATAATCACTCCTCTATGGATCAAGTCCAGACCAAACTGCCCGGGCTCAAATGTTGTGGGCGGGGCTAAATTCGGCTGGCATCCAGGCTAGCTTAAAGTGTTTATTCACCCCAAAATAAAAATAATCCCATAATTTCCTCACCCTCATCCTAGGTGTATATGAGTTTCTTCTTTCAGCCAAACACAATCAGAGTTATATTAAAAAATATCCTGGTTCTTCAAATGGTAACTTAGACCTTGAAGCCCAAAAAAGTGCATCCATCCATCATAAAATATAATCCATACGGCTCCAGGGTGTTAATACCTTTATGATTCACAGCAATGTGTTTTTGTTAGACAAAGATCCAAATATATAAACTACAATCACTGGCTTCCGGTAAAGGCGTACGCGAGTCAAGTTCTGGCCGAAGAGTGACCTCTGACCTGACACATGATGAAGGATGTATGAGTAACGTAAGCTTAGGTGAGAGTGGATGCCTCTCATGGTTCAAACAAATGAGGCTTGGCAGCAAACTCAAGCTCCTCCGATATTTCTCTTTAAAAATTATCATTTTTTGGACTTCTAATTTGTGAACTGTATTTTTTTTTTTGCTCTATCCTTTGCACTTCCATGTTCGTCAATACATTATGCATCAAGTCAGAGGTCACTCACACACTGGAATTCGTCTCGAGTACGGCCATCACCGGAAGCCATGATTATAGATTAAAAAGTTATAAATATGGATATTTTTATGGGTGAATGCACCACTTTGCTTCAAAAGGCCTTTATTAACCCCCTGGAGCTATATGGATTACTTTTATGACGGATGGATGGGCTTTTTTGGGGGGCTTCAAAATCTACTTACTTCCATTATAAAGCTTGGAAGAGCCAGGATATGTTTTAAAATAACTCCAGTTGTGTTTGGCTGAAAGAAGAAACTCATATACACCTTAGGCTTGAGGGTGAGTAAATTATAAGATGAATTTCATCTTCAGGTGAACTATCCCTTTAAATCTTCTGGTATGAATAAAAATACATTAAAAAAAATAATGGTATCTTGTACTCCATGAACATACTTGCCGTTCTTGTTCCTTTTCTGCAGGTGTCCATAGCCGGCCAGCCAGGAGGAGTGGAGGCTGCCAGAGCCCGAATTCGGGTAAATAATCTTTTATAATACGATTACAAACGTCTGTGTTTTTCTGAGATAAGCAGGAAGTAGAGGTGGGAGGTTGTTATTTATCTTGAGGAAGCTGACAGGTATGGGGGGTGTTAACATAAATGATTTTCTGGAAGAGAAACACATTCCTCAGCATCCCAACTGTAATCCCTGCAGCACAACAAGCAGCATTCATCGTTATCAGGAATGTATGTTTCTAGTTGAGTATCTTGTGCTTGAATCAGACTTGCTGCCCTCTGTTGGTGTTTTATAATCATTACAGCCACTTCTTTCCATTTCAATGGCATGGACACATTCTTTTCACCCAGCTATACAGACAAAAGCCCTTTAATGGGATAAAACATAAGGAATAAGAAGGTTTGAAGCCTTTGACACTCAAGGTCTTGACCTGGAATTGAGTTTTACATATAAGACAGGCATTAATAACAGCTTGATGCGAAACACATGGTGCCAATTGAAGCTGGTTTGAAGCTGCAGTTTTAGTTATATCTTGACTGTTTGGCCGGGTGTCGCCTGCACGATCCTTCTCCGTCCAGACGATCTCCTCGGATTTCACCAGCGCACACGTGCTTCCTCCTCAGAGAGAACCAAGAAAAATAAGCCAAAGCATTCGGGCACAGCAGGCTTCCTCTGTATTTGCACAAAGCCCGAGCCCCAATTAACTCGAGGACGTTCTACACCAGAATCTATCATAAGCCTTCACTATTGTTTCAAAAAGAAATCTGTATGAAATGAGCACCTTTGTAAAACCGAAGCCGCTCCATTTTTTTATGTCCAAAACACATAAAGTTCTGTGGGTAAAATGTAGATTTGAGGGAAGGATGTTAGTGGGACAGCCTCACTTATTCTCTTCCTAATTCAAATGACCAGAACTGCTGGGAATTCTTTTTGACCACCTAATCATCTCCATTTGTCCTCTTTTCTCTGTCTTTCAAAGATCTTAACCCACAGTCGTATTATTGTGCTGTTACAGCCATGTGAATGGTATAGATCGACCATGATTCTCACACGTAACCTTGACTGCTTTCAATCTTTTTTAATGTCAACTGAGATCATTGTGTCAGTTTTTAACGAATTTTCTCAGAAGTTGTCCTTTCGTTAAGATTCTTCTACTAAATTAGATAGTTCTACTTCTTTACAAAATGACCAATGATTAATAACAGTGTTTCACTAAAAACTCTTGTAAAAATCAATTTTAAAACACTCTTGCCCAGTTTAGTATAGAAGTATAGAAGCTTTTTTCCACCACAGTATAAAACATTTTAAAGATAATTGCAACTTTTTCAGATCTAAACTCGCAATTGTGAGTTATAAAGTCCAATTCTAAAGGGGGAAATAACTTTTCTGAGACTTTTTTCTAAGAAAATATCATCATAAATGTAATGTTATAAACACTATAACAAGTCAAAAATATATAAAATGATTTTAAAAAAAATTGTATAGGGTCACTAATGACCCAAGGTGTGTAACAGTGTATATAAAGTATATTTTTTTCTGTACAACAAAAATTTGATCTTTGATGATTGTATAAGTGCAATTCACTTTTATTCCACAAGGTGGCAATCTCTAAAACACAATGATGAAGTGACGTTTCACTCATAGTTACCGCAGGCAGAAAACAAAAAAAACTTGAAATGGCTCAGCGATTTAGTGCGGAGCAAGTGCTTAACACAATCAAATATTAGTGTCACTGTCACATGATGGTGGATCTGGTGAAGAAGCTGTCAGCGATCAAAATATTGAATTTTAAGATGTTGAAAATATAAGACTATGTTTGAGATGGGTAATATTAGCCAGATGCTGAATGTACTGGGAAATAAGTTCTGGACGAGGACAGTGATGATGGTATGCTTTATTGTATTCTTCTGTAATTTTTACTCAGGAGAGTTGTGATTAGCAAAACATTCATGCATCTAATGGTTAACAGGCATAAAGCAGTTGTTTTTTTCTTTTCTTTTTTGGAGAAATAATAGCAAAATATTATTCCAAACTACTTGATAAAGTTTTATTAAGAATTTCACTGTTTTAAGGAGGTTTTTTCTTCATTATGTCCCCAATAAATGTCAAAATGTATTTTAATTCAGAAATTTAAAAAATGTTCATCATAGAAGCGTTATAACTTGTGGATATCCCAAGTGCAGTCTATTGAAAACTTAACATAAATCAAAATCAAAACATAAAACAAAGACTTGACTAGACTTAACTAAACTTGACTTGGCTTAAACAAACAAACTTGACATAAAAGGACTCACCGACAGCGGGTTACACACACAATAATAGACAAAGACACATGGCAAACATGAGGGCTTAAATACACAGACTAATGACTGGACAAGGGACACCTCTGAACAATGATAAACCAATGACACAACAGAACACAAGACAATGGAGCACATGGCAGGATCACATGACAAATCAGGAAGTGCATGACAGAACATGACAGGATGAAAATATGAAAAACATGAAACATGAACTCAACACCAAAACAGAGAGTTGTATTAAAAATTTGAACATCATGTCATTGACCCACAAGCAAAATGCTTGTATTGCATGTTTGTGTGTGAGAGCCTGTGTGTTGACCATGTCCCAAAGCTTGATGCTTGAGAGATTAAACCGTTTAAACATTAGCCCTGCTTTCTCAGAGGAGCCGAGAACATTCCAGGGGAATGATCCTCGGAGCATCTTCCTGGCTCTTTGGATGCGTGTTGTCTGTGAAAACACGGGGAATGCAAATACAGAAGTTACTGATTCTACAGAAGGTCAAAGGAAAGCTCAGACCACTTGTTTGTGAAAGATCAGAATACAGCTCTCCCCTTCAAATGTATTAACAATAATCAAAACAAAAGCGCAGGAGTTTTTAGTTTGGAAACCTCCGCTCATAGCCGATGCATAAGCCTTTGGTTAAAAATAAGCATGGTTATGGTTTTAATAGCTCAAGAATTAGGAGAACCATTAACAAAGATGAATGATTGGAATTCCAGAGCTCACTCCATGACGGATTCCCTGCTCCCAGCTAAAGTTGAACCCAATAAACATCTCCTCGTCTAAAGGAAAAGTGACTGTCCTGACCACATCTAAAGGGGCAGAGAATGTCTTTCTTTTTGGCCCCCGGTACAGAACATGAGGGTGAGCGAAGCCCCCACAACATATGGGACTGATCAGAGACGCATTTTTACGGCTTGGCCATTCATTCTGTTTACCAATTCAGTTTGGTGAAGCAGTGTTTTCTGGGGCCTTGATGACCCTGAATTACAGTGGAATGATGGGAAGTTTTTGCTTATGTCGTTTTATTTCTGAAGACTTCATGGCTTGAATGTCAGCCAAATGCCCTAGTAGTCGTTACTGTAATTCTGAGCAGCATTCATTTAGAGTAAACCATGTTGTTTGCTTCTGAAGCCGAGCACACACTATCCTGTCACCCTGACTCGAAATTCTCATTTATTATTGTCTAAAACATTATGTGCACAACTAATTGCAGACTATGTGCATCAGTTATTGTCGCTCTCCTCTTCACTTAGCTACAGTTCCAAAATTGTATTCTCTCCCACACTCACAAAGCTAAGCAGCAGTTGATTCTTGAAGCCTTTTTAAGCACTTCCTAGATCCCACTTCCTAGATCTCACAATTCCATTGAGCGTTTCTCATTGCTGCTCTCACGCTAGTCGGGCAGTGTGGAAACCTGGTCACAAGATCTCAAACCAGTTTGAAGCATCTGCAACTTGTGGAAGGTCTTGCAAGTGTTGAACACTAACATGACAAACAGTGTGAGTTTTCTCTGTAGAAGTGGCCTGTTGGTTTGGGTCATGACACAGTGATTAGTTATCCCTTGTGAAAAAGAAGTATCATACACAAACTGAATATGCTCTCGGACACGTAATTGCATGTTATTATATTTAAATTAAATGAAAATTAAAATAGTTTAAATTTATTTTAAAAGCATTTTTTTTCAACTTTGTGTCATTTCATAATTAAAATATGATTAAGTTGTGCTGCTGAATGTACTGACAAGAGTTTATTTTAAACTAAAATATACTTTAATGTAATTACTATTTAATCTATGCATTTTTATTATTTATTTATAATTATACATGTGTAATGAAGTTGCAATTTAGCTAATTTATATTAAAGGTGCACTATGCAACTTTCCGTCCACTGGAGGGCGCCTATTCTAAACAAAGGCATAGTTTGATGACGCCAAGTTTGAGCGCAGTATCTTTGGACATGCGGTCTTCACCTCACAGTGGTGGAAAATAGGACTCGGGCAGAAATCATGTTCATGGATGTGGTTATTAACGTTACTGTAGTGTGAAGCAGAGCAGGAGTGTTGTGGATCTGAGCACGGCTGCTGAAGCGATTGTTATACAAACACACGGCTTGCGAACACCGGGACTTTTATTATGACGGGACGGGACACAGTCGCTAGGCATGCGCACTTCCGCTTTTTCGGGTCATGATTATAAGGTAAAGCAGCTCTGTTTATCATATTAGATACATTTAAGTGTGTTTAAAATTGTTATGACATTACTCTGTACGTTCGGTCTGCGTCTGCTGTGACTTGTTCACACTGCTAAGACAAAAGCGCTTCTGCAGAATAAAACTGAGGGTAACGCAGATATGACGCGATTGACAGGCGACTCCCTCAGACGCTATGCTGACACGTCCCGGTCCTTTGTTAAAATAGCAATTTTCTCACAATTTACAAATAGTTGGAAACATTTGGGATATTGTAAGTACTCAACTGAACAAAATATATAACACTGGCCTAGTGGTTTTTGGATATTTTACTACAAAAATACTACATAGTGCACCTTTAATAAATTGTAAATGTAATAACTGAATAATGTAAATACTGAATAACATTACAGTTATAATCAAGTATTTTACATGTGCTATAGTATGTGAGTCAACACATTAAATTAAGTGTACTTTAAATCATCACAACAGATTATTAAAAAAATATTAAAAATGTACTTTAACATAAAACTTTAATGTAGTAATTTGGCATTATTACAAAGTTTGTTTTAAGTGTATTAAGGTGTTTTAAAAAGAACATCTCATATATACTTAACTAATATGGTCCCACTTTATATTAGGTGGCCTTAACTACTATGTACTTACATTGTACTTACATTTTTAAAATTAGCTCTATGTAATTACATCTATAATTATTTTCTGTAGTTACATTTATAATTACACATTTGACACTTCCCTTACACCTAACCCTACCCTTAATCTTACCCACACTACCACACCAGTCCCTAACTTTACCCGTATCCCACCTCAATATCAGCAAACGTGTTTTGCAATACAATATGAACACAATAAGTAAATTGTACTTATTTTTTTTTATGTAAGTACATAGTAGTTAAGGCCACCTAATATAAAGTATGGCCATTAATATTATATTATCTGCAAGTAAAGTTGGTTACACTTTATTTTAAGGCGTAATTATACCGTTAAGTACTGAGTAATAACAACATGTACTTACTATAGGGTAAGGGTTTTTTAGGCATATAATTGCTTAGATAGAAAATACATGTAAAATATGTAACAAGGACACTGTAAAATAAAATAAAGTGTTACTATGCAGTTTTTATATATATATATATATATATATATATATATATATATATATATATATATATATATATATATATATATATATATAAAGAATTGAAGCACACTTCAAAGGGTACATTCATCATTTTTTCACAAGGGATATCTTGCGGCGTTGTGCTCATGTGGGAGAGTTTGAATCTGTTCTTGTTTCAGTCCTTCTCTTTCCACATGGTTTACTGATTATTTTATCTCTTTGATTTATTTATATCTGTGTATGTTTCAAAAGTCTCCCAAAAAATAAATGGAGATATGAACCAGTATAAGTCTGCTGATTAATTGCCCATAATTATTACCTGTCTCCAGCTTAAAATCATTGATTTCAGTCTACTGATTGTAACTGATGGTTTTATTTATTTTCCCTTAGGAGTTACTCCCACTGGTATTGATGTTTGAGCTGCCAGTCATGGTACAGCTGAACCCTGACCCCAGCTCTCCTGCCATCCAGCACATCTCCCAGACATACAACATCTCTGTGGCCTTCAAACAGAGGTCCAGACTCTACGGAGCGACAGGTGTAGTGCGGGGCTCACAGAATAATGCTGCAGCCGTCAAGGTGAGATGCTCATACATGTACATGGGGGCAATATCTCCAGTCGCATGTTGTTGTTGTTTTTTCTCTCCAATAAATGCATAATTTTGCTAAATTTACAGTAAAGCCCATTCACACGATGGCAACTAAAAATGGAGTTCTAAAAAGAATTCCAAATACAAAAGAATAGCAGAGTCCACAGCACAACTATAATGATAACGGCATAGAGAAACTATATCGTTGTAATCACTTTTCGAACAATTTTTTTCTGCTGATGAGTGATAAAATCTTTGACAGCCACTTAAAATCCATCCTGCTTTAAAGCGCTCAAACTTTACAACGGTGGACTACATAACTGGAGCACATACTTAGAATAAACAGGAAAATATCTGAGGAGGTTTTTGCTTTTTCATTTAGGTTTTAGATTCTCAGCAAAGCCATTTACGTATATTCATTAAATATTAATTTTCATTTAAAATCAAATGTAGTATATATTGTATTTTTAAATATAGTGCTTAATGGATTAGTTCACCCATTTCGTTTTTTGATGATTTTTAAAATTTCCCCCCATTATTATTTATTTTCTATTTTCTACAGTCATTTGGGAGTCATTTGAATATATGTTATATTGAACATTTAAGTCTGAATATTGGGCTGTGCCATCTAAAATATGTTGATGTGATGCTTTTGTTTATTAAATAAGTTAATCACAATAATAATGTAAAATGTTTATTATTATTATTATTATTATTATTATTATTATTACATTTTATATTAAATAGCTGCTGGCAATGCTTTTGACCAAGGGTCTAGTGTGAGTAGAGCCTGTTATTCTTCCCAAAGATAATCTTCTTCTATCTCTGGTCTTAAGTAAAGGTCTAGGGCTTGAGTTGTCCTGTGGGCTATTGGCTATGCCTGGTATGTGTTGAGATCTGGGGTGAGGAGCCCGTCCCAAAACCGCCTACGAATACAGCCAGAAAGGAACCCCAAAAGAGCCTCTTTGCCTTTCCTCTCTTCCCCTAGTTTTATGACGCGCTGAAAGAAACTCCCCAATCTAGGCCATTCTCAGGGTCGTATATGCCAGATGGAAAAGCAAGAACATAAAGAGGTTCTTGTTTACTAAAACATGCTCTATTTGTGTCAAAAAATACCAGTTGTGACTCTTAAATTTGACATGAGTCTGAAAAAAGTGTTCAGTGAGGTATTGGTAAACCTGATTTCACCAAGTAAAACATGGAACAACATTCCAGTAAACCAATCAGATTTGAGGGACAAATTTACAGTTTATGTCAAGTTTAGACTTACAAACAGGGTCTACAACAGTTGCTTCTACAACAGTGTTATTCACCTATCATTTCCCTCTGATTTTAGGGATAAGTTATGGGTTCGGTTAAGTTTAAGGGTAGGGATATGGTGAGGACTACATTTTCAGACAAAATATGTTAATCCAGGAACATGTTTTACTTGGCAAATTCACAGCGACCTGAGGGATTCGCCGTTTCATTGAGGGTTCAGAAGTGAACTTTTACATTTAAGAGGCTAATATTTACACCAGAATTGATTTCCTAGTGCATTTTTGACCTTTGTAAGGGCAATTTTTATAATTACCTTATTAAATGTATCTTTGATGGCTTCTATATCATACTTAAATTTAACTAGTTACTTCAATCAATCAGAATACTATAGACTGTTACCAATAATATTTGATCAACATCAACAAAAGCCACCTTTACACTGTAAAGCTGCATCTGACATGGCTTTACACATAAGAAAATCTCTTAATTACATTGTACCTTTATGATGAAAGAATTTTTGAAGGTCCAGAACTTCTGCATTTCAGTGGAAGCCACTGATTGGCCATTGCATTCATACGCTCAACAGAAATGTGTGTGATTGGTTATAATTCTCAATGCTGTAAAAAAAAAAAAATGCATAAAAGAAAATCCATGATTCAACATGAGAACCTATTTCACTTTGATCACTTTGAACTGTTGATTAAAGGGATACTTCACCCAAAAATGAAAATATGATGTGTATCTGCTTACCCCCCAGTGCATCCAACATGTAGGTGTCTTTGTTTCTAAAGTAGAACAAATGAAGATTTTGACCTTCAATCGTTCCAGTCTGCCAGTCATAATGCATGTGAATGTGTAACAATTCTATGAGAGTAAAATAAAAACATGCTTAGAAGCACAAAAACCCTGCTGCTCGTGACCACATCAGTTTCTGTGTAAAACCGAACAGTATTTATGTTTTTTTTTTTTACCTTACATCAGATGGATCTCATCTAGTGTTCCCATCCGCTATTACTTACGTCTAGTAACAAAACCGGCGCGATCATAGAGATATATTATGTAGATGCCTCATTTGGCTGATCCGCGCAGGCACCAATGAGGAATCTATATATATATATATACAGACGGAAGTAATAGTGGATGGGAACACTAGATGAGATCCGTCTGATATGCAGTAAAAAAAAAAAACATAAATACTGTTTGGTTTCTCACAGAAACTGATCGGTTCATGTCTTAAGACATCAATGTGTCGCCACGAGCAGCAGGGTTTTTGTGCATGTTGTCTAAGCATGTTTTTTTTTTTTTACTCTTATAGAGTTGTTACCCATTCAAGTGCATTATGACTGGCATACTGAGACTGTTGGAGTTAAGCATCTTCATTTGTGTTCTACTGAAGAAACAAAGACACTTACATCTCGGATGCCTGGGGGTAAGCAGATAAACATCACATTTTCATTTTTGGGTGAACTATCTCTTTAAATTGCTTTAACTGACAGTTATTGTGCAGAGGTATTTTTTGTCCTCTTCTCTTGAATTTGGGGAACATTTTTGTTAGTTTTGGTGGCATTTTTGCCCCAAGCCCCTGTTAATTTCCACAACTGGTCTCTTTGCAGAGGGGCACAGCTGTGTTACTAGAGCACCTCGCGGGCAACCTGGCCAGTGCCATCACGATCAGCACGCAGCTTGACATCGCGCCCCAGCACCACCTCTTCATGATGGGCCGCAACGGCAGCAACATCAAGCACATCATGCAGCGCACAGGAGCCCAGGTCCACTTCCCAGACCCCAACTGCCCGCAGAAGAAATCCACCGTCTACGTGCAGGGAACCATTGACTCTGTGTGTCTGGCCCGTCAGTACCTGATGGTGAGAGATTGTTTTGTTCTTTAGTTTAGTGTTTCTGTTTGTATTCAGCATTAGTTTTACCGAAAGGAATGACACCTCAAACAATGCAGCTTGTTGAGGAGAGGTGCGCTATTTTCTCGAAGCGATCAGATCTGTTCTACACTTGAGTGCAGTGAATCTTTTTTCTTTTGACTTTTAGGGCCAGATTTACTAAACAGGACATTAGCGTGAGAGCGCAATTCCAAAAAAACACAGATGGGAGTGGAAAGTTCATGTGTGTGATCCACTGACAACATGAAAATTAAAGAACACATACACAGCCGGATCATTTCCATAATGACCAACTCAATCTACCCGTTAGCGTCTGGTTTATAAAAAAGCTTTTTTTGGTGATAAATAATGCCACAAATACTAGTAAATTGATGAGCGCAAACCTTTGTAAATCATCCTGCGTGATTCATTTAAAAAATCTCCTCCCATAAATTTTGCATCTGAAAGGGAAGCTCCTACAAATGCATATGCAATAAGATCAGCCGCAAAAATAATCTTGTCCACGCCTTATTAGGGCAAATTTTTCACTGCATGTCTTTAGTAAATATACTGACATTAGTTTTTCAATGCAAAAGTTTGTGCTGGCACAAGCTGTTAGTAAATCTTGCCCTTAGTGTTCCTGTAAAAGAGACATGATACTCATTTTGTTTGTCCCAATCTATTAATTTATTAAAAAATTAAAGGTCAATTATCTCCCTAAATTACTGTGTCCAATAAATCTCTTAAAATATCTGATAATTTTACCTGTTTTTGACAGTTGATAGTGATTGACCATGAACAAAACTTCACTAAACATTTTGAAGCACGCCTCCCATCCAATAAATCACAATAGTCTTTGTGCTTTGTAACTTTTGATATGAAATAAAGTCTCTATATATACAGGCCCTTCTTAAAACATTAGCATATGTGATAAAAGTTCATTATTTGACATAATGTAATGATATTTAGTCTTTTAGTCTTTTGATCTTTTAGTCTTTTATTGTTTTAATACTGATGATTTTGTCATACAGATCATGAAAACCAAAAATTCCTATCTCAAAAAATTAGCATATTTCATCCGACCAATAAAAGAAAAGTGTTTTTAATACAAAAAAAGTCAACCTTCAAATAATTATGTTCAGTTATGCACTCAATACTTGGTCGGGAATCCTTTTGCAGAAATGACTGCTTCAAAGCGGCGTGGCATGGCGGCGATCAGCCTGTGGCACTGCTGAGGTGTTATGGAGGCCCAGGATGCTTCGATAGCGGCCTTAAGCCAGTGGTTTTGGCACTGTGAGCAGGTGTCAGGTCGTGCTGTAAAACCAAATCTTCATCTTCATAAAGCTTTTCAAGAGATGGAAGCATGAAGTGCTCCAAAATCTCCTGATAGCTAGCTGCATTGACCCTGCCCTTGATAAAACACAGTGGACCAACACCAGCAGCTGACATGGAACCCCAGACCATCACTGACTGTGGGTACTTGACACTGGACTTCAGGCATTTTGGCATTTCCTTCTCCCCAGTCTTCCTCCAGACTCTGGCAACTTGATTTCCGAATTACATGGAAAATTTGCTTTCATCCGAAAAAAAGTTCTTTGGACCACTGAGCAAAAGTCCAGTGCTGCTTCTCTGTAGCCCAAAAGTGGCTTGACCTGGGGAATGCGGCACCTGTAGCCCATTTCCTGCACACGCCTGTGCACGGTGGCTCTGGATGTTTCTACTCCAGACTCAGTCCACTGCTTCCGCAGGTCCCCCAAGGTCTGGAATCGGTCCTTCTCCACAATCTTCCTCTGGGTCCGGTCACCTCTTCTCGTTGTGCAGCGTTTTTTGCCACACTTTTTCCTTCCCACAGACTTCCCACTGAGGTGCCTTGATACAGCACTCTGGGAACAGCCTATTCATTCAGAAATTTCTTTCTGTGTCTTACCCTCTTGCTTGAGGGTGTCAATGATGGCCTTCTGGACAGCAGTCAGATCGGCAGTCTTACCCATGATTGCGGTTTTGAGTAATGAACCAGGCTGGGAGTTTTTAAAAGCCTCAGGAATCTTTTGCAGGTGTTTAGAGTTAATTAGTTGATTCAGATGATTAGGTTAATAGCTCGTTTAGAGAACCTTTTCATGATATGCTAATTTTTTGAGATTTTGAGGTTTTCATGAGCTGTGTGCCAAAATCATCAGTATTAAAACAATAAAAGACCTGAAATATTTAATTTGGTGTGCAATGAATCTCATGTATTTGAGCAATCAGTGTTTCAGCTGCGGAAAGACATAAATTAAACCTTAACCTGTAGTCTACATTCAACAACTTTTGGATTTTACATGCACAGTTTACAAAATTATAGTTCAACGACAAATGATTCAGTCATTAAAAGTTTATATAAAAACTGCCTAATTTTATATATAAAAATGTATGTGGAATTTACATATATACAACTCAGTTTTGATTATTAAAAGTAGTTAGTTAATATATTATTTTAGTTTCAGACTTTAGTTTTAGTTTTTGGCTAAATGGAAACTTTGCTTTCTGTGTTTCTGTACAAAAAAAAGAAAAAAAAAGAAAGAAATAATAATTTGGTGCGTCTCTATGAAATTTGCCTTAAAAAATATTATTTTAAAAATATATGATACAAAAATATATTATTACTTTTTGGTTACACCACATTACCATATTAAACTACTGCTACAATTATTCTGAATAAGTGAGCATGTACTAAACTTCTTTTTTGATTTTGTTTCTCTTTTGTCTAATTTTCATCTTCCCTCAAGCCATCAGAGAAATATTGACTCTGGTTTGTCTCATTATGTGGTTGTCTTTTCAAAGTAACTGTCTCCAACCAACACAGAAGATTATAAAAGTGACAAAGGCAGGGGAACAAGAAGAAGCATAAAAACACAATCTGTTTGAGGAACACACAAGTGGAGAAAGCGAAATAATTAGCCCTTCGCCACTCTGCGGTCCTCTCTGGAGACAGATATCACCCCGTTTGTCCCCACAAGCCAGCCCAGGCCTGATTTAAACACGCAGCTGGAGGCCGAGGGAAGAGACCGTATTCAAGAATAATTTATTCACGCATTTTGGCTCGATTTAGATCCATTAAGTACATTTTTAGCATTCACAAACAAGACTGTCATAGCAGGCTTTCCACCACACAATCTAGCCTCTAGAACTTTTCCTGCATATGTAGCAGTTTTTCACTGCCTGCTGAGTTAGCTGTGTCAGGAGAGGAAAAAGAAGGTCAAGGACCAGTAAATGAAAGCCTTACGCCTGGAGTACCTGCTGCTGTTTTTCTTTTCAACATGAGAAGTAGGTGATGGATCACTCATGAATAACCGTAGCTTTGCTGCTTTAGGACTGAGGCCAACAGAGTCCTTGAAACACTTAAAGTTCGACTCAATGAATGATTTACAACAGTGTAGAAAAACTTTGTTCATTTCTCTTTCTTGCTTTTTTTCCTTGTGCTTTCCGCAGGGCTGCCTGCCACTGGTGCTGATGTTTGATATCAAAGAGGACATTGAGGTGGAACCACAGTGCATTACTTCCCTAATGGAGCAGCTTGATGTGTTCATTAGCGTCAAACCAAAACCCAAGCAACCTAGCAAGGTTTGCACACTCACCCAAACCTGCATATACATTACATATGGTGGCAAACACCATATGTATGTCACACTCTGAGAACTAACAGTTTTGACATTTTAATCAACCTGTCAACCTGAGATTTTTATTGGATGAATGAAGTTACCTCGGTAGAGGAACCACAGGTGTGGTTCATCACATTAACATGATCCACTAATGTTTGACAACCTGGATATGTCTAAATACTTCTTGTAGTCTTAAAAAAATTGCTTGCATATATATATATATATATATATATATATATATATATTATTATTATTTTTAATTTGTATATGTGTTGTATACACTAGCGATCAAAAGTGTGATGAGTAAAAAAATGTTTGTGATATTTTAAAAGATATTATTTATATATATATATATATATATATATATATATATATATATATATATATATATATATATATATATATATATATATATATATATTAGATATTATAAAGAAATTCATATTTTTATTCAGTGAGGATTCATTAAATGGATCAAAAGTGTCTGTTTAAATTGACCAAAGACATTTGTAATGTTTAGGGCTGTCAAAATATAACATTAATAACGTGTTAACGCAAATTCATTTTAACGGCACTAATTTTGTTAATGCAGCGCGCATTTTCTGTTTGATCCGTGGCCTAGCCTGTATTTGGAGAAATTGAGATAAGCCGTAGATGTAAAAGGGTGCAGCAGCAAACATTAATAGGAGAAAAAAAGGGTTAACATTAACATTACTATTCTGAAACAAGTGCAGTTTTTCACACTGTTCACGTGAATCGTGGCACAGTTCGGCGCACACAAAAAAATATCGGCAGTTAAATAGATTAAGCACAGGGCCACACTATATTCCTTCTTGTTACAACCTCCTCCAGGTGTGGTGTGGCACTGGTGCTATCCCAGGTCCGCATGACAGCTTTCACATTACCAATTTTTCATACGAACTGTGCCCTGTTCTGAACTAAACTGCTGGTGTAAAAACTCCCTTTATTTATATTCTTAAAATGAGAGAAATCACTGCTTATTCTGAGCTAAGGCTTAAGAGACATGAACAAGTTCTTTGAAAAAAATCTCTGACTTTTGATACATGTCTAGTCTTCATGCTCTCTGAGTATGGTTTCACTAATAATAAACGTACATTTGCATAAAGCATGCATATTTGTGCATACCCATGTTTATTAGAGTATTAATAACCTACTCTAAACATATTCATTTAAGATACATTTATAACTGATAAAAATGTGCAATTACATTGCGATTAATCGCGAGTTAACTCATGACAATCATGCAATGAATTGCGATTAAATATTTAAATCGATTGACAGCCCTAGTAATGTTACAAAAGAATTGAAAAGCTATTTAGTTTGAACTTTCTATTTATCCTAAAATTTAGTTTTTTTATTAAGCTGCATAACTGATTTCAACATTGACAAGTATTTTTCTTGAACGAACATACTAGAATGATTTCTGAGGGATTATGTGACACAGAAAATCAGATTTGCCATCACATAACTTAGTCATTTCATTATATATCTGTTTTTATTGCATTTTTTTAGCAAATAAATGCAGTGCCATGTAAGACACTTTGAAATAGATCTAGCTTTAAGGCCTGGTTCTCTTAGAGGCTCAAAATAAAGGCGCCTGGTCTTGTAAAAGTAATGTATGGAACATATAGGATTTGCGGGTGGCTTACTACCAGGATGTGGAAACTGGGAATACTTCACGTCCATGGTCATGGTCAATGGTGAAATCCTATCCTGTGTTTTAGGCTGAATGGCAGCACTGTAAATTATCAGTCTTAGCATAAGTCTCTGTTTTTCCATTTCAGTGATTTGTGTTGATGCCTCCAGCTTCTCTTCTTTCATTCTGCTAATAGTTCGCTACAGGAGTAGCCTTGACTAGTATATACAGCACATATATTAGGAAGGAAATATATATTATTCCAAATTGAGGGGGAAAATGCAGGAGTTCAGTACATACCAGGAAATCCCAGATTCATTTCAGTTCAAAGAGTTCACCGCTAATAAGCAGATCATTTCAGCTTCAAGCCTGTTTGATGTAAATGGATCATTAGAAATAAAAATACCATTAATGTTCTGAAATAAAAGCGTTTGACATACAGTGAAAACATACTGTACATTTCAGAAATCAAAACGTCCATCACAGTAAAAAAAAAGACCTATTGGAACTTTTACAGTATGAATTTTTTGGATTTTGATTTATTTCTGAACAAAAGAACAACTAATGATCAGAGGCAGACAGTAGTGGAATATTTTTACTTTCTACTCAACTACATTTTTCAAGTATATATTTTATCAGTGTAATCATTTATCTTTTTATCTATAAATAAATAAATAAAAAACATTATTTAAATCAACTTAAAGGAACTGTATGTAAGAAATGTATTTCAGTTAATCATAAAATGGCCCTGATATGTCTCTAGACATTTAGAAATCATGTTCGTTTCAAATACTTTTATCACTGACAACAGTAGTCCGGCCAGGATATTGTCATTTAAAAGTTGTTGTTGCAGCCCTCAACTAATGTTGATGTTGACATGTTGGGCCCTATTTTAACGATCTGAAACGCAAGTGTCAAAGCGCAAGTAACTTTGTGGGCAGGTCTCGGCACTGTTGCTATTTTCCCGGCAGGATAAATGGCTCTTGCGCCCGGCTCAAATCTAAAATGTGTTGGTCTGAAGTAGCTTCATTATTCATAGGTGTGGTTTGGGCGTAACTTGAATAAACCAATCAGAGCGGCATCCAACATTCCCTTTAAAAGCAGGTGCGCAAGTTCCATTATGGATTGCTATTATTATGGCGTATTTACTTACCAGGCGCACGTTCTTGTAAGAGCAGCCCTTACGAAACGAAAATATATTGCAGTATATTGGAAAATTTCATGCAATACATTAGGCAATATATTCACATATGTGGGAATTAATATTTATATCTTTCAATATATTGCAATATATTGAAAGCTGCAATCATTTGTATAGTTTGCAATATATTACATGAATATATAATATATTTTATAATACCATCATTATATTATTCCGTATATTTACAATATATTAAAATATATTTCAAGTAATATATTGGTAAATATATTTTCCTTTCGTAAGGGAGTGAAAGACAGAGAAGTTGTGTTGTAGCCTATGGGGATGGGAGAAACCCACCCACAATAGCGTCGGTTAAACAGCCGTCGGTTAAACAGTTTTTTAGTTTTTCAGTCGATTTTTTTTTCCTGGTTCTTGACGGACAAACCAATTTGTCAGATGTCCTTATATACATATATGTCTTGCCACTATTGGGCAAACAGGTCTGATCCTTAATTACTACAATTAGCCTGAATAATTTGTAAGCTAGATTTCTGCCTATTTTTTCACATCTTCGTGGCACACCACAATGTGTTAATATTTTTTTTTGTGTAACAATTTATGATTTGCAAAAATAACTGTTGCATCTGTGTAGATTACATGAGCAAAGTGTATGCGCGTTGTACACGCTATACATTATGGTCAAGCATGCGCCCTTAAAATAGCATACTGAACAACGCGCAACGCGAAGGTTTTTTCTGGTCATTGGCGCAACTGTTTAATGGAACAGCAAAATAGCACCAGGGATTGTTTGCGCCGGAACACGCCTCCTTTTTTGCGCTGAACCGCCCAGGGAGCGCAAGTTCATTCACTAGTTTAGCGGCGTGCTTCTGTGGAGGGAAAAGCGCGCTTTGCGCAGGTGCAAAATAGGAATGACACATGCGTCGGTGTACAAAGTCAATTGCGCTGGGTGCAAGATAGGGCCCCTTGTGTTTTGACCTGAAGCTCCACCCTCCATCTATCTACCTATCACGAAGTCAGTAATGTTTCTGCATCCGGGTTGCCAGATCTGTTCTAGTTACCATAGCTGCGGCTACAACCGTTCCTGCTGGATCCTGCAGCCTATCTGGCAACCTCGAGTCAAGAGGGAGAGGGGATACACCTCTCTACAGTCATTTGAAAGTGATTTTTCCTTTAATTTGTCCTTTAAGACAAAAGGCTGTGACTACACCAAAACTAGAACTGAGAAAAACCTGAAATTTGACGGGGGAAAAAAACTGAAATTTTGTACTGATTTGATATTAATCACAAAATCATAATCTAAGAGATCGGATTGCAGTCATAACATTTTTTTGTTGTTGTTGTTGACAAAATAAGGACCATACACAAAGAACACATTTTTGGAAAACGTGGCTGCCATGGCATTATCCCAGTGGATGCTGGACATTAGTGGTGGTTTGAGGAGATTCCCCCCTTCTATATCTAATGCACTTTGTGTAACCAGAAAAGCGCTATTATAATGTAACAAATTATTAATTCATTTAACTTGAGTGCCACATTTTTAGAAATGGTGTGTCATTCATATGACTCTGCAAAACACGCGAGATCTGGGAGCAACAGTCAGACATGATTTCAGGCAAAAATCTGGTCAAAACTAAGTTTGTTTGGAGTTTGTTTCTGGAGTTCAAACCAAGGCTGTCCAAACCTGCTCCTGGAGAGAGCTGTCCTTTAGAGCAATGTTTCCCAACCCTGGTCCTGGAATACCCCCAACACTGCACATTTTGGATGTGACACACCCATCTGAGATCGTAGAGGCTGAAAACTTAGGAAGCTGGCTCTACAGCAAAATATAGTGTGCCTATACATCTATGCTGAAAATTGATCAGATGAAGGCATCTCAGGAGACAGTAAGTGAAGCTAACATTGGATTCAGACGTGCCTGGATGCCTTTCTACCTTGAAATGTGTCCTCCAAAGGCAGCATTTTTAAGTTTTCAGAAGAAGGCTGCTCCCGAAACCTGGAAAATGCTGCCTTCAGAGGAAACATTTCAAGCTAGGAAGGCATCCAGGCACGTCTGAATCCAATGTTAGCTTGCCTTCCTGTCTCCTGAGATACCTTCATCTGATCGATTTTTGAAGGCAGCATACATGTATCCTTCGCTGCCTTTGATATCCCACAATTTTTTACAGCTTTCCATTCTGTAACAGCTGAAAAAAAAAAAAAAAAAAAACATGGCTTCTGAAAGTAGCGGTTGGTGGATTGGATGCCCCTGGCCACAGCTGACTTTAAGGAAAAGTTCACTCCAGCTGGTAAACATGGTCGAACTACCATTGGTCTGTGGTGACTAATAGGTGTGTGCTGAGGCTCCACCTTTTTTTATGTAAAAACATCAAGGTCAGACGATGGCCCCGTTTACACGTACATGGTTATTCTGAAAAACGGAGACATTACCCTTCGTTTGCGCTCTTTGTTTACATGCAAATGGATTTGCCTCTAAAAACGAGTCTTTTTAAAAACTCTGGCCAGAGTGGAGATTTTGGAAATCTTAGTTTGCAAGTTTATATGTAAACTGAGACAAACGGGTGTTTAGTCAGCCAACGTCATCGTATGCACCAGAGCTCGCACCTACGTCAAAAGTGCGACCTATGTTTACATGTGATCATGGAAGCGTTCAGAGGAGCAGTCCCATTTATGTTGGTGCAAACTCTTCTCGTGTGTATGCATTTGCAAATACAGCTGTTCCATTATGTCGAGGAGCAGAAACGAATTAGCGCTCAGAAGTCAGAAATTTTGCAACAACTTCTCCCTCCAACACGAAGAACCAATCCGCGTCACCGCCCGTGCTGCCACTATTTTCGGGATTTTGATTGGCTTACGTGGGCTTGAGCTTCTCGTTATACCACCACCTACAGGTTTGGCATGCTCTTAATGCCATATATACATGGGTGTGTGTAAGTGATCGGTAAGGGAACAGTTTTCTGAAAGCTGACGTGTGAACTAAAATTTTCTTTTGTGAAACCAGAGGGTTGAAATGTTTGTTTATGAAAATAGCCAACCACGTGTAAACGTAGCCGAAATATGACTTGACTGGGGAGCCAAATTGCAAAGCTTGAGCAAACATATCCACATTGCTATGATGCTTTGTTAACTTTTCTTACCTGTCAGTTTTTTATTGTGCATTTATTTTTTTATTGAGAGCAAAGCACGTACCACACACACACACACACACACACACACACACACACATCAAATTTAGTGCCTACTAGTGGAAGGGAGCTGATTTCTAAAAACGATTTTTCTTTTTCTGTGGGCTCTTTAGTCAGTGATAGTGAAGAGTGTGGAGAGGAACGCTCTGAACATGTATGAGGCCAGACGCTATCTGTTGGGTTTGGAGAGTAGCGGTGTATCAGTCCCCACCAACACCAGCAGCATTATCAGCAGTAATTGTGGCAGTCCTCCGTCCATCCCTGCCCCACCTCCAGCTCTCAGCTGCCCCGTGGGACTCGACATATTGGCCTCTGCCGGCCTCGGCCTCACCAGCCTGGGTAAGACAACAGTGAATTTATGTCATGGTGACTATATTTTTGGTGTATATTGAAACTGGAGCATACATTATGGTATTCAAAAGTCTGAAATCCAAGGCTTATATTTCTAGCATTTTAGATGTTTGGCAACAGTTCTTCTATTCATAATTGAGGGAGTATGTAGCTTTACATTTCTTAAACAACCATATAGGAATGCACATTATGATCATATTGCATACATTTTTGGGTCCACCACCCTGAAAAGTCTCCTCCAGCACATCCCAAAGACTTTTAATGAATTAAAGATCTGGACTCAAAGGCACCAATTCATGTGTGAAAATTATTCTTCACAACCATTCCTTAACAATTTGAGCCTGTTGAATATTGACATTGTCATCCTGGAATATGGCCATGATGGTGGTTTAAGAAGTGAAAGCTACACACTCCATCAATAAGGGTCAGAAGAACTGTTGCCAAACATTTAAAATGCTAGAATCATAATAATCACAATAATGATCCAATCATAGACTCTTAAGCATTTGCCTATTCAAATCCAAACAGCAACTTTTTTTGGCCGGACAGTGTATATCACAATAAGGAAGAAAGGTCAATCGCAACATATTCTTCATTCCGACTTTAAAATCTGTTGTCGAAATGAACGCTGTATTAGCTGATGAGCTGAAGGTGGTGTACTGTTTGCAGAGTAAGTGCCTTAATTTGTGTTTTAGTATATGTCTTATGTTGACAGTGTGTTGACAAGGTTTATTGTCTCTGACCTGTAGGTCTTCTGGGACCGACAACAGCCTCCATGTCAGGACCCTCCACCAACTCCCTTCTCAACGCTCTCAACAGTTCCATCAGCCCATTACAGACACCCACCTCTGGAACGCCCAGCCCCAGTCTCTGGTCCAACTCACTGGCCAGTCCAGCCAGCACACCAGGTAAAGAGATGACTGACAGACTTCCTCCGCAAATCAATCTATCTATCTATCTATCTATCTATCTATCTATCTATCTATCTATCTATCTATCTATCTATCTATCTATCTATCTATCTATCTATCTATCTATCTATCTATCTATCTATCTATCTATCTATCTATCTATCATTTATTTATTTGTTTAATTAAATACTGGACTTTTATTATAGTCATATTTCTCTAGGGTCTCAGTCCACCCCACCTTACATTCACATTGTTGGTTTTAGAATCATGTTTTATGGTTTCTTTTGATATTTTATTATTAGTGCTTAAATTGTATTGTATGAGGATGTTTTGTTTGGTATATTGTGCAGCACTTTGGACAGGACCTTGACCTTTGCCTTATGTTTTTTATATATATTAAATGTTCAAATTATTTATATAATAGTAATATTTATCTGTTTGTTCCACTTGTGATATGGTTTCGGTCCACCTTACATTCACATTGTTGTTGTTGTTGTATTTAACTCAGTTCATTTGTTTATTATTTTATTTTATTTATGTAAGAATTTTAATATTTTAAAATTTGAAATGTTATTGTACAATAGTAATATTTCTCTAGGGCCTCAGTCCAGCCTCAATCCTCCGTTTTATTTATTTTATTTTATTTTATTTGTAATATTAAACTTTTACTATACAATAGTAAAAAAAAAAAAAAAGATCAAACCAAGCTGGCTTTTTTTTCTTCTTAGGATTCTCATCACCCTTGATGATTCACCCAGCCACCCAGGCCACTCTAACTAGCATCTTGCTGTCAGGAGTACCAGGCTACACTCAGAACACTCCATCCCCTCCACCTGGTCTCGCCCCCATTGACGCCCAGGTCAACGGAGTATCAGACTGCAGTAAAGCGGTGTCCTCCCTCAGTTGCAAAGTGAGCATGCCTTCTTTCACCGTCATGAGATAATATATAGTTATACTAAAAAGCTGTCTTGAACCTCTCTCAAAGTTTGTCATCTTGGACTTCCTCTTGACCAGAATATTGTGTGCATGTGTTGTGTAGCAGCCCAGCAGCATGTACAGCAGAATGTCTGCAGCATCTCTCACAGATAAAGTTCTGACCGCAGCTCATGGTGACTCCGTGCAGGAAGCCAGCCCTCACTGCCCTTCTGAACCGCTGTCCAGCAAGTCCAGCCAAGACCAAGGTCTGCATTACCCACAGCTCCTCATTATACCCTCATTACAAGACGCATTTCTCTCCACTGCAAAAATCACTTACTTGACCTGTAAGTCTGTTTTTCCTTGTAAAAATATCTTTAAATTATTTATATAATTTTATATATTATTAATAATTTATGAAGTGGTTTGATCATTAATGATGTATTAATTAATTTGATATAGAACTGTATTATTTTCATAATTGTATAGAATGTATAGCTTAAATATAAGCATAAACTTATTTTAAGATATAAGTATTATCAACTGTGATTCTCAGAGAAACTGTTTTTGGAAAGAAATGCGTGTTTGTATTCAGCAAGGATGCATTCAATTGATCAGTAGTGAAAGTGAAAACATTTATATTGATACTAAAGATTTCTATTCAAATAAATGCTGTTCTTTTTAACTTTCTATCCTAAAAGTATCCCGGTTTCCACAATACTATTATTACGCAGCATAACTGATTTCAACGTTGATGATAATAAAATATATCACCTAAGCACCAAATCAGCATATTACAGTGATTTATTTATATAATATATAACATATATACAGAATATATATATATATATATATATATATATATATATATATATATATATATATATATATATACATACATACATACATACATACATACATACATACATACATACATACATACATACATACATACATACATACACACACAGTATATATACAGTATATATACAGACACACACACACACATTCCTAAAGTCAATTCATTGTGATGGCATATTCTACAAGATTGATTCCTGACATTTGTCAGAATTGAGCCATTTTATCTTGTAAATGCCAGCAAGCTTTATTTGTATTGCAATGAATGTCATGTGAATCAACACTTCCTGCATGGCACTTTCCAAGGCTACATTAATTGAAAGATATATTATACTCACATTTATTGGAGCCTAATGCAACCAGTGACATTCACTGCTTGCTTGTCAACCATTTGATTAACACTTGAAACAACTCCTTGACCTTCTCTAGATTGAAAGTGAGAATTTGTTGACTTTGGTCAGTCTAATTATGGATAAATATGAACTCAGTTCCAAATGGTAATACCTTTCCTTCCTGCTCTATGAACGAGGCATTTGTGGAAATATAAGGCCAAGGTTCTTTCGTGCTCCGGCATTGTTAAAGCTGTTTGAGTTGGCCCTACATCCATTTAGCCAGTGTGTTTTTGCTTTCAGATGAGGCAAAGTCAATCTCGTTATTCCTTAAAAGCAGTGAGGGTAAATTGCGTGTTAGATTCTCTGATCCCGAGTGCTGCAGGAATACAATCTCAAGCGACGCAGCTAAAACGTTCAATATGGGGGCTTGAGGAAAGAAAAACACTGTTTCGTCTATGTGTATATGTGTGTGTTTCAGGCTCGGATACGTTCGTGGAGGTGGGCATGCCTCGAAGCCCTTCTCACTCGGGAAACAGCAATGAACTGAAGCAGATGTTGGCGTCCTGTAAGACCACGTCAGGAAAGAGGCAAGCCCTGGAGCTGCTACAGGGCACCAAGAACTCCCTCCTACAGTACGAACACACACATCTCAACAAACACAGTCACTCAACAGTCAATCATTAGTTGATGTTAGAGGTAGCTGATAATGCAACATGTTTGCTCCTGTTCTAGTTCGGAGTGTCTGTTGTCAGACTCTGACTCCAGCGCTTCGGAGAGTCCGGTGGCTGATAAACGCGCTCCGGGCAGTGAGAGAGCAGCCGAACGGGCTGCTCAGCAGAACTCGGACAGAATTCGCCTTCCTCACCAGACCTCCTTCTCCACTATGCAGGTAATGCATTCTTAAAGGCTTAGTTCACCCAAATATACCGTCATTAATTACTTACCCTCATGTCGTTCGACACCCGTAAGACCTCCGTTCATCTTCAGAACACAAATGAAGATATTTTTGTTGAAATCCGATGGCTCAGAAAGGCCTTCATTGACACCAACGTCATTTCCTCTCTCAAGACCCATAAAAGGCACTAAAGACGTCATTACAAAGTCCATCTCACTACAGTGGCTCTACAATCGTTTTATGGAGTGACGAGAATAGTTTTTGTTTGCAAAAAAAATAAAAATAATGGCTTATATAGTGATGGGCCGATTTCAAAACAAAGTTTCGAACCGATATGAATCAGCATATCGATTCATGATTCGGATCACGCGTCAAACTGCCAAACTGCTCAAATCAAGTAACATTGGCCATCAGAATCATGAATCTATACACTGATTTATAACGTTCGAAACTTTGTTTTGCATGACATTAGTGTCAATGAAGGCCTGTCTGATCCTTTGGATTTCAACAAAAATATCTTCATTTGTGTTCTGAAGATGAACAGAGTAATTAATGACAGAATTTTACCTTTAATGTCATGCAGAATCTCATTAAAATATCACATGTAAAAGGTCAGTTCACCCAAAAATTCTGTCATTAATTACTCACCCTCATGTTCCAAACCCGTAAGGCCGCTGTTCATCTTTTTGAGAGCAAATTTGAGAGCTCTCTGACCCCTCCATAAACAACAATTTAATTACCACGTTCATGGCCCAGAAAGACAATGCTAAAATAGTCCATGTGACTCTAGTGGTTCAACCGTAATTTTATGCATCATGGTTCTCACTTGAACAGCATCGGCCAATGGTAAGCCGGCGTTCTGGCGTAGCTTTGATGTAACTATGCTGCACTGTTTACACTATGTCAACAGTAGGGGTGTGACGTGACACTTAGCTCATGAGATGAGGCACAAGTTTGGTTTCATGAGAACGAGACGAGACATTTTCCAAGATGACATCTTCTCCTTCATCTTCCCAAGACAAAGCTCACCACTATGGGTGATCTGGCTTTTTGTTCTGCCGCTCCTCGGATTTGGAATGCCCTACCCAACCATCTGAGGGCACCTCAAGCTCTTGAGACTTTTAAAAAAGGACTTAAAACATTTCTCTTTGGGAGAGCTTATGTCTTTTAGCTATTAAATCTATTTGTATTTTCCCATTTTTAAATGATCTTAACTGTATCACTTTGAGATTTGTTCCAAATGTAAAGTGCAATACAAATAAAATGTATTATTATTATTAATATTATTATTATTAAGACAAGATTTTTTACATAGTATTTTTAAGAAATCCTCAATGATGAAATACATGACTAAAAAATTTGTCTGCAGGTGCATTTTGAAATGTTTTAACTAATCTGCTTGTAATGAATGTCATTTCAGTTCTACTTTAAGAATATTAATTATCATATGCAGTGAAAGACAACAATACTCAAGCACTGTGTAAGGTTTTGCCACAAACTCAACTGTCTAGCTTCTTTCCTCTATGATTGTCTCTTCAGAGTCAGACCTTGGAACTGCACATGATTTATGAGCTACAACAACTTTTGACCTCCTAACTAAACTTCCCACAAATTGATCATAGATATTAAGTGCAGACAATAAGTGCAACCATAATCAAAGAACTATTTCAATATTCAAAGAGCAAATAGAAACCGAATCTTTCTTCAAGCATGATACAGAGCTAAGATGTGGTTAACTACACAGCCCAGCCTAAGATCGTTTTCATATTGGGAGATATTCGCATGCCTCAGGGAGCCGCTTTTAAACAGCCCTAACTTATTGAAATCCGGTTTACTTTCACTTTTGCGTTATTGCGTACTCTGTGAGCAATGGTGGTGCTCAACGTGCATTTGTTGCGGAAAAATTCCTCCGCCACGTTCCTGTCAGTCTTCTCGTCACATGATCAGTGCTCAAACAGCTCGTGTTAGATGAGCTGATGGAATTGAAGCCAGCGTTATCCACTGGAATTAAATCATTTTTATTTCTATAAAAAGCTAAATGACAGTGGAGACGTAATGTAAACATTGCCGTGTCATATTCTATCCTAACTTCACCCTCACACTCACTTCGATGAGAAATCTAGTCACACTTTTATTTCGCAAGGTCTCATCATACCCCTAGCCAACAGCGTAGGAGACTGACATGAACTTGAAGAAATTGTTGAATTAAGTCACTATTTTTGTTTGTTTTTTGTGCACACAAAGTATTATCGACGCTTTATAAAGTTAAAGCTGTACTATGTAATTTTTTCGTCCGCTAGAGGTTGCCTATTCAAAACAAAGGCATAGTTTGATGATGCCTAGTTTGAGCTAAGAATCTTGGGACATGTGGTCTTCACCTCACAGCCGGTGGGAAAGAATGGGCAGAAATCATGTTCATGGATGCGGTTATTAACGTTACTGTAGTATGAAGCAGAGTAGGACAGAGTATTGTGGAGCTGAGCAAGACCACCGGAGCGATTGTTGCGAAACACGCCTCGCTAGCAGCAGGACTTTTAATATGACGGGACACAGTCGTCTGCGCCATTTCCACTTTTCTGGTTATGAGTATGAGGTAACGCAGCTCTGTTTACCACATTAGATACATTTAAGTGTGTCTGTGCTGTGACACTTGTTGCACACTGCTAAGAGTAAAGCCCTTCTGCTAAATAAAACCGGAAACCGAGGGTAATGCAGTTGGTAATGCAGTATAACGCAATTGACAGGCAACTCCCTCAGACGTCCTGACTCCTTGGTTAAAATAGCAATTTCCTCACAATTTACAAATAGTTGGAAATATTTAGGATATTGTAAGAACTCAACTGAACAAAATATATAACACTAGCCTAGTGGTGTTTGGATATTTTACTGAAAAAAATAATACATAGTGCACATTTAAGGTTGAACCACTGAAGTCACATGGACTATTTTAACAATGTTTAACCTTTCTGAGCATTGAAAGTGATAATTTAATCGCTGTCTATGGAGGGGTCAGAGAGCTCTCGGATTTCATTGATCATTTGTGTTCCGAAGAAGAACGAAAGTCTTACAGGACATGGGGTGAGTAATAATGACAGAATTTGTGGGTGATTTTAGAGAAACACCCCTCATGGAAATTATAGGTACACTACTGGTCAAAAGTTTGGAATTATTAAGATTTCTTAATGTTTTTTTTTAAAGAAAGTCTCTAATGCTGACCGTGTACCCCGGTTTCCACAAAAATATTAACATAAGCATCAAAAACTGTTTTCAACATTGATAGTAATAAGAAATGTTACTTGAGCATCAAATCATCATATTATAATGATTTCTGACGGATCATATGACACTGAAGACTTGAGTAATGATGCTGAAAATTCAGCTTTTCCTTAACAGGAGTAAATGATTAAATATTAATATTGTGAAATATGAAATATTTCACAATATTAGAGTTATTATTCCAAACTTTTGACCGGTAGTATATGTGCGCCTGAATCTTGATCTCATGTCGTTTCTAAAACGACAGAAAGTCGACACTATACTGTTCTCCACAGTCTGCTAAATGGTTTTGACAGAATGAGGCAATGTTTACCATTTGCCTTTCTCATTCTATAAACCAAGCTGACAGGAGAAATGAGAGACTTAACTCTCAAATCCTTTCCAAAACATTCTTTGCCTTCTCTCTGTTCACCTCTACAGGCCTTCGACTACGAGCAAAAGAAGTTATTGGCGACCAAAGGTATGTGACTGACCAGTTAAAGCTATATACCGAACATAAAGAGTGTCTCCCACCCATCTATATTGTTAAAAACAATTCTGCCAGTAGGCGGTATGGGGAATTGGAAACCAGTTATGTTTAGTCTAGTGTGCCAGCAATGAACAAAGCAAGACTATAGTGTCTTCATATGCTGAATGTCTGGCAACGAGTAGGGTGTCATTAAAGTCCTGTTTCACATTTACGGTAAATAAACTCTGCCTCATAAAGCCTCTCCACACCTCGTGTCCTGTGTCCAGCGTTCATACTGTAAACTATGGGCCTGAGAATGTGGAATGTACCCAGTGTTAACGCTCTTCTTTACCTCACACTGTAAACAGTTCTTTGTTAATGATTTATGTTGGAACTGTATTGAAATGTGTGGCATTTTTATTGTAAAACTCTGGGTTTTAGAAGATTTAGCACAATGTTAGGGAATTTGACAGTCTTGATCAACTAATTGTAATTTTTCAATATACGCAGACACACGTCTTGTGAAAAAGAAAGTACACCCTTTTGAATTCTATGGTTTTACGTATCAGGACATAATAAAAAATAATTTGGTCTCTTGCAGGATTTAAAATTAGGTATGGTTAAAAAATCAGGTTTAACAGCAGATCAGCATGTCATGGATAATTTAACAAAAACATATGATATGTAAAACCATATAATTCAGAAGTGTGTATTTTTTTCTATTTCTCATGACTGTATATGCTTAAATAAATAAAGCTGTGTTATGACTACGATATTTGGTAACACCTTATTTTAGGGTTCTATTTGTTGCTTATTAGGATGTATATTACTCAAATATTGGCCATTTATTAGTACTTATAAAGCACATATTAATGCTTTATTCTGCATGCCTTAATCCTACCCAATTCCTAAATTTAAATGCTACAAAAATGACCTTAATAATTATTAATAAGCAATAAATTAGGAGTTTATTAAGGCAAAATGTGTTACCATATAGATTTTACCAGATATGATAGATTCTATATGTTATACATAGTATTTAACTATAAAATTTGAATATGGAATAATTTGTTTGCTATTTAGGGCTGAATTATGTCTTAATACTTTATGGGATTCATATGTGTGATTCTGAATAAAGTTTGATGCATAGGTAGTGACCTCCAATTAACATCTTACAAGTTTAAATGCATCTTCTTCTGTTTCTCTTTTCAGCCATGTTAAAGAAGCCAGTGGTGACAGAGGTCCGTACCCCCACTAACACTTGGAGCGGTCTGGGCTTCTCAAAGTCTATGCCTGCAGAAACTATCAAGGAGTTGCGCAGGGCGAACCATGTGTCTTATAAACCTACCATGTCAACTACATATGAGGTAAACTCGACCACTCTGGCAGATGTCATATGTCTCTGATTTACTTTATGATGATTGTAGTTCATCCAGTGCTTTCTCCCTGATGTCGATTAGCTCTGGCAGTGCCTGTATGCTTGTTATTATTATTATTATTATTTTGTAATGATGCATCACTGCTGTTTTAGTGTAATACACATGATCAATGATATGACATGTTTTTTTTAAGGGATCGCCTCTAGCCCTGTCCCGCTCCAACAGTAGAGAGGGGGTGGCGAGTGGCAGTGACTCGGATAACTGGAGGGAAAGGAATGGGAGCGGGCTCCCGACACATAGCGACTTCCCCTCTCCCATCAGCCCTAAAAGAAAGCAGAATAAAACAGGTGTGCTCTTCAGTCAACATGACTGTAATAATGTGACAAAATAAAAGGCATATGTTTAAAATACTTATGATTCACCATTATAATTACAAAAAATACAAAATATCAAATAACCTGTACTAGAGTTGAAGGTTAGCATGTTACGAAGCTAACTTCCAGTCGTTTTATTACTGGAAATCACTGTCACTGCCGTTGTGAAGAAGTACACTCAAGCATAATTTTAAAATGAGTACATATTACAGAAATAATATATGGAATATTAAAAGAATATACTTGAATGTAATGTTTTCAGACACTTAATTGCATCTTATTTGCAATTAAATGAAAATAAAAGGAAATTATAGTTAAATTATTTATAATAATGAAATGAAAATGTATTGTAGTTTAAATTCAACTTAATATTTCTTTTTTGACAGCCTTAAGAGGAACTTAAGTACATCTTTATATATCATTTCATAATTCTATTGTCTTTACAATATGGTTATAAGTGTACTGCCAAATATACCGACAAGCATTTATTAACTAAAATAAAAAAATGTATGTAATGTAATTTCTACTGAAACTTCTATGTTTTATATTTGAATGTGTTTGTACATTTAAAAAAACAAGTAATATTAAGTAACTACACTTTAGGGTTATGATTAGGTTTGGGATTGGTTTAGGATAAGATGAATGTAATTATGCATAATTTATAGTTATTACTATAGTAACTACATGTAACATGTAACAAGGACACTGTAAAATAAAATGTTACCTGCATTGTCTTTAAATTTAAGTGTAAAACAAATTGCAGTTCAAATTAAATTACAGGTGAAATTAAGTATTTTACTTTAGTAAGTCAGCTCATCCAAATAAGTACATTAAATCACAACAAAAGATTATTAAACATAATGATTTAAACTAGCAGCCACCCTGTAGCCCACTGAAGCTAAGCAGGTTTGAGCCTGGTCAGTAGCTGGATGGGAGACCAACTGGGGAAACTAGATAGCTGCTAGTAGAGGTGTTAGTGAGGCCAGCAGGGGGCGCTCACCCTGTGGTCTGTGTGGGTCCTAACACTCCAGTATAGTGATGGTGACACGATACTGTCAAAAGAGCACCATCCTTCGGATGAGACGTTAAACCGAGGTCCTGACTCTGTGGTCCCAGGATGTCCATCGGAAAAATAGTAGAGGTGTAACCCCGGCATCCTGGCCAAATTTGCCTCTTGGCCACTGTCCATCATGGCCTCCTAATCATCAACCTATCCTGATTGGCTTCATCACATTGTCTCCTCTCCACCAATCAACTGGTGTGTGGTGAGCGTTCTGGCGCAATATGGCTGCCGTCTCATCATCCAGGTGGATGCTGCACATTGGTGGTGGTTGAGGAGACACCCCCCCCCCCCTTCTATATGTAAAGGCTTCGAGTACCCAGAAAAGCGCTATATAAATGTAACAAATTATTCTTATTATTAAAATAGTTGAAAGTAAATATATCTGACATTATTATAAAAAATGTCAAAACTGTAATTACATGAAGTATTATATTATCTGCAAAATACTTAAATAGGATTTAAACAACACTACAAGTGTGCATTAAATAAAATTAAGCAAACGTTTTTTTTCACAATGGTGTGAATGCAATTTGGCCAAAACAAGGAATCTGTGAAGCCTTAAAATACAAGGCGCCTCATTAGTTTAACATTTTTTTATATGTATTTTGGATTAGAGCACTACCTAAGCAGCAGCAACTACATGGACTGCATCTTGTCAGTGACAGGAACTAACGGCTGTAATCTCAACACATCTTTCAAAGGATCTGATCTGCCTGAGCTCTTCAGTAAACTTGGCCTCGGGAAGTATACTGACGTCTTCCAACAGCAGGAGGTACAGACGGCCACCGATATCTTCTCTATTAGTGATGCTGTTTGATATGAGAGCACATAAATGCGTTTTAGATGATTTCTGTCACCGGAGGTTGTTTTTATGTCTAGTGTCTTTCAGCGCTTAGCCTATTTTAGCTTTAGAAGGCACTTTAAGATTTATTCATCAATAGTCTGTAGAAAAAAAAGGGCTTTTATGATGCAACATGAAATAATGGAGTGAACAGCTAACTAATTTTTCTGTCAGGTTTAACAAAAGTTCCACACATAATGAATCTGAAAAATTAAGAAATAAATGTTCCATCTCATATATAATAGATTTATTATAAGACATACTCAATATAGTTACCCAGAAATGAGCCACAGCTTGTTACACAGCAGAAACACTGTCAGTATGACAGCTCTATATCACTTGCGTATACTGTCTGAAAATGGCATAAGATTACCATGACGCAACTTCCAGCACAGAACTGAAAGCCTTAGAAAACCCAAAAGATAGTTCTGTGATTCACACAATATGTCAATTTCAAGATGCCAGAGATAACACTGTGGAGTCCGAGGTTTGGTTCTGGTTTTATCTTGTAAACATATAATCAGAAAGTTAGCCCACATGCACTCAGATGCAGGTTTGATTCTGGAATATGTCTTTCTGACCACACAATTTTTTTCTCTGAAAGTCCAAATGAAAAATACAATTTCTGTCTTTTTATCAGATTGACCTTCAGACATTCCTCACGCTGACCGATCAAGACCTGAAAGAGCTCGGCATCACTACATTCGGAGCCCGCAGGAAAATGCTCCTGGCCATCTCAGGTCAGTTCCCTTCCAAACGAACAACTAGGGTTATCACAATACTATTACCAGTAACCCAGTATACTTTCAGGATTCTCTGCATTTCTTGATTCCAAAAAAGTAAATGCACAGATCTGATATTTTTTGTTTTACATTCACTGAAGACATACTATTTACACTTAAAGGGGTACTTTACCACTAACTTGGCTGCCTACAACATTATTAGGGATGCTAATCCTGTAGAGAATCTTTCCTGCAGGAAGTCCAGCACTGCACCCACTGGGCAGTTAACTGGGTCCCACTAGTGATCCCCACACCAAGAAGTGAAGTTTCCACTTCAATGCATACAATTTCCTCATGGAGGGAGCTCTAGACTGTAGAATGGTCTACACAACCTCAGTTGAGAGACCTGAACTCATGAGCTGGGCCCCCTCAGATGCTAAGCCCACAGTTTCCACAGCTCTGGGCGAGGGTGCAGAATTGTCCCCCTCGTCTGAGAGAGTAGGTCCCTCCTGATCGGAATCTCCATGGGAGAGCCGTCCAGGAGAGACACTATGTCCGAGAACCATACTCGGCCCATCCAAAATGGGGCTACTAGTAATAGACGGGCCCCGTCCCGGCGCACTCTCTAGAACTCACGGAGGCAGAGCAATCGGGGGAAATGTGTAAAGAGGCAGCCTCTGCCACACCTGTACCATGGCGTCCAGCCCCAATGGAGCTGGAGGTGTTAGGGAGAACCACAGACGACAGTGAGTCATCTCTGACGACGCAAACAGATCTATTTCTGCCCTGCTGAAGTTCTCCCACAGGAGCTCCACCACCTCGGTGTGGAGTCTCCATTCCCTGGGCTTCAGCCCCTGTCTCAACAGGCTGTCTGCTTCCACATTTAAATACACTGGGATGTAAACTGCTCTGATAGAACTCAGTTTCCTTTGGGCCACAGGAGGAGCTGACGAGCCAGCTTGTATAACGGGCGCGACCTCAACCCCCCTTGATGGTTTATGTAGTAGACCACCAATGTGCTGTCCGTGCGAACTAACACATGATGGCCCCTGAGCTCTGATAGTAAGTATCTCAGGGCCTGAAACACTGCCACCATCTCCAGACAATTTATGTGCCAAGACCGATGATGGTCCTGCCACCGCTCATGATCGCTCCCCACCCCGTGAGGAAAGCATCCATTGTTGGAGTGTCTCGATGACAAGGAACTTCTTGAGCCACCACTGCAACAGTCTCATGTACAACAGGCTGCAAAGGAATCACGTTGGACGCTGCAGCCATCAGACCCAACAGTCTCTGATACTGTTTGACAGAAAGTGGGTGATCTAGTTTCACCCCTTTGATTGCTGAGAGAATCGACCCCACATGAGGCTCTGATAGGCGAGCCCACATGGTGGCCTAATCCCAAACAACCCCAAGATACTTAGTTCTCTGAGTTGGCAAAAGAACACTCTTCTTTGAAGTTCAATCTCAGCCCCAGCTTCCTTATATGAGCGAGAACAACATCTCGATCTCGATAAAATCAACCAATCATCGACATAGTTGAGAATTCAGATCCCCTGCATGCGCAGGGGAACCAGAGCAGCATCTAAACACTTCGTGAAGGTGCGGGTTGACAAACCTAGACCGAACGGAAGAACCCGATATTGGTAAGCTTCTCCTCTGAAAGCGAACCTCAGGAACTTCCTTTTCTGTGGAAGGATGGAAACATGTAAGTATGCGTCTTTTAGATCTATCGTGACAAACCAGTTTTCGGACCTGATCTTTGACACGATCTGTTTGCGTGTAAGTATCTTGAAATTGCATTTCGCTACCGCTCGATTGAGAATGCGCAGATATAAAATGGGCCGCAGCCCTCCATCCTTCTTTGGCACAATGAAGTACCGGCTGTAAAACCCTGACTCCCTGCTGGGAGGAGGAACCCTCTCAAAGCCCCCTTTTGCGGAAGAGTCTGTACTTCTTGAGTCACAACCAGAGCCTGCTCGGGGGCACACCAATGTGGGCAGAACCCCATTCAAACTGGCTGGACGACACCTGATCTGGATGGCGTACCCCTTTCTTATAATACACAAGGTCACAGATGTATCAAAGGTCACAGATGTTTGTCAAAGAACTAGTTCATGTCTCTAAAGCCTAAGCTTAAAAATTCAGAATAATCAGTGATTTCTCTCATTTTAAGAATATAAATAAAGAAAGCTTTTACACTGGCAGTTTAATTCAGAACAGGGCACAGTTTATATGAAAAATTGCTAATGTGCAAGCTGTTATGCAGACCTGAGAGCGCACCAGTGCCACACCACACCTGGAGGAGGTCCATATTCCACGAGTAGGAATATAGTGTGGCCCCTTTAAGAGATGCGCGTTCCCTATTAAACTGCCGGTATTTTGTGTGTGTGTGTGAGAAACAGACTCGGGAGCACTTTTTCAGAAAAGTTACCTGTGTATTCGTTTTAGCCGATTGTAATGTATTTAGTTCAATAAAACATATGTACTGTAAGCGGTGATGGTGTTAATCATTGACCGGACATGAGCGAGAGTCAGCTTCAGTGCATCATGCTCAGGCTGCAGAGAATGTGCTCAGTGAAAAAAACGACCTGGAGTCTAATAAAAGTTAAGCAGAAAATATGGTAGCTTATGTACGCTATAACTGCACTTGTTTCAGAATAGTAATGTTATTGTTAACCCTTTTCTTTCCCTATTCATGTTTGCTGCCGCATCCTTTACATCTATGGCTGATCTCAATTTCTCCAACTACAGGCCATGGATCAAACAGAAAATGTGCGCATGTTAATCAAATTAGTGCTGTTAAAATGTATTTGCGTTAACGCGTTATTAACGTGTTAATTTTGACAGCCCTAGTAGTGTCCCATGCACTGACAACATATAATATAAACATTCCAGATAGTCCGCTTTCTGCCGATTCTGTAATTTCGGTCAAATGCAGGCTATTTTCGCTGTGTATCAAACATTGAATATGCTTCAAACGATTACTTGTACATGTAAATATGCACTACATTAATGTCAAGACAAGAAGACCTAGCTTTTTGGGGGGAAAATATAATAAAATCACACCTGCCTCAGCAGTAGTTCTTCCTGCCACCATGTTTAAAGTTTATGGCACGCTCATCTCAAGATTTTGGTTGTCAAAATTATTTCCGAACTTCCCAGTGGGAAACTTAGGTTAGGGGTTAGGGTTTGGTTTAGGATTAGCTGCTTATAAATATGCATAATTTACTGTTATTACTGTTAGTACTGTAACTACATCACCTTATAATAAAGTGTTAGCAAAAGGTAAGTATCAACTTAGTACCAACCAAGAGAACATTAACCGTATTAGCAGATGGACACAACATGCCATGCAAGATTTTCCTTTTTAATAGCTTTGAGTAATTTGGACAGCTGCAGGGTTTTGGGATTACAGTTATGATTTATTGAGGTGTCAGAGATGAAATTGGATTTGGCTTTCCACTTACATAACCGGCCAGGGTTGACTGACTGTCCATATCCCAGCATGATAGCAAGTGAAAGTGACAAGCTTGGCCATTAGACATCTAGAACATCTGTGATATATTTCGACCACCCACTGCTAGATAACTATAACGACTTCCTGCAGTTTGGCAAGGATATTTACTAAAATAAAAACATTGTTCCTGTTTTATCAGCCCCGTGGTCTGAGAATAAAACACAATGCCTGAGGTTGAGGTAGCCTTTTCATTGTTAAAAGTGAAATTATGGTACAGATGGGATTCCAAAGTGTAGAAGAACGAGGAGGACAGGAAATGACCGCAGGCCTGTATTTATTTCTTTGACTGACCTCAGATGCCAAAATACAATATTGGGCTGATGCAAGTTCAGTTCAAGTGAGAGAAATGTCCTCCTTTGCTCGTGTCCTCTATAGCAAAAATAGGGAACATTGGCATTGTCAAGCCCACCTATGTAAATATGATCTGTCATCCAAAAAAACATAGCGCGGACACTCTGAGCGGACACTCAACCTAATGAGCTGTCAACATAGGCATCATTTAAAGGTAGTATACCTTTTAATTTTGACCAATTTTTTGAGGCACAGTGCATTAGAATGTGACAAGCTAAGTCCAAAACTTGTTAGCAAGAGCCTTTTTCAAAATAAGTTAAAGCTTCCAAGGGGCTATAACATTCAGTTTCCTTGTCTTATTTGTCATTGAACCATCTGCTTATGTAGGTAAACAGCAAGGTAGCAAGTTTAGGTTTTCGGCAGTGCCTCAGAGTTTCTGTCAAATTATGTGGTGATGTTGAAGTCAGCAGTGAATGGAAATGTACAACTGCCTCTTTTTGGTTGACGTTTTTTTTTTTTTTTTTCATTTAGAAAAGAGCAGTGCACATTTTTTTTATGTTGCTAGGCAACCCCCAAATCAGTCAATCAATCTAATCAAGGTAACTGTCACCACAAAGAAAGGCCTGCCTCTCTATTGTATAATATATATATATATATATATATATATATATATATATATATATATATATATATATATATATATATATATATATATATATATTCGATTGGACAATAGTAATGGGATGTTCGGATCATTTTACTGACTCTTTTTTAATCTTGTTCATCAAAATGAGCAAATCTTTTTTCGTATCATTTCGTTAATTACAGCAGAATATAATTAAAATGTTACATGTTAATAGCCTGTAGTTAATAATAGAATAAGAAAAAAATGCGATGCAAGGACAAGGCCAAATAATGAGAAACAGAAATGGGTTCGAGTCGTTCATTCATCATGTGACAATCACATCAGCTTTAAGGCTATGCTGTCGGGACCCAACACAGAAATGATTAGTTCATAGTCTCGAATCTTGGGTTTGAGTCGTTTGTTCTTTTGTCATGTACCTATGTTGTTATGGTAGGTATCTTTGCTTTATCACGTGATAAAAGAATAAGAGTCAGAACCGAAGACTCGAGATGTGAACTAATCATTTCTCTTTCCGGGACAGAACCTATGGGATATTGTGCATGCCCCATCAACACAAAATGAACGTATCACTCTCTGAGACAGTTCGTTGTTCCTGAGTCATATTAAAGAGTCAAATCGTTCATGATGACCCATCACTATTGAAAAAAAAAAAAACACGAATGATATCAGTGCTTTTCTGCTAAGAGTTGATTTTTTTTTTTTTTTTACTTCAGGCGCCCAGAGCACTCAACATCACTCAAACGCTCATTGCCAATAGAAAACTATTCTTAAAAAGGTTCCTCTCACTGCAAAAAACATGGTATGTCTGATTGGTCATAAGTCTGCTTAAACCTCACCCCTAAAAGCTTGCTTTCAACTGCCTCTGCTTTTGAATGCAACGCCCACATTTCAACATCCAGTCAACAACCGATGCATTAAACCAAGTCTCCGCCCTACATTGGTTTCTTTTCCGATAATCTGTTAAACTTCGATGTATGTTATAATACAGAAAAAAGATCTGTCTCTACTTCTGTTTCATATCGACTTGCATAAATGCAGTGTAAACAATGAATATTTAAGCCCACTTTTTGTTTTGACAGAACTGAACAAGAACCGAAGGAAGCTCTTCGAGCCGCCCAACATCCGCTCCTCGTTCCTGGAAGGGGGCGCCAGCGGTCGACTGCCACGCCAGTTCCACACAGACATTGCCAGTGTGAGCGGGCGCTGGTGAGCCCATGCCAATGCATCAACGCACAGCCTGAACTGCACAAATTCTGATTCCCAACCTGACATAAAGTACTGGACCAAAACTCAGACCTTCTGAAACTGTGCCAAATAAACAATGTCCATGGAACAGAGGTTAAGGATCAAAGAACTGTTTAATATTATATGCAGTATGGTACATTATGCAATATGGTACTCATGTTAAAATGAAGGAAATGTTGTGAAGGAACATTGGAGCTTCTGCACTGTGCTTGTATATGGAGCAGGCATACTTTTATTTATATGCTTGTCTTAGGCTTCGCCATACTAATTCTTTGCACTTTAAAAAAATGCTAAATTCCTTATCTATGGACAGATTCGCCTGAATAGATATGCTTGGATCTTACATAAAGCACTTAAACAGATATCAAGCCAAAGTGTTCTGCACCAATTATCTATAAGGGGATCTTATCTCATCCCACAGGCAGCCTGTTGTTATTTCTAATGGACTTTAGTCAGAGTGGACAGCATTCAACATAAATGAAATAGAGTGTGCATCTATCCCTCATTAGCTTGTTTTCATTCATGTCTAATTAAATATAACGTCTACCCTAACTAAGGTCCACAGTACATTGTCTATAAATATATTATTTCTGAACCAATAAGTTGTTTACTCCTAATGGGATAGCTCACAGAAAAGGAAAATTCAGTCATCATTTCCTGTATGATTTTCGTTCTTAGTCAATAAATTGCATTAGTGTCCGCTCACTTTTTCAACAGCGTTGGTTCCAGAAGTATTTTTTCCATTCATTTTTGAATAGGGTCTTCGCTAAATAGTTATACGCTAGGAGTTTTATAAAAAGACAAAGGTACAAGACTGTGTGCTTAAAGGGTTAGTTCACCCAAAAATGAAAATTATACCAAAATTTACTCACCCTCAAGCCATCCTGAGACATCCAAGCTCAAATAAGTTTCTTCTGCCAAACACAATTGGTTATATAAAAATATATGTATTTATATGTAATATAAATTTATATTTATATATATTTAATGGGAGTGAATGGTACCTTCTATTTTGAAACCTAAAAAAGTGCATCCATCCATCATAAAAAAAAAAAAAACAATCCATACAGCTCCAGGGGTTTAATAAAAACCTTCTGAAGTGAAGTGAAGCAAAGCAATATTTTTTGTAAGAAAAGTATCCATATTTCTAACTTTATAAACTATAATCACTGGCTTCCGGTAACGGCCATACATGAGTCAAGTTCCGGCGGAAGAGTGACATCTGACCGTATTGACGAACATGGAAGCGCAGAGGATAGAGCAAAACAAAACATTGGTCAGGAATTAGTCTAAAACGAAGAGAAATGTTGGAGGATTTTGTTATAAGAGAAGAGGAGCTTGAGTTTGTTGCTCAGCCCTATTAGTTTGAACCGTGAGAGGCGTCTACTCTCATCTAAGCTTACGATAATCCTACATTATGTGTCGGGTGTCGGATAAAGGTGTTGGGTCAGAGGTCGCTTTTCCGCTGGAACTGGACTCGCATACGGCCATTACCGGAAGCCAGTAATTGTAGTTTATAAAGTTATAAATATGGATATTTTTCTTAATTGTGTTCAATTGTAATTCGATTGTGTTTGGCTGAAAGAAGAAAGTCAAATACACCTAGGATGGCTTGAGGTTTTGATTTTTTGGGAATTTTGGAGTGAATTAACCCTTTAACGGCTTTGGTAAAAGAAAGATCTAGAATCCCATGAAGCATTGCGAATGACATAAGTTAAAAACGATGGTCAAATATAAACCTATTAATTTGATGTTGTTGATTTTATTTATAGAAACAATATATTCTAAGTGTATTGCAATATATATATATATACACTCACCTAAAGGAATATTAGGAACACCATACTAATACTGTGTTTGACCCCCTTTCGCCTTCAGAACTGCCTTTATTTTACGTGGCATTGATTCAACAAGTTGCTGAAAGCGTTCTGTAGAAATGTTGGCCTATATTGATAGGATAACATCTTGCAGTTGATGGAGATTTGTGGGATGCACATCCAGGGCACAAAGCTCCCTTTCCACCACATCCCAAAGATGCTCTATTGGGTTGAGATCTGGTGACTGGGGGCCATTTTAGTACAGTGAACTCATTGTTCATGTTCAAGAAACCAATTTGAAATGATTCAAGCTTTGTGACATGGTGCATTATCCTGCTGGAAGTAGCCATCAGAGGATGAGTACATGGTGGTCATAAAGGGATGGACATGGTCAGAAACAATGCTCAGGTAGGCCGTGGCATTTAAACGATGCCCAATTGGCACTAGGGCCTAAAGTGTGCCAAGAAAACATCCCCCACACCATTACACCACCACCACCACCAGCCTGCACAGTGGTAACAAGGCATGATGGATCCATGCTGTCATTCTGTTTATACCAAATTCTGACTCTACCATCTGAATGTCTCAACAGAAATCAAGACTCCATTTTTCCAGTCTTTAACTGTCCAATTTTGGACAAGAATCCAAATTCTTGTCCAAATTGTAGCCTTTTTTTCCAATTTGTAGTGGAGATGAGTGATACCCGGTGGGGTCTTCTGCTGTTGTTGCCCATCCGCCTCAAGGTTGTGTGTGTTGTGGCTTCACAAATGCTTTGCTGCATACCTCGGTTGTAACGAGTGGTTATTTCAGTCAAAGTTGCTCTTCTATCAGTTTGAATCAGTCGGCCCATTCTCCTCTGACCTCTAGCATCAACAAGGCATTTTCGCCCACAGGACTGCCGCATACTGGATGTTTTTCTCTTTTCACAACATTCTTTGTAAACTCTAGAAATGGTTGTGCGTGAAAATCCCAGTAACTGAGCAGATTGTGAAATACTCAGACCTTGCTTAAATTACCTTTCTTTCCCGTTCTGACATTCAGTTTGGAGTTCAGGAGATTGTCTTGACCATGCATTAATGAGAAATTGAACAGGTGTTCCTAATAATCCTTTAGGTGAGTGTACAAAGTATTTTATGGAGACTGCAGTGGGTGAGTAGCCTGACAAGCCAGACCCACATCAAGATGTTTGGTCTGGAAACTCAACATTGGCAGGGCTCAATCTGAGGGGCGGGATAAACGGTTGTCTTTCAAACTCCCTCTGCACGCGATAGGATAGCGCTACCACCAACCAGAGCAACGAAGGTGAAACAGAGCTTGTTGATAGATTAAACAATCGCCATATCCGGTCAGCAAAACTCCGAACACATCTTCCCTTTTTAAGAATGACTTCAGTGCCGTTCTTTTCTCAGAGAAAAGCTTAACTCCAAGTCTTTCAGAGTCACGGTCAAAGCTGATTCGAAAGACCGCCGTTTGGCAGTTTCTGTGTTTACTAGAAGCACGCAAATGCAACTCGGCCGTCGTCATTATGGCCCCGCCCACCGACTCTATACACGATGTGATTGGCCCGGCGCTTAATTGATTTTTTGACATGATTTGCTCATTGCGACTATGATTGGTAGACTTTTCTTTACAGTATCATCATCTATTATTTACGAAATAATGCAAATAGATGCTTCAACAAAACAGTATACCATCGATTAACATCCTAGTTATCATTAAAAAAAAATAATGTCCCTATGAAAAAAAAAGTTTTTAGTACCGGAACCCAACTCCTTCACTCTATAGGGTCCAATACAACTTTATACTTTCATTGTATGGACAAAATATCTTCTTTTGGGTTTTGGCAGAAGAAAGAATCACATTTTTTGGATGAGCTATCCCTTTAGCTGTTGGCTTTAGAGCTTAGAGTCGGCCTGTCAGTAGTAGCTCTCTAAATAGTGCCTCTCTTTAGCCACTGACAGAAGTGCAAATTACACCAGCTCTGTTTTCAACCACCTTCCTGAAGGCCACACACCACAAGTCTTCACTGACCACACTTGGAATTCCTCTCAGAGCCGACCATGGCTTAATCCACGGCATTTCTCCTGCACGCGACCAAAGTCTGTGCTGCTTTCTTGAGCTCTAGAGTTCCTACACGTCTAAAGCGGCTTGTTTACTTCTTTCTTCTCTCACCATTGTTACGTTATCCCAACACGCTTTGTATTCTCGTATTCTTCTGATATTTCCAAAGCTCGTCTTTCAATTCTGACTATATCTAAAGCTGTGAATGTTGCCAGATGTACTCCGAAGGATTGATACCACCAAGTGCCTTTTGTCTTGCACTGACAACTTTTCCAAAGTAATCGAAGACTGTCGATCTCTCAAAGGTACAAATGTTTTACTGGGAAGTACCACTTACAGAGTAATCTCGCAGTGCATTGCTTTATCTTTACATGTATGGTTTATATTTAGTACTTCCATTTAGCTCTTAAGTACATTGAATTTGTACCTCACACGTGATAGAGGTACTATTTAATTTGTATTTTGTGTATTGTCTTATGATTGTTTATAGACTTTTAGTAGTTTGCCTTGATAATTTACAGACAGTAGCAATCAACCAATCGGTCAATTTGTGTAATGGTTTTTGATGTTTTTTAATCAAACTGAGACTGACAAATGAGTGAAACAATAGCTCTCTGTGTAGCCTAAAAATATTATTATTAATAATAAAATCCTACAGACTATGCAAAGAATCACTTTGCCATTTTAGGTTTAAATGTTTCTCTTTAAGCACATACACTTTTGTGGTTTATTGGTTGTTCCTTGTTTTGTTTTTTAAAACGAATTAATGTTATAGACTTTGTTTTCAGTAAATGGCTTTTTTGGTATATCTTAGATTAGTGCCTTTTATATGCATCAAATGCTGTTTTAGTGAGAGACCAATTGTAATTCATTTGTAGAATTGTTTTGTTCTCTTCCTTAGAAGGAAAAATAAGGGACGTCTTAATATTCTGACATGGCCTTCACATGGCCAGCACGCTTTTGAGTATCTTTGACCAAAGTCAAATGCGTAACCTCTGGGTTATGAGGTTACATACATCATGTGCACAAATGTACAGAGCAGTGAAGCACATTAACCAGTATTATTCTTCCAAATGTAAGTTAGTTGGCCAGTGCCTTGGGATTGACTTTTCTGTGAGCTTGGCGCAGATTTTGTAAAGTAATCCATTGTAATGTTCTATAACGATGGTCATAAATTTGTATAATTGCCATAAATGTGGTATTGCTGAATGTTCTTTATAAGTTGAAGGTGTTATGAAAATAATAAAGCTTTTCCATTTTATGTATACTATTTCACTAATGTTTGTGCAATCCTCATGACATTTGGGCCTGACGTCTAAAAACGCTAGTGGCATTAACATCTGTGAATGTCTGACTAAAGCAGATGTAGTGGCAGTGGAGAGGAAAAAGACTAGTGTTAACCAGACGTGATACGATAAGTTTCCAGCAACACAAAAGTTGTCTGTCCACACCAGACGTGACAAGATCGATCAAAGATCACAGCCAATCAGAAAAGTGGACGGGCTCTCTGCAAGCACACTGCTCGAGCAAGAAAATAGTAGGCTATTATCAAAATCATAAACACCATTTTAACATTATAAAATACATACTGTCTAATACAATATTTGTCATAGAATACCCTTGTTTGTTCACACAGAGTTCACAGTTTGAATGCATGCAGACGCTTCTACAGACATTTGTGAAGAAATAAGTCATTCTCAGGAGCTCAGTAACGTGATTGGTTGTCACCTGTGAAATAAGTCTATTATAGTGAGAAATTTCCTCACTACTATATATTCCTTGGGCAACTGTTAGTGATATTATAACAAAGTGGAAGCAATTTGGAACAACAGTAACTCAGCCACCAAGTGTTAGGCCACGTAAAAACACAGAGAGGGGTCAGCGCATGCTGAGGCACACGTTGCGCAAAAAACGCCTTTCTTCAGTGTCAATACCTACAGACCTCCATTCTTCGTGTGGCCTTCAGATTAGCTCAAGAACAGTACGTAGACAGCTTCATGGAATGGGTTTCCATGGCCGAGCAGCTGCATCCAAGCCTTTCATCACCAAGTGCAAATCAAAGCGTCGGATACAGTGTGTTTTCAGGGGTTGGGCTTGACCCCTTAGTTCCAGTGAAAGGAACTCTTAATGCTTCAGCATGCCAAGACATTTTGGACAATTTCATGCACCCAACTTAATGGGAACAGTTTGGGGATGGCCCTTTTCCTGTTCCAACCTTACTGCACACCAGTGCACAAGGTCCATAAAGACATGGATGAGCAAGTTTGGTGTGGAGGAACTTGATTGACCTGATTAGTCCTGACCTCAACCCGATAGAACACCTTTGGGATGAATTAGAGCACAGACTGCGAGACAGTCCTTCTCGTCCGACATCAGTGCCTGACCTCAGAAATGCGCTTCCCATCGTCAAAAATTCCCATAAACACACTCCTAAACCTTGTGGAAAATCTTCCCAGAAGAGCTAAAGCTGTTATAGCTGCAAAGGGTGGGCCGACTCCATATTAAATATGGATTAAGAATAGGATGTCATTAAAGTTCTTGTGCATGTAAAGGCAGGCTTCCCAAAACTTTTGGCAATATAGTGTATTGGCAATACCGTTGCTTTCAGTATGGCTAGGTCACGCAAGATGATATTCAAACTCACATCAAATTATTTTAACATTAAATAAAGCACATAATCAGTACCTGAGATTATCATTGTCATAGTTTTGTATATTGTTGTTATATCCATGACGTTGCAGAAAAAGAAACAGTTTAATAGAATCGCCGTGTACTATGTATCGCCGTCGCAACTAGTTAGGACAAAAATTCTTGATATAGGCCTACAATTTAAAGGCTGGGTCGACCTTTTTTTTTCCAGAAACATTTTTTGTTATGCTGGTTGAAAGTCTCTCCACATCCCAATAGCAATCACTAAATTAAGTGGTATAAATGTATTTATATGTAGGGTACAACGGAGCTAAAAGCATACCTTAAAAAAAATAAAAAAATAAAAAATGTGTGTATGATTGAAGAAAAATATTTGATTTTTCAACTGTGATTGAACAAAAATATTTTTTTTTTGTTCAAGAAATATACTGTCATTAAAATATGTCACTATAAAAATATACAGTATATTAAAAATACTGAAATGATAATGATCATCACTAAAGATTCTAAAAGCACTGAATGAAGTCCCATAATAATGTAATGTTTTGTTTTAATTTACAGTAGTAACAGTAAATAATATTTCATTATATGATATGATTAGTATCATATTTTAAATATGATTGTTTAATTATAAATATGGGTATTATCTTTAAGGTGGACACCCAACTTACTAAATTATAAATATTAAAAATCTGGTCATGCAATCAACAAATGGAAAAGTCAGCTTACTATGTATTATGTTTATTAATGTGCCTTTTCCCCTGGCGGCTGTAATGCATTGTACCCCAAATACCATACTTTTACACATTCGTCTGTTATTGAAAAATAGTTGCTTAAATAAATTACCTTGAATACAATTGAACTGAACTTAATGAAAATCATTAAGCAGATCTTTGTCTCAATCATTTGAAAGATTCTACCGATTCATGCCATAACTACTGTAATTTGGAAGAGATGGAAACCCGTGACGTTATACTCAGAGTGGTTTATGACTCAAATTTATGCTTTTCGATGTGTTTTGAGATGAACCGCACCCAGTCATACCAGAGTTTATAGGCTCTGTCTGATTACAGTATGTTACAAGTATGTCAGTGATCTCATTGAAATCCTTTGCTTACGCACATAAACACACACACACACACACACACACACACACACACACACACGCACACACACACACACACACACACACACACACACATCGACGTTTGGGAAATGGATGTTCTTTTTGTCTGTTTTTTTGCAGATACGAATCTGTAAAGAACATATTTGGGCGTAACTGTTTTAATATTTCACTAGATTGTGTTTTTTCTAGATTATCTCTATGCATACTGTAAATTGGGCCTGGATTGGAAATGGTACTGGACAGTTTGCGGCTGAAACGAAGGGGGGGAAAAAATCACATTTTCCCCAGGCAAACTCGCATTCCAGCTTTTGAATCTCGCCACATTGTCTGGATTATGGATACAATGTGAAGAGAGTGTCCAAGGTTTATTGGCTGGATATAATGTGTCTATTTCACCACAACAAAACAAAATCCCTCAGCAACATTCAGACATATTTTCACAAACATTAAGGAAAGGGAGTTATTATTTATGAATTTAGAATGTGTGTAGAGCTTTGAGCATTATTTTGTAGTCTCGATAGTCACTCTTTTGAGAAGCTGGGGAGACTTTTGAGCTCATCTATAAAATGGATGTCTATGCTGTCTAATCAGATTATCAATCCTAATATCAGAGCTCAGCATTTGAAATTGAAATGCTTTAGCAGTATGTATATATATATATATATATATATATATATATATATATATATATATATATATATATATATATATATATATATATATATATATATATATATATATATATATATATATATATATATCGTTTGTTAAAAATAGGAGTAAGAATACATTAGATCTCATAGTAATATGTTTAGTCTTGATTGGTTTCTGGGTTTCACAAAATAGTGAAGAATAAATGAATAGGTCCAGAATTTATATTTACAGCATAAAATATAAAAAGCATAGAGTTTTGTGTTTTATGCCTCTTTATTGGAAATGCATTACTGTTTTTGGTCTCCAACAGAGGGCGCTAAGGCATGAATTTGCTCAAACTTGACTTTAACATCTACTTTTATGTTTATTAATTATTTGCATCTTCCATTAAGTTTCCTTTTATTTTAAATAGTGTCATTTCGCATACAATTACAAAACGTTGATTAAAAATAGCAAACTGTATTAGAGTAATAGGCTACTTTACCTCAGAGCAGCCATTTTACCATCAATTATTGTCTAAACGCATTTCACTAACAAAGAAGCTTAGGCTAAATATTTTATGGTCATTGTGAATATTTAAACATTCATGCTTGACTGGTTTCAAGCATCATTTTGATAAACGTGTATTGCTTTGTTATGTATTAATGCAAAGCATTTCAATGATTTGGAAGCAGAATGTGACATACCTTTAGTTTGTTCATAAGGTCCTCACAAATGAAAAATAAACGTATTTTCTTCCGTGGAACACAAGAATGTTTCAAATAGTTTTGTGGGAATGATAATGATTCTTTTGTGTTTCATATGGAAAGTCACGTAGTTCTGAAATAATCATCTCACATGTGTTTTGCCTCTGTTTTGCATGTTGTATGTGTTCATGCACCTTATTTACATTCAGATGCCTTAGTGCATCCCTCAATCCATCATGCTTATATTAGATTTAAACATCAATAGGGAACAGCTAAAACATTTCACCTCATCTGATAGCGACCATGCTGACTGGTCGTATGAGGTGATCTGATCTGTTTATGGATCAATGCAAAATACTTCCCGTTATGCAACAAACCTCAAACTGCTGTCTGCAGATCTCCACAGTCACTCAGACACGCAAACCTGGAGAGAATCCTGCTTTAAATTATGTAAATCGACACCAATGAGCTTGTTTCTTCTTCCTTTCGGTTACTCTTTATTTCATTGGTCCACTTCAAACATTTATAAGTAACTTTGCAATGTGTTTAGACTATATAAGACTGTTAGGTGTCTTGTCTTGTGGCTTTGGGTTAGTAAAATATTTTGACATGTGGTTGCAAAGTTGCTATTAGAATATCTGTTGGTGGACTATTAAATATAGTGTTAGTAGATAATAGGCAGTAAGTCAACTAATATTCTAATGAGAGTTAGTTGACTTCTAGTTGCAAAGTAACTTATATAGTCATTAGAATGTCTGTTGGCAGACCATTAAAATAAAGTGATATTAATTAGTCAGTTGACTAATACTAATAAGAGTTAGTTAGTTGTACTTGTAGTTCCTTAAAGGTGCCCTAGAATGAAAAATTGAATTAACCCTGCCATAGTGAAATAATAGGAGTTCAGTACATGGACATACTGTGAGTCTCAAACATCATTGCCTCCTCCTTCATATGTAAATCTTGTGCATGAAAAACACCACGAAAAAATAGGCTAATCTCAACATAACGCCAACTGTGACTCAATCGTTGGGGATGATTTGTATGTACACCCACATGTTCATTGTCAGTTGGAACTGACGGAGCCGAATCATCGGGACTGCAGGTAAACAAGCAACACTCGAGGATAGCGAAAATGGCAGCTCTGGACACACGTCATGTTCCAGGCTGTGCAGGAGACGTGAGGACTTTTCTACACTTCTCACAGATAAAAAATGTCAACAGTCATGATTGATGTTTATTATAATCGGATACCGCAACAATTTAATTCAAGATCGTTCATTTGTTCGGCCCATTTGAAGCAAGCTTCGCCCAGCGTCTTAAACTGAAGAAAGGGGCAACTGTATTCCTGCAAGCAGTAAGTAGAGATTTTATCCACTTATTGACTGTTTTATGAGAAAGGTTAATATTATTTTGTATTACAAAATACAACCGTAGATACGTACTGTATGTCATACTACAGTTTAGTTCCTTACAGATCGTTCACTCCATCCTTGTAGCAAACGTCACCTTCTCCACCATATAACTTAAAACGATAGTCATTTCACAAGGCTGTTCATTTAGTAAAATTATATATATTTATATTTTTGATAACTGAAGTATGATGTTTTTGCATGCTTGTATTTCAGATGACATCACAGTCACTGAGTAGCCTACATTGTCAATGTTAGCCTTAAATAAGCCACATACCCTCTATAGATATCATAGAATAATTTAACATATTGTTTCAACTCCTTCTAGGGCACTTTTAAGTTACTTATAGCTAGTAGACTGTCTAAGGCCGATGAAATAATGTGTTGACTTTCTTTCTTGCCCTGATCAATTTTGCCATGCACAATACAGACTTTAAATGTCAGTAAAATAATTAATTGGTTTGAGTAGAGTCAACTCTACCTACTACACAAAAAAGCAGACAAAAGATGTATCGTTTGGGACTATTCTGTGATACTTTTGCAATTCTGACCACAAATTACTAGGATCTGACCACAAATTACTAGGATGTTGGCTGTTTTTTAGTACTTTTAAAGCACATATTAATGCCTTAATGGTACCGCCAACTTGCGCAAAATGCAATTTGGTGCAGATATTGTTATTTTATGATGAAATTCTGAGATGTAAATCAGTGAGAACTTATTATGATATAGCAGAATAGTTTCATAAAATGCATATATCAGTTGTCACTTTACAGTTGTGGTCAGAATTATTGACCACATGTTTGAGACATGTTTTTTAAGGCTTGATACTGGTCACTATCCTTTGGTGGTCCGAAAAAGAAAGAAATGCATATGGCATTAGAACAACACCTGAGTGAGTAAATGATGACTTCATTTTTCATTTCATAATGAACTATCCCTTTAAAGAGAACAGCATGCCATGGTTTTGTTTGAAATTATAAATCATTGTGTCAGCTTAAGAAGTGTTGGATGCATTCCTCCTCATGATTAAAATATAAATGACACCCAGGGCATATGTCAGTGTGTTCTGTGAGCTGTAAGTGTTAGCATGCTTCAGCAAGAGCCCTCAGCACATTTATTGCTGTGTAACTGTATGACAGGAAAGAGGAGGTCAGAGATGCATGTGTGTCCTCTGTGTGCAACATAACCCCCTCACTGCAGCAGAGATTACATTAGAGCTCTGCCTCATAATCACTGCTCTTCATCATAGTCATGTGAGTATGTGTGCACACCTCATTTAAACCTCCCTGATCCCTAATACATCGCTGTTATACATCCAGGCTGCTTTGTTACTGTATCCATCTCCATGTGGTTGTTTCTTTCCTCCACATAACAATAAAGTCTTGCCATCTGCCATATTCCCCTCACATTTGGCAGTAGATGAAGATACACTACAAGAAACAAGGGGAGATATTTAGCCTTACCATGTGACCAGAAGCACATCATTTGGTTACATTATTTTAGTGTTAAATTCTTATATTAACTAATTACTTATTAGCATGCATATTACTAGGATATTGGCTGTTTGTTAGTACTTTTAAAGCACATAATAATGCCTTAATGGCACCGCAAACTGAGCAAAATGCAGTTTGGTGCAGATATTGTTATTTCATGATGAAATTCTGAGATGTAAATCAGTGAGAACTTATTATGATGTGGCAGAATAGTTTCATAAAATGCATATATCAGTTGTCACTTTACAGTTGTGGTCAGAATTATATGCACCCCTAGTAAATATGATCAAAGATGGCTGTAAAAATAAATCTGCATCGTTTATCCTTTCTATCTTTTATTCAAATTCCCAGCTGCATGTTGGTGCTTCTTCTCGTTAGTTCAGCACACTCATTTTCTATAGGGTTCTGGCCAGGGAACTGAGATTTTTGTTCTTGATTTTGATGTTTGTTTTGGATCATTGTCCTGATGGAAGATCCAACCATGGTCCAGTATAAGATTTCTAGCAGAGGCCGTCAAGTTTAGATTTTTTTTATCTGTTGGTATTTGCTAGAATCCATGATACCATGAATCTAAACAAGATGTCCAGGACCTCCAGCAAAAAAAATAGACCCATAACATTAATGATTAAGCTGTATATTTAACTGTCAGCATGGGGTACTTTTTATCCCAGTTCGCATCAAACCTGGTGGGTTTGCTGCCAAAAAGCTCATTTTATAGATTATTCGGACCATAGACCCAGGTCCCTTTTGAATTTCCAATCATGTCTGACCACGGAATATGCTGCAGTTTCTGGATGAGCAAAAAGGATTTTTCTTGAAACCCTCCCAAACAACATGTGGTGATGTTGGGGTTGTTTTTTGTTTGTTTGTTTTTTTAGGTTTACTGACCCATAGACTCAACTAATCTCTACAATTCTCCATCTGTGATCCTTGGAGAGTCTTTGGCCACTCAAACTCTCCTTAATACACACACAAACTTCTTAATTATTGCCCTGATGGTGGAAATGAGAATTTTCAATGCTTTAGTTATTTCTTACAGCCACTTTTCATTTTGTGAAGCTCAACAACCTTTTCCTGCACATCAGAACTATATTCTTTGGTTTCACTCATTGTGATGGATGATTAAGGGAATTTGCCCTTTGTGTTTCCTCATATTTCTACTCCTGTGAAACAAGACCTCATAGATGTGCACATGTGTGCTAAATAATAATAATAATGGGAATATACTTTAGAGATATTTTACTCTTGGGGTGCTACTCTCCAATGATTGTGGCAAACGTGTTTTGGAAATTTTGTAAGCAATTTTTTTTAGGTAGCTCGAAAGGATGCAGATTTATTTTTACCACCATCTATGATCATATTTACCAGGGGTGCCAATGATTCTGACCACAACTGATTATTTTCCAATAAAGTAGCTTAGAAAGATGATATTTAAATGCTTAGTTTTATGATCAAAACTCTGCATTTTTCATTGTGGAGGCAAAATAAAGCAATGCAATACAGTGATGATTTAGAGATGTACAAATAAACGCTCCTCAAAAGCCTGTTGTATGATATTTGATGCACTATAACATGATTTTTCCTAAACATAATATATGGATAATCAGGTAAACCTAAGTTCATCTTGAAATATTACTAACAATATAAAAGTTATTCCATAATTTACGTTATAAAAATTAAATGTTTCACTGCAAAAGACACATGTACCATGGGGATATTTGTACAATTATACACTGTAGAAACAAAAAATTATGTTCTATGCAGAAAATTACCCATTAACCCTAAAACAAAATGCAATGAACTTTAAGTACAAAATTAAAAATACAGGTAAAACACCTATAAACATACAGAAATTCTGTCAAATGAATACAGTACATTGTGCCTTATTTTTCTTTAAATGTTTAGTGTAGTAAAAAAAAAAAAGTTTAACTTGCTAAAAAAGGATATCAATTATGTGTGGAAAAAGAAAACGTGGAGTAATATTTTATAGAAATGTAGGTAGAGGCATGTTTTTCTAATGAGCATGCGTTGCAATCAAGCAGCAACCTCCCGCAATCTCTCTTAAAGCCAATTCGGAAGTAATGTGAACTACAATTCCTAACTGGCCACTAGGGACAGGCTCCAGAAGGGAGCAGAATCTCATTGAGCCCCATGTTAAAATTCCCAACTTTAAAGCAGAAAAAAAGACATGTTAACAGCCTGGTTCAAATTGTGGTTTTGGTCTATATGGCTGAACACATCTTCTATATGGCCGTTCTAGACAACTCTGGGGGCTGAATTTTTTTATAACTCATTTGTTTACATTATATAAAGCCTTAAAGTTCTGCATAATTAAGGGCGCGGTTAATTTGAGTGACGGGTGGATAGCCATTTATCCGCCGTCTATAGTCATTGCGTCACATAAGCTCCGCCCACATCCCGCCTCTTTGCCCATTTTCTGTTGTCCGGGTGTGTCTCGCGATGACGCGTTGCCAACTTCTAATTGACTTCACTTTTCGCAGTTGAAGTCTATGGGGTCGCGGTGTCCATTTTTTTTACTGTCTATGGTTGCCAAGATGGCAACGGCCAGCTCTCCCCTACCTTACGCTTCAGAGCGGCTTATCGGAATCCTATGGGTGACGTCACGGACACTATGTCCATATTTTTTAACAGTTGCAATATCTGCACTGAAACACCCCTCAGCCAATCATATTTGAGAGCCAGCACTTGGTTCTGGAATGAAAAATATGATTTTTTTTTCTGACTAATACTGACTAATAAAAATGCATTGTTTAAAATAAAATGCAATGTGTTTTTGTGGTGCTACCTTTAATTTTTGAGAATGGCCAAACAGAGGGAGAGGTATGGATGGATGTATGGTTAGAGGGGGATGGGTGTGCTTGGCTTTCTGCTGGGGGGAGGATCCTACCAGCAGATTATTAATGGTTAGCAGGTTGGGGGTACTGGATTATCTGCCCTCTCAGGGGTTGATGACGACTCTTCTGGATCTCCAGCCGCTTTACATCACCACACACTGTTCCTGGTTCAGCTGGCAGCAGAGAAACACATTAAGATGTGTATTCTTCTGTTTGATCTGTATTAAAAGCACCTAGTGTGACTAATCAACCATGTGACTTTGCTTCATCCCGACCTCATATTACACACTCTATTGAATTACTTAACCATGTGAATGATACAATCTTTATGGGCACAGTTAGAAATTGTAACACTAAAAGCATTCCTAAACCTCATGCTAAAATACTCATATCTTTATATTGCTACCACTTGTGAGGTCAGCTCCAAGGACAAGATTGATTATATTGTTCCTAGAGCTGCGTGTATAATTATTTAGATTTATGTGTCAGAATATTTAAATGATAGCAAAGTCAAGGACAATTAGAAGCAAAAGAAGAATGAACAGAGCAAAGATATAAATGAAAAATTATAAATCAAAGTAAGTGCATAACTTCTGTGCCAAGCATCGGCAAGATAAATTGCAACAATAATTGTTTTTAAACAATAATCTCGCACGCTCCCCTTTCTTCAATTGGTAGGACAAACAGATAGCCCCGCCCCAAACCCATGCCATTGGTTGAGCCAATGTCGGTCAGGGTGCTCCAACAATAGCTGTCCGAAATATGCCTACATCTATACTATATAGTAGTGTGTGAGCTGAATAGTATGTCTGAATTCTTTTCATAGTATTCATAAAACAGCAGGTGAGATTCTGAAGTGTGATGTCGATGGACCGTATTTTTAACGGTATAGTTCTGTCAACCAATGCTGCTGGGTTTTTTTGTACCGTAAATCTTACAGGGATACCACAAAAAGGTTCTTATGTGGTGGGAAAAAAATGTCTTTATATTTTTTAAATGTTCTTCACACTTTAAAAAAATGGTTCACTGAAAGGTCCTTTGGGGATCCAAAAATATTTCTTCTATGTTTCTGTGAAACATCCTTTTGGGGCCTTTATTTTTAGACTATGCTATGAATGCAGTGGTGTTGGTTAGATGAATAAATAAGCAATATCACATGGGTAGCTGTGTGATATCTGGCTGTAGGCTGTCACATTGCATTTATACAATAGTTCGACGTCACAAGTGTGTAAATAAATAAGAAACATCAACAGTCTTTAAAACCCCTCTTTTGTGCAGAACTATCTTTCTGCCACAGATTCAAATCTCATGTTACTCCGTTACTACCTAAAACCTCACTTTAGAATTAGTAGCAAAGTAATGTAGCCTAGAAATCTAGACGCACCCTAGCGGCAGCAAATCTAATTTGCCGCGAGTATCGTCTAGCAACTCTCAATACCCTTCTGAGCTGTAAAAAGCAAACTCTGGTCAGGCCAATCACATTGTGTATAGAGTCGGTGGGCGGGGCCATAATGACGATGACCGAGTTGCGTTTGCGTGCTACTAGTAAACACAGAAACTGGCGAACGGCTTTTTTTCGAATCAGCTTTGACCGCGACTCTGGAAGACTTGGAGTTAAGCTTTTCTCTGAGAAAAGAACAAAGAACGGCAGTGAAGTCATTCTTAAAAAGGGAAGATGTGTTCAGAGTTTGCCGACCGGAGCACATGTTTAATCTGTCAACTAGCTTCACCTTCGTTGCTCTGGTTGGTTGTAGCGCTATCCTATCGCGTGCAGAGGGAGTTTGAAAGACAACCGTTTATCCCGCCCCTCGGATTGAGCCCTGCCAATGGTGAGTTTCCAGACCAAACATCTTGATGTGGGTCTGGCTTGTCAGGCTAGAAGGAATGTTGAGTTGCTTAACTTTTAGAGTAGAGTTATATAAGAGAGATCAACTAAATGAATGCATTACCTGCATCTTGCTGATATTCTTCAGGTCAATCTTATATTCGTAATCACAAAATGTTTGAATATCCACTGAGGAAAGTGATGTCTTTGTCTTTGCCCTTTTTCTTGGGAGATTTCCCAAGACCATGCTACACTGTAAAAAAAAAAAAAAATGTATAAAAAAAATAAGCTACCTGGTTGCCTTATTTTTGAGTTCAAAATTTGAATTAAAAATGAAATTTGAGTTAATACAATTAACATTTTTGAGAATCGACAACCTTTATTCAAATATTATTAAAGGATTTTGTAAGCATATTGAGTAATTGTGTGTGATTTATTTGTGATGACGCAGTGAAACATGCAAAATTGTGCTATTTTCATGATTTATCAAAAAAAAATTATGTGGTTCAGATACAATAATAGTTTGAGTTTCTATTTATTAAACCAATTTCCTTCATTGTATCAACTCAAATTTTTAATTTCAATAAACCCAAATTTTAAGGAAACCAGGATACTTACTTTTTTACGTTAAACCAACAATATTTTTAAGTGTAGTCAGTGCAAAGTCAATTTCTAAGTTGTGTCTCATTGTTTACAACTTTAAGTTTGTATAATAGGAAATAAAATCAAGCAAAAGTACAAAAGGTTCAGTCAAAATTACAAAAGCAGTTCTAGTACAGGATTTCAGTTGAATATAAAGTTATGAAACTTAACTTTGCCATTGGCCAAATCGATTTGCTCTGGAAAAAGTAGGCCTAGAAAAATGTCCTGCTTGATATATCCAATATGAATTATACTTCATGTTTAAACTATCTACATAAGAGTAAGCAGATAATTCTCGAAGGACAGGCCAAGATAAAGCTGTTCTCTGCAGGTACATGAGCGCTGAACGACCGCTGGCAGTCTACAGCTCAATCTCCGAAAACATCTTAAACAAATAGTCAAGCATGAGCTATGATTGTAAGTCGCATAGTTGAGGTCTAAATGACTACATTCCTGCCTAATAAACTCTTAAAACCACAATCCGTGACACAATAGCAGCAGTATAAATGATGGTTGTTTACTCGTCCACCATGACATTCCCTGTGAGTAATGTAAACGGTGAAATGGTTAGAGGGCTGATACTGGGGGAAAATCGTACGGTTGGAAAAAGCTCTCAGCCAATCAGATTCGAGAACCTGTAAGAACTGTTGCCATAATGTAAAACCATCTATTGTGCATCGTCTTTAAATGTCTGAATTCATCCTTTACACAGGTGTGTATGTCATTTGGATATGTGCTTATTTATATGTACCTTCTAATTATGCACTGACTTTAATACAACCATAGATTAAACCTATTCAGAGACTATTAGTATATGAGAGAGATCCAGCAGTTTATCCTCTCTATTACCAGAGTAAAACTTGACAAAGAGTACCAGAATACCAATGGGACAAGAAAGCAGACGGGCTGTAATCTTATTACATAACAAAACATTTAATTCACTTTTCATTCACTGTTAATCCGTTCTGTGTTCACTGTGTGCCCAGGAGAAGAATACACACTTGTAGCTTTCCACTAGGTTCATAAGATAACACTTTAGATAATACTTTCAGTATTAGATTCCAGTATGAGATTACATTACAGGCTTGAAACATAATAAGGGTGAGTAGATGATGACATAATTGTCATTTTTTGTGTACTATCCCTGTAATGTAGAACAGAATGTTATGGGTGAACTAAGACTTAAAGGGTTAGTTCACTCAAAAATGAAATTGATGTCATTAATGACTCCCTAATGTCGTTCCACACCCGTAAGACCTCCGTTCATCTTCAGAACACAGTTTAAGATATTTTATATTTAGTCTGAGAGCGTATCCAAGTGTATGCACACTATACTGCCCATGTCCAGAAAGGGAATAAAAACATCATCAAAGTAGTCCATATGTGACATCAGTTAGTTAATTAGAATCTCTTGAAGCATCGAAAATAAATTTTGGTCCAAAAATAGCAAAAACTGCGACTTTATTCAGCATTGTGTTCTCTTCCGTGTTTGTGTTCAATCCTCAAATAAAGCTTAAAATGGTTATGAATCAGCGTATTGATTCATGATTCGGATCGCCAATGTCACTTGATTTTAGACGCGATCCAAATCATGAATCAATACGCTGATTCATGACCGTTTGAATCTTTATTTGAGGATTGAAAACAAACGCGGAAGAGAAGACAATGCTGAATAAAGTCATAGTTTTTGCTATTTTTGGCCCAAAATGTATTTTCACTAGTTTAACAATAAAAAATTGGTTGGTGTGCCAGGCACATGGTCTAAAAGGGTTGTCCCTAGTCTCCTAAAGAGTCATGGGTGTGTTTTGGATGTAACATGCAATAAACCAGTCAGAGTCTCATCTCCCATTCCCTTTAAAAGCCATTTGCGCTTACACCATGGAGAATTCACTATTTACATGGCAGAATTTGTGAGTGGAAAGACTGAACGATTACCCAGAGAGGAATCTTTTTATTTTTAATATTTATAAAATGTTTGTGTGCCACTGTGCATCCCTGTGTGTGTAATAAGCAGAGTGTATGCACATTGTGCACCAGCCAAGAGGCGCATATTACTAACACACCCTTTAAATAACACAAAAAATACTGCGCTATTGACTTTATACCAAGTTTTTGTTGGTCAATGGCGCAGTCCTTTTCATTCGACTTAAAATAGCAAAGCGCCGACAATGCTCCTAAACACACCTCGTTTGGGCGAACAAATGGCCGCGAGTGCTTTTGCTATTTAAACAACATGCCACTGGATGTGAAATGTGAAACATGCAAAAAACACATGTCGTGCCTTGTGCCACACTGCACTGGGTGTATGATAGGGCCAGTGTGTAAGATATGTATTCTTAGAAAGAAAATGTTGTTAAGTAGCACCATCTCTTGTATAGGAGTTAAATTTGCTTTGTGTTTGGCCTGACAAATATTAATTCTGGTCTTGATTTAAATGATAATTGAAAAATATACAGCTTACTGTATACAACAAATAATTAATAGTCCTCAGTTTTAATTTGCCATGTAATGCTCTAAGAGTGCTGATTTTTAAGGGGCTTTTTCTCTGTGTTTTTCAGTCTGCTTGTCTGGGTTTACTTGGAAACAAGAAGTATACTTTTAAAAAGAGTAGGCTACTTATTACAAAAATAATATGCTAATGAAAGAAGACCCCAATATAATTCAAGCAAAATCTAAGAACAAAGCAGTTTGTTTGGAGTTTTTTTTTTCTTGAGTTCAAAACGGCTTGCTAGCTTTGGCTGGTAAACACTTTTGCCATTGGCAACTACTATTGGTCAGTGCATGGTGATGATGTAATAGGTTGGTGTGGCTCTGAGACTCCGCCTTCCTTGGCATGGAAACTTCTTTGGTTCATTTCTTCAGTTCAGTCAATCAAGGTCATGACGTCGGCAAACAAAAACATTAAAAGAAACTAATTGTTGTTAGCAACACACACTAATTGCCACTAATTGTGGCCAGCAGCCCGCAAATTATTGCCCGTGCACACACTGAGAGACTAGATTGAATGAATACCTTTTTTGAATACCTTTTCTTTGCATGACACATTGACATTACAGTACAGAACAGCTCTTTCGGCATCATCCTGAACATTTTATCAGAATTAGTTTTATGTTTCATAGAACAGAAGAGAGGTTCTCGGGAGCACGTGTAAATGTCACATCCTTTTGATTTTACTGGCAAAATGTCCTGAGTCATTCATTCAGGTTGTGAATTGCTCACCCCTCCCGTTCAGAGCACATAGAGAAGCTACAGGGGGCAACACAGGACAAAAATATAGTTATCAGATTGAGCTGAGAGTAACTAGAAAAGTTTATCCATTTAGGGCTACTGTAGAAACACGACGGTGAAAAAAGGCGACTTCACTGTAAGGGGACCCGCGGTGTATGTAGATATGTAGTCCTGAGTCATTCATATAAAAATCAGTCTACAGGCTTTCATAGACAATCTATGAAGTCGGGAAATGTCTCATTTTTAACTATTTCCCTGTTTGGAAAATGTTTGTCTTTCCATGTTTTCACAGTTCTACTGTAGGGGGCGCTATGAAATCTGAAAGAGTACTGAATCTCCCGATCAAAAGCATGCAAAGAAGATGCAGAAACAAGCGATGTCAACATTAAACAGCATATAAATCAAAGTTGGCTAATGTTACTGAATGAAATGCAGACCGATGATGAAGTACAGAACTGTGCAAATGTTAGGGGTATAATTTTATTTACATTTATTATTATTTTTTTTTATTTAGGCTATTTAGACATGTTTGAACTAGCAACCCAACCCCATCCCTAAACCTACCCATATGATATAAAACACTGGATATAACAGGCAGATATGACTGCAGGCACAATTTATTCTAAAAGTACAAATATTCCAAGTGTTCCGAAGCCAAATTATTGATTTGTGTGAAGAAAATCCCCAAAAGCGATCAGCATCTTCATCCACCGCAAATCATGCATACAAAAATTGCTGTTCGAAGAAATGCTACGTCAGCTTTGATAGTAAAAATGCATTGGCTCTTGCATGTCTCGTGACAAATTACATCATTAGGCCAGCTTTGATTGTAATATGTCAATGGCTCTTGTGTGTCTCGTGACCGATTGTGTCATGCTAAAGAGTCGAGTGTATCTTTTGAATGAGATATGACTGCGGTGGGATCGTCATTTCACCATATAAAACATTAAGATCAACTCGGTTCTTCACATAAAGATTCAGATGAGTTGCAACATATTAGTTAATAGTTAATAATAATAAAGTTAATACTTTTATTCAGTTTTGGTCAGTTTTTGCAATAAATAGCAGTGACTGTACTTTTATTTGCCTGCTACTTGTTTTATATTGTTAAGAAGTTGGTAGGTTTAGGGTAGGAGCAGGGTTAGTTGCTCTTTAGCCTATAAATATTTATAAAATCATGTCTACTTTAACAAATGCAAAGAATTAAATGCATCTTGATCTGACACATTAGGCCAACAGTTTAAATCAATGGAGTACCCTGGAGCAGAGGGGTCCTGACCGAGCGTCAATATGTGATAGTTGGGTGTGAGAACGTGTTGTTCCTACAAATCTGCAAGCATATTATGGTATTTTTTAAACCTTTAAAGGTGCACTATGGAACTTTCTGTCCACTAGAGGTCGCCTATTCAAAACAAAGGTGTAGTTTGATGATGCCAAGTGTGAGCGCAGTATCTTGGGACATGTGGTCTTAACCTCACAGCCGGTGGAAAATAGGACACAGGCAGAAATCATGTTCATGGATGCGATTATTAACGTTACTGTAGTGTGAAGCAGAGAAGGACCGAGTGTTGTGGAGCTGAGCATGGCCGCTGGAGCGATTGTTACACAAACACACGGCTCGCGAGTACTGGGGCTTTTATTATGACGGGACGGGATACAGTCCCCAGGCGCGCACGCTATTTCCACTTTTCCGGTCATGATTATAAGGTAAAGCAGCTCTGTTTATAATATTAGATACATTTAGGTGTGTTTAAAATAATGTTATGACGTTACTCTGTGTGTTCGCTCAGCGCTGCTGTGAAATGTTCACACTGCTAAGAGAAAAGTGCTTCTGCCAAAACGAGGGTAGTGTTGATATGACGCAATTAACAAGCGACTGCCTCAAACGCTATGCTGAAACGTCCTGGGTCCTTGGTTAAAATAGCAATTTTCTCACAATTTACAAATAGTTGGAAGCATTTGGAAACAAGTACTCAACTAAACAAATATATGACATTTGCCTAGTGGTTTTGAGATATTTTACTGCAAAAATACTACATAGTGCACCTTTAAAGGTGCAGTGTGTAATTTTAGCGGCATCTAGTGGTGAGGTTATGAATTGCACCCCCCAACGCTCACCCCTCCCTTTCAGAGCACATAGAGAAGCTACAGGGGGCAACACAGGACAAAAATATAGTTATCAGATTGAGCTGAGAGTAACTAGAAAAGTTTATCCATTTAGGGCTACTGTAGAAACACGACGGTGAAAAAAGGCGACTTCACTGTAAGGGGACCCGCGGTGTATGTAGATAGAAATGGCTCATTCTAAGTTAATAAAAACATAATGGAACATAAAGTAAGTTCTTCACACTCTACCGAAAACATAGTTATGTAGCCTATATTATATTGCATTTCTGTCAATATATCCTCATAAATATTACGCACTGTACCTTTAAGTGTGTTAAGAAACAGTCATGAAAGTGTACTCTTATTAGGTGGCCTTTTCTTTAACTTTATTTTTGAATTGCAGTAAACTGTGTCCAAATGCACATTCCATACAATTAAGTGCACTACATTTCTCAAGGGTTAAAGTTGTTTTCGGACTATTTTCATTTGCAAAGACAAAAATATATACAAATTAACTGCTAAAGTACACGAAATAATAACATAATAACCATTTATTAGTATTTCACAGTACTTGCACCTGCAGGTGCAGTGGCGCTGTGCCTGTGACGTAAAGACCATATAATGACCATATACATATGAATATGAGAGTTTAATTACAGTAGAGCACGTCACTGGAGAGAGGCTCGTTGCTCTTTGCCCTTGACTGTGGTGTCGCAGGAGAGCCGTGACGATGTGCTGACGTAGCCCTCATGAGCAGCACACTGTGGAGACCCGTGGGAGACAGAGAGAGAGCGCGGAGTGAAGATCTGTCCTGCGGCACTGCAGTCACTCTCACTGCCGGAGTATCGTTCATTAGAAGCTCAACCATGGAGGTTCCACGCGTGGGACACAGTGTCAGCAGCCCCACGAGCCCGTGTGAGGACATGATAAAGAACCTCAGTCTGGACGCCATCCAGCTTTGTGGAAGAGAAGGTAAGAAGTGTTGCTTTTGTTCAATTCTCCCCCATTTTTTTCAGGCAGGTTAACTGGAGTGGAGGAGCAGTGAGCTTTCTAGACAGGGAAATATTTAAATGCATGCAAAATACAAAATGCAAATACATTTAAGGCGCATGCTTTTAAAGATCCTGATAGAGACCTGAGGTGCGCGTAAGGTTGCTCAGCTATTCTGTCATTTGGCTGGAGCTAGTTTGGTGTGTCATTGCATTCGAGCTTTCGCAGGGAAATGCTATTTTAATGCGCGCAAAGGCAGTCACAGAACTCACGTGCTGAAATGAATGCATAAAACGACAGTTTGGATTGTTCTTTAGCCGCATGCATTATAAGACTGATGCATACTATAGATTTGCGCGTGTGCCTGCCTAGGTGTTCTGTCTTTTTTCTTTTAAAGACATTGCATTTAAGCGTTCCAGACAAGGAAGCATTATTTAAATTATAAGAAACGTCCTGAGTTTCTTCTTTGTAAAAACGACGTATTAATGAATACATTTCCTAAGGCGCGTGTGTTTTGATATTTATTTTATTTTCCTTTGGGTCATTGAAAGATGATTGTTCTCTAAGAAAAGAATACCCCATGCACTTGGATGCTTTTAGTATGATGCTCGCGTAACGTTCAGCACCATGGACACTGTCATTGCGCGCGCACAATAATGAAACAATACCGGATTGCAGCTGCATGCATCTGAGGTTGACCAGTGAACAATTCACTCACTCACATCGTAATGAAACAGCAAAACGTTTAGTCGATCCACACTCTGAATATGCTGATTCATCTGGTTGACACCGTGCTGTATATGTGTGTGCGTTTGTCTGCTACTGTAAGTTCAAAATTAATGCTCATGGACAGGCTTTACTTGGGTGTATCCCAGTGCATGGGTTTCTAGGCATACCTAGTCATTGATTTTCCAGAAGAAGAAAAAAAGCTCTCTTGCCTTGTGCTGTTCTGGAAAAGCAGTCTATATAAAAATATAATACAAAGCATGTCATATGAACAAGATCATGTTTTTTTCCCCCTTCTTCTTCTTCTTCTTTTGTATCATAATGGCAGAATATTTAGTATTTCGTAATTCATATTTTGTAACAAAAAAAAAAAAAAAAAAAAAATTGTTTGGCCAAGCAAATTAAATCTTTTTTTCATTCATCACATAAGCCAATAGCTAGAACTGACAGATGTGTTGAGTTCACAAAGTACTGACATTCGTATCAATGGACTTTCTGCGTAAATGCTGATTAGTGAGATTGAGTTATATTTCAAAGCAAAATCCATAATCACAGTACAAATGCAAGATACAAGAGTTGATTATATCCATAATATCAAATCTACAGATTTCTGTGGACTTGTTTAGCATCGGTCTCTCATCAGCGCTAAAGCAAAGAACATGCTTTGTGTGAGCTCTGTTTTATATTCTGTACCAGCACTGTGCAGAGGAACTCGAAGTCCCTTCAGCCATGCTGTCACAAGACAGAGAGACAAACAAAGAGAGAACGTTCTTATTGACACGGTCCACGTAGTGTAGCATCGATGCTGTCACAGTCCTTTGAGTGATACAATGGGTGTGGACACACAACTCTATTGATTTCAATTCTATTGTATTAAAAGACTTTATCAAATAATCGTTCTTATGGAGAGTCAAGCTTTTCAGATGTGCCATAAATACTTTATGCTCCTTCACAATGCTTATTAACCGAATATATATCATTTGGATTCTGCTATTTGCAATAGATATGTTAAAGCACATGGACAGAATCAGAGAATCTAATCTTATTGGTTAACGGATGTTGGACAAAAATGTGCACAGATGTGGGCCAAGAAGGAGCATGACTAGAATATGATGAACATGACTGAGTCACATTGGTACGTTCTGTTCCGACCCATCTGTCCCCTGAGTTTTATACTTCTCAGCATGCCATATAAACGCTCCAGCTCTCCCTCTCCATTTGTGTTGGCATAATAATGGACATCTGTGTCAGAGATTAGAGGAAAGGGTAACCACGTTAGAAAGTAAACTTATTCCAACTTTAGGTTGTCTATTTTAAGGAAAAAATGTGGGACTTTTTCAAATAATTTAATTGGAAAAGATATACTGCATAAATCATGTTTTTCATCTCCCAGGCCCATAACCGCAATAAACAATGGGGACAAGAAGGGAATGATTCCCATTATTATTCAGATCAAATATGGGGTTATGGGTTTATGGGGATTAATAAACCATTATCTTAAAAATGTGGTTTCAGCCTTGCAAAGTACTGTTTATAACCTTAAGGCAAACCCTAAAGCACTACTTTATTTCAACCTCATTACAGTAAGATTTTTACATTTGTATAGGGTCTGTATCATTTCAGATTCTCTAGTAATCTCTGGTGTTTCCACTAATTTTCAACATGTATTTTAATTAGTCAAACATTGTAATGGAAATGAAATATATATATATATATATATATATATATATATATATATATATATATATATATATATATATATATATATATATATATATATATATATATATATATATATATATATATATATATATATCTGGGAGCTTCAGAAAAAAAATGGCAAAAATAAGCATTATTAGCATTTTTGGAAATTTCATTATAACTTGACCACAAGGTGGCGCTGTCTCTAAACTTTTTGAGTACCTTCTGGACATGGTCACATAGTTTCGTAACAATACATTAATGCGTTCGTAAAATACAGCATTTCAGGACAAAATTCAAAATGGCCGATACCCACTAAAGTCATGATGGGGAAACTGGATTTCATTCAAATTTATTAAGTTATATTTTTCATATTTTTGAACCAGTAGGTGGCACTGTGCCAATATGTTGCAAATAGCCTCAAGTCATGCTTGGGGTGACATGTATCAATTTTGTTCGTAGTATTGCGGAAATATAGCCTTCCATTTAAATTCATTTGCTTTTTATTCGAGAAGGGTTAAATTTATCAAAAATATTTTGATAACTTTTTGCCAGCATGGTCTTAAGATGATATGGTTAATTTTCATGTAAATTGGACAAACTGTCTCGTAGGAGTTTGAAAAAGTAGTTTTTTTTTTAGCAGGAACATTTAGCTTGGAAAATTGTCATGACGTAAAATGACAAACCGCAGTCGAAACGGCTTGAGCCAAGGAATCATTTTAATAAAATTATTACAAATTAATATTTATTTAATTTTGTTTCCCATCCTTATGATTCAAAATTATTAGCATAGATTGAATTGATGAAATTTTGGACAGTTGGTGGTGCTAGAGGGATTGACTTAGCGACTCTAGATTTACTGTGGTGAATGTTTGGATTGACCTCTACCAGTGTGCCAAATTTTATTTTTATCCATAAGGTTCTATGGGCTGCCGCAGACTCCCATGGCGGAGAAAACTAATGGATACAATAGGTTCCATCACACCATTTGGTGCTTGGTCCCTAATAACTTATGATGTTTCCCTTTCAACATATTATATCCCAAAAAATGTTTTATGGTTGAACGGTACAGGGTTGAAGATCAGCGAAAAAACATCCCTAGATAGCAAATATTATTTACGAAAGCAAGAAATGTATTTTCGTTGTTTTACCCATATTTTGAATCATGCATTGCATTTTAGGAAATGGGAAAGGTGCTGGACTGGTCATTTTATGTGAGGATATTTTTTGTCTGTAGATTTATAGAAAAATTGTAGCCTAGAAATCTAGACGCACCCTAGCGGTAGCAAATCTAATTTAAGTCTAGCAACTGTGCATAGACTTACGAGCTGGAAAAAACCAAACTCTGGTCAGGCCAATCACATTGTGTATAGAGTCGGTGGGCGGGGCTTAACATAATGACGGCAGAGTTGCGGAGCTTCCACGTGCTTCTTGTAAACACAGAAACTGGCGAACGGCGGTCTTTCGAATTGGCTTTGACCGCGACTCTGGAAGACTTGGAGTTAAGCTTTTCTCTGAGAAAAGAACAAAGAATGGCACTGAAGTCATTCTTTAAAAAAGAAGAAGATGTTCGGAGGTTTAATCTATTAACTAGCTCCGCTTCATGTTGCTCTGGTTGGTTGTAGCGCTATCCTATCGCATGCAGAGGGAGTTTGAAAGACAACCGTTTATCCCGCCCCTCGGATTGAGCCCTGTCAATGGTGAGTTTCCAGACCAAACATCTTGATGTGGGTCTGGCTTGTCAGGCTAGAAACATTGAATATTTATATTTATCTTTTGGTTTGTGCCAAACCATAAATCATAAAACACACCAAAAAAAAAAAAAACTAAAAGAAAACTGCTAAATTCTCATTCAAAGCAAATTTTGGATAGAATTAGTCTTTTTCTCCTATATAACCCATTAAAATGTAGTGCAAATGAATGGGGATTCATTTAGTAGAAATAAGCCCATATTTCCATTATGTAATCGATGTAAACTGCAGATGCACTCAGAGCAAACGTTTGCTTCAGAACCACAGAATACTCTAAGGACAGCCATCCATTTGTGAAAAGATAAAAAATGCACGAGCCGCCCCTGTGCTGCGGGATCCTTGATAAGCATGCATTAAAGGGGGGCGTTTCTTCCCCCTCGGGGCAGGCCTCAGATGGGTAGTCCTTTGTGTGAGGCCTACAGGAGCCTGACAGTGCTAACTCACTACCCCTGTCTGAATATACAGCTTTGGCCAGCTGTGTATGGGGGGAATGGCTCCAGAACACGGGCCACCATCTGCCAAGCCCGCCTGCAAGTGAAAGAAACTATTTAACATGGTCATCAATTTGCTAATTGTGACCACTGTGCACATAGCACAGCAAAACGACAACAAAGCAGATGTAGATCAGAGAAATAATGGAGCTGATTCATGATTATTAGCCTATTCTCAGCTGGACATGCTCCTGAGACAATCATGCTGTTGAAATAAGTGACATTTGGGTCATAGAGTTTCAGCCGAGTGTAAACTCTTCTGAATTATATCTAAATGCACTAAATGGACAAAGGTATTTGGACGCCTGACCATTAAACCAACAGGGACTTTGACGTTGCATTCTAAATACATAGACAGTAATACGGAGTTTAACTGCTTCAACTCTTCTGTGAAGGCTTTCTACAAGATTGTGGAAGAGTGTTTCTGTGGGATGTTTGGCCTGTTTATCCAGAAAAGCATTTGTGAGGTCAGGCACTAATGTTGGTCATGCTTGCAATCTCCGTTCTAGTTCATCCCAAAGGTGCTCGATAAGGTTGAGGTCAGGACTCTGTGCAGGCCAGTCAAGATCTTCCACGCCAAATGTCTTTATGGACCTTGCTTAGAGCACTGGGCACAGTCAGCTGGAATAGAAAAGGGCATTCCCCAAACTGTTCGCACCAAGTTGGAAGTATATGATTGTTCAATATGTCTTGGTATGCAGGGATGGTTCACCCAAAAATGAAAATTCTGTCATTAATTACTCACCCTCAAGTCGTTTCAGACCCGAAAGACTTTCTGTCCCTCCATTGACAGCTACACACCTACCGATTGTGAAGTTTCAAAAATGTTATAAAGAAATCGTAAAACTAATCCATGTGAATTGAGCAGATTAGTCAGATGAGAAATGATCTCCTTTTATGATTGACAGATTTAATTTAGGCTTTTATTCACATATTAACAATAATCAGTGAACATAAACAAGCTCATAAAAGAACATAAAATGGGCTGCGTAACACAAGAATGAACCTCATTGGTTCTTGCACGTCAAGTGAATATACTTACAAAAGTCTTACGGGTTTGGAACGACACGAAGGTTAGTAATTAATGACATAATTTTTATTTTTGGGTGAACTATTCCTTTGATATTACACTCCACTTGAAGTAAGTGGACTAGCCCATCCCCTGAAAAACAGCCTCATACCATTATCCCTCCTCCACTAAACTTTATAGCGGGCAAAATGCCGTCGGGCTATACTCAGTCAGGCTAAACCCAGAATCAACCATCAGACTGACAAACATAGAAGTGCTGAGGTGGGGCACCACAAGAAAATTCTCTCAGCACAACCCACACATTTCCTAACCTGACTTATTGCAAAGGTGTCATCCTATCACAGTACCAAGTTTGAACTTTGAATTCAGATCTTCATACTGACCTTTTTTTTCCACAAAAGTTTGTAAATCCAGATTGCATGGCTAGGTGCTTGATTATACACGTGGCTATGGGTCAGACTGGAACACCTGAATTCAAGAATAAATCTTTGGCCTAAGATATGTACAGTAGGTCAAATATGGACTACTGTCTGGCTGAGGTAATATCAAAAGGAGTCTATAAGTATGTGTAGAAATTTCAAAATTGAGGACTCTTTGGCCAGAAATATTGACTACTGTATGGCTGATGTAACATCAGAAGAAATCTATGGGAATGTATAGTTGGTTACCCTTAGAAATATGTTCAATAAGTCAAATATTGACTACTTCCTGACTGATGTAACATCAGAATGAATCTATAAGTATTTATAGAAACTTAAAGTTTGAGGACTCTTTGGTCAGAAACATGTTCAATAGGTCAAATTTGCAAAACTGTCTGGCTAATGTAATATCAGAAGTAGTCTATCATTATTTATTCACTTTGCAGTTGTTCCAAAGCCGTATGACCTTTCTGTGGAGCCCCGCACATGACATGCATTGAAAAAAATTTAATGTGCGCACAATTTAGCAGGCTGAATCATGCAATTTGTTTTTGTGTGATTTATAAATTGATAGAACGAATTAGTACATTGTGTGGACAGTTTAGCAAGTCAAGGGAACAAAATAGTAAATTGTATGCATTGTTTATAAATCGAGGGAATGAATTAGTAAATTGCGCACACAATTAACCCTTTTTTCTTGCACGTCATTTGCGAGAAAGGCTCCGTACCTTTCTTTTTCATGCTAATCAGGATTTTGGCTGAATAATCAATTAAATCTAGGTATGATTTTTCTCCTATCATATGCCTTTAGAACACTTGGGAAATATTGCACAAGTTGCATGGGATTATTCAGGGATCATATATCTGCATTTTTTATTGTGAAAGCTTAAAGGTAGTCACTATTTGCTGCTATTATGTTGATGAGGACATGCATATTTCAAAATATCTCCTTTTGTGGTCTGAAAAAGAAAGGTCATAACAACTAAGACAATACCAAGGTGAGTAAATGATTGCATTCTCCTTTTTTAGGTGAATTGTTCCTTTAAATTGTTGATATAATCATGTTTAGCAACTTGAAAGCACTTGATTGGGGGAAAAACATGTTGTTTCCAAAATTATATAATGTGATTTGTTGTCACTACATTAAACCAAAACAGACATGGCCCAAAAGCCACAGAATTCTAACTACGATTTTTAAACTTCTAATAAAAGCTTAAGACCTTAAGACCTTCAGCGCTAACGTTGTATGTTTTTCCATCACTTCATGCACAAACATCACACCAAAAGAAACACCATGCCAGGCTTGATTTTCTCAGATCACATCTCTTCTCGTCTGTGTTATATCACTGAAATCACAGTTTCACGCTGTGTGTGTGTGTTCTGTTCACAACTTATCTGTCTAGTGTTAAGTGTTAAGACATGTCACATTGCTGCTCTATTAAGAGATTCGGTCATGTGATTTTTCACTCTCACTCTTCATGCTCCTTAAACAAGCTCATTGTTCACTCATGGATAAAGACTGAACATCAACTATGTCTCTTCATCTTAGACTCTCATCTGAGAGGAGGTTTGGATAATCCTGGCTGTTTTGTGTATTATTTGCATGTTTTTGTTTATCGTGCAAAAAGTTATAACACATTAAATGTATTAATATTACCATGAACTGTACATGCCCAATAATATGTAGAATACTGTAATTAACATGTCATAGGCTGTGTAAATTATGTAAATGCATAAACAACAGCTCAATAGTGGTTTAGGAGACTAACACATGAAACAAATACTGGTCAAATACTGTATGAGTATTCCTGTAGCTCAAATAGTAGAGCATCTCGCTAACAATGCCAAGGTCATGAGTGTAATTGCCGAGAAATATACACTCCTGAACAAAATCTTAAGACCAGGGGATTCATTGCAAGTTTTACACATTTCGCACTAGTGGATCATAACGGGGTTGTAAGCGCTGCTTCAAAATGCCAAAAGAAGAAACAGGAGCAAGAGACAAAAAAACAGAGAGTAGGCAATTTATTGAAAACTGCATTTAAACTCAAACAGGCCGTTCATCAGCTGATCAAAAGTTTAAGACCATAGCCATAAAAAGGTCAAATCTGCACAAAAATATGGCTTTCATGGCATTGTCCTTCAAGCAGTCATACTGTCAAGATCTCCTGATGGCAAAGGCAAAAAGGCTTTCTCTCTTTGAACATGGCAGGATTGTTGAGCTGCACAAGCAAGGCCTTTCGCAACACGCCATCGCTGCTGAGGTTGGACGCTGTAAGACAGTCATTTTACATTTCTTAAAAAATCCTGAGAGTTATGGGACAAAAAAGTCAAGTGGTAGACCCAAAAAGATTTCACCTGCACTGAACCGCAGGATCTGACGGGTTGTCCGAAGACACAGGTCGATCCTCAACCCAAATTAAGGCCCTTACTGATGTTGACTGCAGCCCAATAACCATAAGACGTCATCTGCCAGAGAAGGGCTTCAAGAACAAAAAACGTCTTCAAAGGCCACGTCTCCTCCCACGACACAAACTTGCCCGTTTAGAATTTGCAAGGGAGCACCAAACATGGGACATTGAAAAGTGGAAGAAAGTTTTATTCTCTGATGAGAAAATTTTTAACCTGGACGGTCCAGATGGCTTTCATCGTTACTGGCATGATAAGGAGATCCCACCTGAGATGTTTTCTACGCGGCACAGTGGAGGAGGCTCCATCATGATCTGGGGTGCTTTTTCCTTCAATGGGAAAATGGAGCTTCAGGTTGTGCAGGGGCGTCAAACGGCGACTGGCTATGTGGATCTGTTGCAGCGGGCATCCCTCTTAACCGAGGGCCCCCGTCTGCGCGGTAATGTCTGGGTCTTTCAACAGGACAACGCTGCAATACACATAGCCCATCTGATGAAGGACTTCTTCCAGGAGAATAACGTTGCTCTTTTGGACCATCCTGAATGTTCCCCTGATCTAAATCCCATTGAGAACATTTGGGGATGGATGGCAAGCTAAGTTTATAAAAATGGACGTCAGTTCCAGACCGTGGATGCCCTTCGTGAAGCCATCTTCACCACATGGAGCAACGTTCCCACCAGCCTCCTGGAAACAGTCACATCAAGCATGCCGAAACGAGTTTTTGAAGTGATCAACAAGAACGGTGGGGCTACTCACTACTGAGTCCTTTTTTGACACTTTTAGTACTGTTGTGCGTTTATTTCTGGGCTATGGTCTTAAACTTTTGATCAGCTGATGAACGGCCTGTTTGAGTTTAAATGCAGTTTTCAATAAATTGCCTACTCTCTGTTTTTTGTCTCTTGCTCCTGTTTCTTCTTTTTGCATTTTGAAGCAGCACTTACAACCCGATTATGATCCACTAGTGCGAAATGTGTGAAACTTGCAATGCATCCCCTGGTCTTAAGATTTTTTTCAGGAGTGTATGAACGGATGAAAATGAAATGCATACTCTGAATGCAAAAAAGTGTCTACCAAATGTCTTAATGTCTAAATATGGGCCATATTCATAATGATGGGTTTGATTCATTATGGATTTGCACCAATATGGCAGAGATTGATTGGATGTTAACAACAAAAGATGTAAGGAATGTTTTCTTCTTTCTTCTAACTAAACTTCTAACCATACACAAATGACAATTATATGGTTAATTGCATACATGCTGTTTTGTTTTGCATACTGGGTGTTTTTTCCATGCTGTCTGTGTCCCATTTTCATTCACCTGATGACTCAGATTAGAAACCAAAACAGATCAGTAAATAAATACTGAAAAATATGTCTCTGATGCTCTCTAAAAACAGATCAGGCTGTTATGATGAGGACTGATAAATGAAACGGACATCTCATCATGAGCCATAACTGAAAACATGGTACAAAATCTGGAGCTTTTGTGTTCTTTTTGATGTTTTAATGCAACTAGTATCCTTTAAAAAATCTTGTTTTTTATATCCAGAGGACAGAAAAAAACAGGTTTGAAACAACAATAAGGGAGTAAACTATGTTTTTTGGTTGAACAGCTAGCAGCTGACTTCAATATCCGGCTGACTTCAATAATCCTTGGGATAAACAGAGAGACTAACATTAGCCATTCTTTGCCATTTATACAATATGGTCATATTGTTGGTCATTCCTGGTTCTAGTAAGAACACTAGATGCTGTGTTTTGGACCAGCTGGAGTTTGTTTATTAAGCGTGCAGGGCAAACACCCAGTAGAGCTCTACAATCATCTAGCATTGAGGTCATGAACGCATTGAGTGCATATGTATGCTAGAAACGGGGCTTTGAAATGAAAGACTGATAAAATAACAAACCACAGGGGTTAGTGAAATAAATTAGGTCAGGCAATACAACTTGTTCTGAAGCTGGCAAGTGAAAAGGAAAACTTTCAGAGCCTTTTCATCACTTTATTATTAAATTCAAAGCTAGATAACACATTGCTTGTTAGATATAGCCTGGTCAGTAATGAAAACAAAAGAGAGTGTGAGAGAGAACTATGCAAAAACCAATTGTTAAACACAATGCCATTATACAGCATATGAAATATCAGTCGGCAGAAATATACACCAAGTTTAACCTTGACCAACGACACAATTAGAACAAAAGTGACCATTCAAAGAGTTTTATGTTACAAATACTAACCAAATGCCCATCAAGGCCCAAAATATACCAGTGGAGTTTGACCTTTGTGTTGAGGAAACCTGTTCAGTGCTTGTGACATTGTGATTTTATTTATTATAATTCATTTCTCGCTACGTCAGCGTTTCACAGCATGAAAACGAAACTGTCTATAAAACAAAACACTGTTGCTCGCAAAAACACTTTTCTACATTCATCATGTCAGTTGTAGTGCAATTCAAATCTTAACAGTATATATATATATATATATATATTAAAGATATTTGCAGATAATATATTACTGAAATAAAACTCTCTAAGTGTACTTAAAGAGAGTAGACTTTAATTTCTTAAGTATACTTTTCTAAAGTGCTCTTTGTAATAATACCAAGATAAAAGTTTTAGTAAAGTACATCTTAAATGATTATGATTTAAACAAGAGTAGCATTAGTTCTGGCAGGTCGTCAGTCAAGCTTGTATCAGCTGACTCTCAGTATCAGCTGATTCACGTCTAACTATAGGAATTTGATGCATATAACACCATCCATATATAAGGTCCATCAGGCACCAAAATATTAGCAGCAGATCCTTTAAGTCCTGTAAGTTCCGAGGTGGGGCCTCCATTGATTGGACTTGTTTGTTCAGCACATCCTGCAGAAGCTCAATTGGATTGAGTTCTGGGAAATTTGAAGGCCAAGTCAACACCTCAAATTCAATGTTGTGCTCCTCAAACCCTTCCTGAACCATTTATGCGAAAGCTGTAGTTTTGGAGATGGCCTACCGTGATAAGTTGCCACCTGTGCAATTCCATTCGTGAAATTTCTTCACTTAATATTCCACGGTCATCTGTTACTGTTATTATAAAAGTGGAAGCAATTGGGAACAACAGCAACTCAGCCACGAAGTGGTAGGCCACATATATTCATAGAGCGGGGTCAGCGCATGCTGAGGTGCACAGTGTGCAGAAAGAAACTTTATGTGGTTTTCGAGAACAGTGCGTAGAGAGCTTCATGGAATGGGTTTCCATGGCCGAGCAGCAGCATCCAAGCCTCACATCACCAAGTGTAATGCAAAACTTCAGATGCAGTGGCGTGAAGCAGAGACGTGTTCTCTGGAGTGATGAATCACGCTTTTCTGTCTAGTAATTGGATGGACAAGTCGGGATTGGCAGACACCAGGAGAACGGTTTTTGACTGACGGCATTGTGCCAAGTGTAAAGATTGGTGGAGGTAGGATTATAGTGTGGGGTTGTTTTTCATGGAATGGGCTTAGCCTCTTAGTTCCAATGAAAGGCACTCTTAATGTTTCAGTATAACAAGACATTTTGGACAATTTTATGCTCCCAACTTTGTGGGAACAGTTTGGGGATTGGCCCTTCCTATTCCAACCTGACTGCGCACCAGTGCACAAAGCAAGGTCTATCAAGACATGGATGAGCGAGTTTGGTGTGGAGGAACTTGACTGATCTGGACAGAGTCCTGACCTCAACCTGATAGAACATTTTTGGGATAAATTTGATCAGAGAATACGAGCCAGGCCTTCTCATCCAACATCAGTGCCTAACCTCACATATGCACTTCTAGACGAATTGTCAAAAATCGCTTCTAGATGAATTGTCAAAAATCGCTTCTAGATGAATTGTCAAAAATCTCCTAAAAACATTCTTAAACCTTGCGGAAAGCCGTCCCAGAAAAGTTGAAGCTGTTTTAGCTGCAAAGGTGGGCCAAATCCATATTAAACCCTACGGATTAGGAATGTGATGTCATTAAAGTTCATGTGCATGTAAAGGCAGGTGTCCCAAAACTTTTGGCAATATAGTGTAAATCCGCATGAACAGTTTCTCGATCAAGAAAAAAATGTAGGGCGGAACTTCATTTTGCCTGTCGCCTATCAGGAATGAACAGGATCATTGCATCGTTCTTGTTTGCTATTGCTGCAATCTTATGTGAGTGACAGTTTGTGTCGTTGTTTTGATTTTATGGTGACTTTTTGGTGAGTAAAGTGCACTTTTTCACAAGGGACTCACTTATGTAGATACGTTTTTCTAACTAGACTGTTAAAAAAGTATTGTATGTGCATGCCATTTTCTTTCTACCATTTAGCAGATACCATATTTCCCCTACAACTTTCAGCAGAGTTTAGAGAGCTTTGGTCTGGCTCTGGGCAGGTCATGTTCTAAGGTTCTGAAGCAGTGTCAGGTTGATGAGACAGCCCTGCTGTGAGGACCATATGCTCCTGCAGTCCTACCGCTGATATGAGCTCTTCCTGTACTCACTCTGGGCCTCATAGTAGGGCGGCACAGTAGATCAAGCCAGGGCTGATTTAACAGCCAATATCTCAGAGTCTCGAACAACACAGGCCTGTTTCTGTCATGTCCACTATTCTGTAAGTTGTCAAATGGGTTTTAGTTAAAGAGAATTATTCACACCGAAAATCTCCTCAGACCAATGTACACTGTAAAAAGTACAACCCACTTAAATTAAAAAGTTGATTCGTGGTAATAGTATAATATTTGCAATGTTTAAACAAAATCTAAAATTGCTACCAAAGATGGTTTAAGACATGAATAGTAAATAATGGTGCAAACACCAGTTAATTGATGAGCACAAACCTTAGTAAATCACCTTGCATGATTAAATTTAAATACTTTCCTCCTATAAATGTTGTGTCTCAAAGGGAAGCTCCTACAAATGCATATTCTATAAGGTCAACTGTAAACATAACTGTGGCCATGCCTTCTCAGCGCTATTTTTTCACTGCGTGTCTTTAGTAAATCCTGACTGTAATTTTTAACACCAAATGAAGGTTTGTGCTGGCGCAAGCTGTTAGTAAATCCACTTATGAAGCAAATAGAGCTGAAAACAAAGTCATTTGATATGAAAATAATCATTACCAAGATTTATTTTGCCTAATAATATTCTTCTGTAAATGTGACGTTCCCATAAATATCCTAAAACACTGACACACCAGAAAGCCTCACAGCAGAGACGCAAGCATATCCTACAAGAGTTATTTATGATTCAGTGGCCCCATCAAACATCAAAACAGCTCTGTGAAAACGGATGTATCCACACATTTACCGCTTGTCATCATCCTGGTGATGCTTTAGCTTTGGTCTAAAGGCAATAAAAAAAATATCTGCCATTCTAACAGGATGATCCACCTCCCCAAGGAACAGTACAGTGGTAATAATCAGCAGGAGCATTTTAAACTATGCATCATTAAGGTTTTTGCCTAATTACTGTTGCTTGAGGTCCTTTGATTCTTGACAGCTTTAAAAAAAAAAAGAAGTGACTTCATGCATTAAACTGACGGGTAGGCATGCTACATTTCATGCTGTTAACGCATTTTCTGCTTGCCTGAGGTCAGAATGTCCTACTCAGTCTCAAGAGAATAGCTGAACCTCTCAAATAGGTATAAAAATTATGACATCCCACAAGGTCAAACAAAAGTTACTCTCATCCTCAGACGTCATGCCCACGGTCTGCTGTTCTGATGGTCTGGCTACGTGAGACTAAACAAAAGTGGCAACAGCGACCAGAAGTAAACTGTTTGCTGTCATAGCTAAATAATGCAATAAATCACTAATCACAACAATGAAGAGGACAGCGTAATGGATCAAACTAACACGGGGTGCATATGGGACCAGCCACCTGGGGGCGATCAAGGCGCGGAGGCTTCAGTTTTCAACAGGAGTGCGGCAGGCTTAATTGACGCACACACTCGCACATGCACACAGAAAGCGGAGATCGTGCTTCGGACACACACAGAAACAGCCAGGAGCACAGAAAACTGTCATCAACTCTCCCCTGTGACTTTTAGTTATAAATTTGATTTGCTACTGAATGGCTTTTTTAAGCAATTAAACGCAGCTTTGCTGTTATGGAGAGAGAGGCTCTGTTTGAACACAGGTAAGAATCTCTCTTCCTCTCTCTCAACAATTTATTCAAATAAATTCTAAAATGCATTCTTCTTGCAAATAAATGTATTCTTATGAACAACTGCTTTATCTCTGAATCTGATTCAAAGCGGGCAGAATGCTTAATCTAACTAAGTTAGCCGTAACTGACGAAATAACCCTTCAGTCTAATATTGTGCTGAAAACATCTATAACAGCTTTAAGTTGTCAACGCTGGCAAATGACCATGGTTTAAGCTGGATAATCCACGGCGAGCTGTGCATTAAATGATTTTAATGCATTTGGCAGAGGTTCTTTGCCTCCATGTGCGTTAAAATCGTTTAATGCAAAGCTAGCTAACATTAGCTGTGGATTTATCCCTTGCATATATAATCTCTTTTGCAATTATTTGTTGAAAAATACAAAACAGTTATATTGTGAAATATCATTACAATTAATAATAAAGTGTTTTTACTTGAATATATTTTAAATTGTAATTATTTCATATTGTGACCAAAGCTGAATTTCACCATCATTACTTCAGTCTTCAGTCACATGATCCTTCAGAAACTGTTGTAATATGCTGATATCTTTTGAGCAATTTAAAGCATACTTGCTGAATAAAAGTATACATTTATTTCTTTCAAAAAATAAAACTTTTAAACTTTTAACAAATGTTTATCATAGTGATTTTAGAAGAAAGTAGTGAGACACAGTTTAAGCTTGAAATAAAACCAAGAGCCTCATTAAAGGGTTAACCCAAAAATGAAAATGATCCTATAATTTACTCACCCTCATCCTATGTGTATATGACTTTCTTCTTTCAGCCAAACACAATCAGAGTTATATTAAAGCTACACTGTGATATTTTTCCCCATCTAGCGATGAAACGGTATATGACCATCCAGTGAATAATAGTTTCTGTTCCTCTCAATTCTGATTTTGTTTTAACTCCTACGGTGGCCGATTTAGTCCAATATTAACATGCCTATCCCCCTCATTTGACATTCGACCATAGACCGTAAAAATTTTTGACACGGTGCCATCGAGTGTTAAAACGCAAAAGGCGAAGCTAGGATTTATGGGTATGTCCCTCTTTGGCTAATGGACTGTCAAGATGGAGGGGAAACATGGCGACCGGCATCCGAACCCCTCACCCGTATGTATTTTCAATGGTAATTATAAACTTACGAGAATACTTTATTACTTGAAAGAAGTAAATATACATTAATGAGCACATATTTTTAAAAGTACTAAGTGTTTTTAGCTAAGAATAAACTAAAAAAGTTACAAAGTGTAGCTTTAAACATTATCCTGGCTCTTCTAAGCTTTATTAATGGCAGTGAATGGTAACTTAGCTCTTGAAGCCCAAAAAAGTGCAGCCGTCCAAGTGCAGCCGTCCAAGTACTCCATGGGCCTTTTGGAGCGAAGCGATGTGGTGTTGGAAGAAAAATATCCATATTTCTAACTTTATAAACTATAATCATTAGCTTCTGGTATCAGCCTTGCCCGGCTGAAGAGTGACCTCTGACCTAGGCCATATCATTCAATAACATTATAAAGCTAGGAAGAGCAAGAATATTTTTAATATAACTCTGATTGTGTTTGACTGAAAGTCATATACAACTAAGATGAGAGTTACTAAATCATGGGATAATTTTCATTTTTGAGTGAACTATCGCTTTACGACTCCTGAGC